>NW_022196895.1:56506567-56511961 GCF_008632895.1 Mastomys coucha
CACGCACGCACGCACGCACGCACGCACGCACGCACGCACATACACACACCAGCTCCAGCCTGTCTGGAGGGAGAACCCTAGGGCCCAGGGCAGGCTGGTTCACAGCAGCAGAAGGACCTTCATTCCCACAGGATATATTTATTATACTCCTTCTGTATGCACAGTCTGAGCCGAAGCACTTTCCCAGGACACAGACACGAGAAGTCCACACCCTCGCTGCCCGTGAAGGAGGCAGGCAAGCAGCACATTACCAAGCAGGAGAGAAAGCAGCTTCTGCCTTAAGGACAAGGTGGTAAACTCTGATGCCTCGTGAAGTGACAGGCAGGGGTCTGTAAAGGGCATAGGCCGTATCCCCAGCATGAGCCACTGGAGAATGCAGGCTTGAGGTGTTCAATCTTCTAATAGGGAGCCGGGCGAGCTGTGTGAAAGGGTCTCATATAACCAAGGCTGGCCCAACTCCTGATTCTACCCCTACCTGCCAAGTTCTGGGATTAATAGCACATACATATCACTATGTCCAGCTTGATGTTCCATTTTTTTCTGGTAAAGCCAAAAATATTTTATACTGTAAACTCTCCTACTGACTACTAGCTCGATATCTGTCCTGGAACAAACAAAATCTGCCCATAGGGCTGATGTGACCTGCCAGCCTCTCACCTCTGTTCTCTTAAAAAGCACAGAAAACATGGTGTTGAGTTTGCTGTAGAGTTCAGCACAGGAGGTGTGACCAGCACTGTGGAGACCAGTTAGGAAGACAGCTTCTCTGTACCAGGAAGGCTGCCTGGGAGAGAGGTTGGGCTGAGAAGTGAGTTGTGGGGGGCTGGGGTGGGGGATGCTTAGGAAAGGTATAGATACAGAACTGGGACCACAGGAAACATGAGCCTCTTGGCCCTGCAGGCAGAGAGGTCACACCAGGAGCCCACGACACCTAGGAGCCAGCATTTCCTCAAAAATCCAAGGTGCCTGCCAGCCTCACAGACCTGCAGACTAAATCAATCAGACCAAATCAATTGGTGGGAGAATAGCAGGGGTCTGATTTCAGACCTGCAGCTCGAGGAAGCCGGCCAACAACAGCTCTGTGGGGGAAGGGAGAGGAAGACACAATGGGTGGACAAAATGAGATTGAGAATCGTGTCCTGCCTGGCCAGGCTAGGTTGTTACATAAGCCTGCCTCAGGACAGAGCACGGGAGGGCCTGGTCTGAGTGTCACAGAAGGCAGAGGGCTACACACACTGTCTACCACCGCAGCTCTACCACCTGGCCCTGAGGCTCCCAGGAGTCAGGTGAGCCCAGGGATAGGGACCCAGAGCTGGGGCAGACACACAGGCCAAACCACAGACCAGAGCAAGAATAGCTATGTGCCACATGCTTCTCAGGTGACAGTTCTGTAGCAAGTAATGGAGGAGTCCCCCACATGCACATTCAGACTGAATACATAAACATCCTTGTTATTGCCACTTTATACATAAGGAACCTGAAACACAAAGTCACCAAGGTCACACAAATCCTAAGTGGAGGAGCTGGCTTCAAAACCGACAGAGGCCTCGGTGACCATACTTGAAACATCAGTCTGACATGGCCCTTTCTCTCTAGCCTACAGTGCATAGGGCCCTTACTCACCACAGGAACACCTATCACTCTGTCAATCTGACAAACTGATAGGACTCTTTCTTAAACACAGTACAGAGGTCTGGAGACATAGCTCAGCGGTTAAAAGCACTAGCTGCTCTTTCAGAGGACCCGAGTTCAACTCCCAGTACCCACACAGTGGCTTACAACCATCTATAACTGTATCCTCATAAGACCAGATGACCTTTACTGGTGTCGAGATACACGTATATACAGATAAAACATCCACATACATAAAATAATAAAGAAATCTGTTTCTTTCCTTTTTTTTTTAAAGAAACACAATAGAAGTAGCTTAGAAATTAAAGCCTAGAGAGGACCTGCCTTAGAGATTAAAAGCATTTGTTCTTGTAGAGGACCCAGATTCAGTTCTTGGCACCCACACAGTGGCTCACAAGTACCCCTAGCTTCAGTTCCAGTGGATCTGACACCCTCTTCTGCATTCCACAAATACCAGGAATGCATATGGTGCAAGACATACATGCAAGCAAAGCACCAATACACATAAAATAGATTTAAAATTTTGTAATTAAAAAAGGGGGGGCGGGGAGAAGTGGTATACAGAAATGCCTTCAAAATGCTACATCTAATGTCAGGGGCTCACAAACCCCTGTACTGGAAAGAACAGGTGGGTCATGACACAGAATATCCTACAGACAGGAGACAAGAAGCAGAGGGAAGGATACTCACAGGCAGGCCCTCTAGGACTCTCATGTGTATAGCTACGGAGCCCTTCACCCACAGCTATGGGCACAATCAGAGCCGGGGCCTAGTCATCCCTGCAAGACTGGGAGAACAGAATGAATCAGGACACACAATGGCCTGTGACTCTGTGCCCCCACTGAGTGTGACTCATAGCTCCTAGCTGCTGGGTAGGCGGTGTACAGCTAGGCCCAGCATCTAGACAGGGTGCTCTCTCGCAGGACTCCATCCAGTCTTTTGCCCACCACCTTGTTGAAGACCAACCTGGCCTTCCCCAACCCTAGTAGCAATGGACTTCCAAAGTCCCCCTCCCCAACCCCCCATGCCCCCTGCTACCACCAACAAACCAGAGATCTGAGGGTTGCAAGGCCAAGAGGACCCCATTCTATCTCAAGTTCTCTGCTGCCTCCTACTGAGTGACTTCTGACACCCCCATCCCACAGTCTCCCAGTCAGATGGGGAGGCTCCCTAATGGAAGTCTTGCCCAGCTCCAAAGCTGGACCTATAAACAACAGGCCTGACAACTTCACAGAGCTCTGGAGCTTGCCTTCGGGAAATTACATAAACATCCTTCAGAGAAACAAAAGCCAAACCTACAGTCTCAGCTCTGTTTAAGGATGTCAAGAAACCCTTTCCCAACACAGCCTCCCCGTCTATCACCATTGTTCCAGATATCCCCTCAGGGCCTAGTAAACACATTTGGTTTCCGTCTGGGGTTTGGGCTTCTTGGGGATCTTCCTCATGGAAACCGTCCCACCCCTTCTTGGCAGCTGGCTCCTGGGGCACCTTCATCCCTCTTCCCAGAACTGCCCTGGGCCACCCAGAGGGTATGGCTAGGAGTCTGCCAGGAGTGAGACCCTTTCCCTGGTAAGGAAGAACAGTGACAATGCTGAGCTCCGGTCCTCACAGTGACTCTGATACCCTATGTGGCCTGAGTCTTAGCCCTCCAACTGTGAGATTAAGGGTTCTTGTACCAGCAGGGGAAGTCCTGGGGCTCCTAGAAACTGTACTGAGAACACAGGCAAGAAAATACAGAGGAGGCCTGGAGAGATGGCTCAGCACTTAAGAGCACTGACTGCTCTTCCAAAGGTCCTGAGTTCAATTCCCAGCAACTACATGATGGCTCACAACCATCTGTAATGGGATCCGATGCCCTCTTCTTGTCTGCATTAATACAGCTACAATGTACTCATATAAATAAAATAAATAAATCATAAAAAAAAAATACAAGCCAGAGATACAGAGAGCTTCAAAAAAAAAAGAAAGAAAGAAAGAAAGAAAGAAAAGAAAAGAAAGAAAATATAGAAGACATGGGAGACAAGACTTTTACTAATTTTTATTCATGTGCGTGCCTGTGTGCCTGCACGCCTGCGTGCCTTCGTCCGCATGCCCTCACATGGAGACCGGGAACAGACTTCAGACCCCCTTAGAGCTGAAGTTACAGGTGTTTGTGAGGGCTCCGGAGTTGCAGTCTGGGCCTCAGTTATCTTTCCAACCCTGGAGACTAATTTGGCCCTCCCACCTCTCCAAATAAAACCAAAAGAAAAACAAACAGCAACAACAACAAAAACCCAAACAAACAGAAGTCCCACTTTATCTCTCAAATTTAACCTCTCACCCCATGCTGGGACCTTGAGTCCCAATCATCCAAAGTGATCTTATCAGACCTCTCTTCTTACTCATTTGGTAGAATACATTCTATCAAGGGCTCCACTCTAGCTGTGCTACACAAACAAATCCCAAGCAATCCCTACCACCATTCTCCCAAGACCCTAACTGTGGAATGTTACAGAGCTCCCCAATCTACCACAGGCTTGGTGGTGCATAGACATTTGCAAGCCCAGCACTTGGGAGGCCAAGGCAAGAGGGTTAGGAGTTCAAGACCAGCTTTAGCCTTATATCAAAACTAAAGCCAGCCTGGGTTAGAGTAGACTGTATATCAAAATAAACAAACAAAAACAAAGGCTGGGACTTAAGCTTAGTTTGTAGTGATGCCTAGCTCACACAAAACCCCAGCTTGCATCCCTAGCCCCATATGAATAGGTAATGTCAGTACATGCCTGTATTCCCAGAACTGGAAAGTAGAGAAATAGGAGAATAAAGGTCTTTGGCTAGCCTGGACAATATCAGATCCTGTTTGAAAAGCAAATAAGATGAGCTTGGTGGAATGTGTCTCTGATCAAAGGCAGAGGCAGGCAGATCTCTGTGATTTCAAGGCCAGCCTGGTCTACATAGAGAGTTCCATGTCAGCCAGGGCTACACAGTGAGACACTAATAAACAAACATTCCTAAATCTAGTCCCTCGCAGCTATGCACAGCCTAGGGACTTTTGTCTATAAACAGAAAGGACTACAGTATCTCCCTAATGTAGAGGATTATTCTGGAAATTGCTTCTGAGAACATGACATGTCTAGCAAGCACTGATAAACTGTCAATAGATATGAGTAGCAGTTGTGATCATGATTAGGATCACTGAGATGTTTACAACCACTGACTGCTGACAGCTAAGGCTTCTCAGAGCACATCGGGCCACTGGCCCATGCATACACCCACTCATCCCTAACACAGCCATTCTCTGAAGCAGGACCCATACTCTGACCCCAGCCCTAAGCCAGGCCCAGAACACAGCTGGTTTATTCCTGGCTCCCATCTGTCTGTTCCCTTGTTCAGATAGTGTCTGTGTTATTCTAGCACTGCTGGACCTCAATATGTAGACCAGGCCGGCCTAGAACTCACAGAAACTTTACCTCTGTCTCGAGTACTGGGATTAAAGGCGTGTCACTCTGGCCTGCCTCCTGGCACTCATTCCTGGTAACACAATCCCTCCCTCACCCTTCCCCTCCCACTACTGCCTTCTTCAATTTGTTTCAATACTCTTTCTTATACTCACAGAGTTTGACAGTACCCCAATACTGTTATAAGACTGGTTCTTGGGGTACAGGGCACTAGTCCAAAATGGGAGCTCTTCCGAAACAGGGCAGAGAGTGGGCATGGTAGTGTATGCCTTTAATCACAGTAGTCAGGAGGCAAAAGAGGTGGATCTCTATAAACTCAAGGTCAGCC
>NW_022196895.1:56512036-56565106 GCF_008632895.1 Mastomys coucha
AAAAAAAAAAAAAAAAAAAAGAAAGAAAGAAAGAAAAGAAAAGAGGAAGGAAAAAGCAGAGAGAAACTAGGCTTTCTGTGAGCACCCCCACAGTTGTTCCATGTCTGAAAATGCTGAAACAGGAGAACAGGAGTACAAAGAATGAGGCATTTCTTTTTTAAATGACCTAGGATAGAGAGGAACTGGGCTTTCTTGGGTTCCTCCTGGTGCTGGCAATCTGAGTTGATCGGAAATAGGAAAGAGGCCCTGACTCTTTTATGACCTAGTTCCATGGTCCTCGTCCATAAGAACCACTTGGAGAGCAACTGTGCACACATACCACTGGGCCCCCACCACTCAGAACCTGACTCAGGAGGTCTGGGTAGGGAGGCATCGCCTGCACCTTCCACCAGTTCCCAGGTGACACAGATGCCCAGCTCTGAGAAGTTCCAGCTAAACCTGCAGGAGAGGCAGGAAAGCCACCTACTGCTTCCATTCCCTTAACAGCACAAGCCAGGTGTCCCAATCGTCAGGAGGAAGGGCACACAGGCAGAAGGGCACAGCTTGGGTACAGGGCCTGCTAGGACAACATTTGCTTCTTGCCTGGCATCTGCCTGGGCAGATAGCTATGTGCAAGCAAAGCGGAAGGTACAGACCAAGACTATAGCAAACCTCCACCCTACACCACCTGGAGACCTGTCCAGACAAGCCAGTCCTTGGCCAGCCTGAAGGTGCTGAGAATCCAGGCCTTCCCTCACAGGCTCAGACTTCAGGTCTGAAAAACCAGAATCACATAAGCTCTAGGATTTTTTTTTTTTTTTTCAAGACAGGGTTTCTCTGTGTAGCCCTGGCTGTCCTGGAACTCACTGTGTAGACCAGGCTGGCCTCAAACTCAGAAATCTGCCTGCCTCTGCCTCCCAAGTGCTGGGATTAAAGGCGTGCGCCACCACCGCCCGGCCAACTTATTTTTATTTTATGTTCATGAGTGTTTACCTGAACGTGTGTCTGTACTGCATGTGTGCGCTACCCACATGAAGGTGAGAAGACCGTGTCAGGTCCCCTGGAACTGGAGTTACAGTCGTGTACCACCACCATGTGGCTGATGGAGATCGAACCTGGGTCCTCTGGAGGAGTAGCCAGTGTTCTTACCTGCTGAGCCATCTCTCCAGCCCTGAGATCCACTCCCAGAAATATGGTGCTTGCTCCCTCCAGAAACAAATACTGCAGGTTGCTGAGATGGCTCAGTGAGTAAGAGCACTGACAGCTCCTCCAAACGTCCTGAGTTCAAATCCCAGCAACCACATAGTGGCTCACAACCACCCGTAATATGATCTGATGCTCTCTTCTAGTGTGTCTGAAGATAGCTACAGTGTACTTATTTATAATAATAAATAAATCTTTGGGCCGAAACGAGCAGGGTCTGAGCAAGTGGGGCCAACATGGAGCGAGCAGATGTTCTAAAAGTCAATTCCCAACAACCAGATGAAGGCTCACAACTACCTGTACAGCTACAGTGTACTCATATACACAAAATAAAATAAATAAATAAATCTTAAAAAAAAAAAAAGAAAGAAAAGAAACAACTGCCATCTTGGCCTGCTGTGAAATGTTGTTTCCTTACTACTGACCCTTCAGCCTGTCTCTCAATGCTTCACAGACAAGAGGAGCCAGAGGAGCCCTTTAGAAATCAGAGATTACACTGGCTGTCACCTGAGTCTAAGTTTCATGAGGAGCCATTGGTCCCTTTAGGCTTTTGTTGCCCTATCTGCTTAAAGAAGGGAATGCCAACTCCATTTCCCGCCCCTGCTACAAGAATGAAGTGAACACCTCAGACAGGAATAACTATCAAACCGGGCTTGGTGGTACACAACCTTAATCAAGTACACGGGAGGCAGAGTTGGAGGCCAGACTGGTCTATATAGAGAGTGCTAGGTGACAGTGAGGGAAACACAGTAAGACCCTGCCTGTGTCTGATAAACAACTATCAAAGTTAGACATGGAGCTGAGCATGGTGATGTATGCCAGCGATGTCAGCAGTTAGCAGGTGGAGACAGGACGATCAGGAGTCCAAAGCCAGCTTCTACTACGCAGTGAATTCAAGGTCATCCTAAATCAGAACCCACTATCTACCTCAGAAATCAGAGAGAGGCAATACAGGAAGGAAGGTAAAGTGCTTGCCTAACATACACAAAAACCTGGATTCATTCAGTTCCCAGCACTCATGAATAAGGTATGGTGGCATAAGCCTCTATCCGAGCAGAAAGACCAGTCTCAATAGCCATATATAACCAAAACTTATCTGCAGTTAAAATGCTTCAAAGGACAACTGCTGTCCCTTTGTACAGGTGAAGAACTAAACTCCTGGCCCTCGGCTCTTTCAGCAGAAGTGACAGCAGGAATCTGGCCCCAGGCTGTCTGGACCCAGTCTTACTTTCAGCCTTGACTTGGTGTGAACCTCACTACTGCCTTAAGATGAATAAGTCTCTCCTTCCCTGTCCATCACTTCTCCCTGCCACTGTGCCTTCACCCTTCCCTCCTGGAAGCTCCAAGCCCACAGCCCAGGCAGTAAGAAATGGGTCCCCGGTCATGAGAGCCACCATAAGGCTACCTGCCCAACTCACCTGGCCCAAGCTTAAGACAGTGCTCAAAAGTTGGGCAGTGGTGGCACACACCTTTAATCCCAGCACTTGGGAGGCAGAGGCAGGCAGATTTCTGAGTTCGAGGCCAGCCTGGTCTACATAGTGAGTTCCAGGCCAGCCAGAGCTACAGAGAGAAACTCTGTCTCAAAAAAAAAAAAAAAAACCAACAACAACAAAAAGATAGTACTCAATACAGTCACCAGGGAGGATATGGGACTTGAGCCCCTTAACTCGGATGACAGGATGGCAGAGAGAAAGCAGAGGCATTAACACTGGGAGGAAACCCTGAGCAGCATCTAAGATATGGCGACAGCCATGGCAGGCCTTGCAAGCGCCCTAGCACTCTCCACTTCCCAGTCTTCTACAGTAGAAAGCTGCTCCTGCTACTTTGAACAGCTCTTGCCTGCTGGATGCTGTAAAACAACCATCCCTTCCAAAAGGGTTTTATTTCTGGTTTTGTTTTTACATTTAGAATTTATTATGAGAGTGGGTATGAGGGAGTGTGTGTATGTTTGTGGCATGTGTGGAGGTCAGGTGGCAACTTGTAGAAGTTGGTCCTCTCCTTCTACCAGGTGGGACCCCCAGGGATCTAACTCATCATCAGGAATGGTGGCAAGTGCCTTTACTTAGTTGAGCAATCTCACCGGCCCAACAGGAATATCCTGATCATTGTTCTGCAGTTGGGGAAAACAATGCTCAGATTTAGGAATTAGCTAATTGCTAGATCTAGTCGTGAAAGAACTGGGATTTGAACCTACAACTCTGGATGCTACTCCAGAAAGCTGCTCACCCCTCTGGAAACAAACCCCAGGCAGCTTCTGCTGCTGGAACACAGAGCCAAAAAGATCAGGTGCTTCTGCAAGCTAGAATTCAAAGCAAGGATAAAAGGACCCCGGAAGGGTCCAGCCAACAGGTTCCATGAACATGGCGAGCATAGGCAATGGCAGCAGTGAGAGTCAGGATGTCTACATGGGAGAAGTGAGACCCCCAGAGCCGCTCACCAGGGAGAGTTTGGAGGCTGGAAAGGAAGGAAGGAAGGAAGGAAGGAAGGAAGGAAGGAAGGAAGGAAGGAAGGAAGGAGACCTAAAATGCTGCCTCCTCACTGTGAGCAGAGTCGAGGGGAGGGATGAGGGACACGGCTAGAGAAAGGAAAAAGAATGGTCTCTGCTGAATGGTTGAGGGGCATGGCACGCCGGGCACTGCCATTCACATAGCGGAGCCTCCTCCACATCTCATCAAGTGTTCTTCATCATGCACATTTTCAATTTTGATTAACCCAGCCTATATCAAAGTAACAAGCCATAAAGTGACTTAGCACGGTCTGGAGGGAAGAGCTTCGGCAGCACAGTCTCTAGTTCTGAGGCCGCATGCTCCAAGACACATCCGTTCTTCACCTGAATCCCAAACTCCAGAACCCAGGGTGATGAACAGACACCAGGACAGGCCCCAGGGAAGGAGAACCTCGGGGGTTGGGATACCCTCCTTTAAGCTCTGCCTCAAGGAAGGAGGGGAACAACCTTGCCACACACCCTCACCCCATCCCTACTCCTCACCTTTAAGCCCACAGACCCATGATCCAGGCAGAGATCGAGAAGCTATCCCCACTGTGGAAGTGGAAACCAAGCCCTCAGCAGGCCAGGCTCTGGTTGGTTCCAGAGATAACTCTCTGTAACTCCCATCCCAGAAGACTAACACACATGTGGTACACAGACATACATTCGGGCGGAACACCCATACACATGAAACAGAAACAAAAGTTAGAAAACATTAAAAGGAAAGGAAAGGAAAGGAAAGGAAAGGAAAGGAAAGGAAAGGAAAGGAAAGGAAAGGAAAGGAAAGGAAAGGAAAGGAAGGAAAGGAAAGGAAAGGAAAGGAAAGGAAAGGAAAGCAGTATTATTGGACGAAGGCAGGGCTGGTCGTCCTCAGAGTACAGGGACTCTAGGAGGAGCTGTGTGGGCCTGTGGTTATTGGTACTTCCTGAGCTACACAGGAAAGGCCACTTCAAGAGCTATGAGAAAGAACAGAGGGGCTGGAAGTGGGCTGAGTACTACCCTACTTCTGGGTTCTCAGGCAAAAAGGGAACTGAAAGCAGCTACCAGTCCTGACCCTGTGGGTACATCCTCCCACATCCTCAACAGGCTCTCTCTGTAACACTTAGCAAGGAGGCTCTCCCCTTGTCCTCAGGCAGTCTCTTTCCAGGTTAGATGGCCTGGACCTGACCTTTCTGTTGTCTCTGATCTCAAAAAAATCCTACAGGACTGACCAGCCTACAGCATCTGCCCCAAGGGAGATTTCCAGGGATTCAAAAGCAGTGAATTTGCTGGGATCCTTCCCCAAACCGTGGCCAACCCCAAGGCAGTTACAAGACCCTGCAACACCTCTCCTACCATCAACCTCAGCCTGAGTCAACCTGAGCTGACTAGGTTGACTCTGCTGGGTCACAAGCCCTGAGTCTTCCCATCTCAACCCCATCTGTCACTCTTGCCACTATCCTTGACCAAACGACCCTGAGGAGGGCAACTCGGTAGCACAGAACCAGAACAGTTTGGGTTCAAATTCTGTCACTGTTAAGTGACTACCCCTCTGAGCCTCCATTTCTCCCACCTACAAATAGGGCAGGGTGGGGCGGCCAGCAGCGGCTACTCTGCGGGGTATTGTGAGGAGTCAATGGGGTGTCTGTAAGGAGCCTGGCACCATGCCTGACACAGAGCACAGTAACAGGCACCATCTCAAAAAGCTGCTTACAACCTTCTGTCTTCCCCGCATAAAACCCAAACTCGGGAGCAGGGCGCTGCAAGCCCCCACAATCCAGTCTGGTGCCCACTGTCCTGTCTGAGGGCCTGAATCCTCACATACTTCCTCCTCTAGGAACCCTTGCTGACATCACCAAGCTGGAAGCTCTTCCTTCCACTGTCCTGAGGGCATCACCTACTGCCGATCGCCCTACGACACCCTGCTTCATGGCCATCCCTCCTCTGATCCCCGTCTGCCCTCTCTAGTCCAAATCCAGCAAGCGAGTCACCCCTATTTCATGTCCCCTGTCACCCCCCGCCACAGAAAGTTTCCATACGAATTTCAAAAAAATTACCCAGACTCGCCATCTCAAGTAAAGAATGTCCAAGTCCTCCAAATAGTCCTGTTATTTCAAGCCATACCCCAAACAAATTCCAACCGAGTAGAAGTCTGAGCAAGCCCTAGAGATTTCTAAGTCTGGCTCTGGTTCTAAAGTACAGACATGCGGGCCCAAATCACAGGCAAAGTGGGTCCCCAAGGCCAGGGCAGGGAGAGCCCTGGCCTGCTGAGACTGTCTCTCTCACGGTCTCTCTTTGTCACGAAGACCTCTCAACCTGAAGACTTCTCCTTGCACACCGCCTGTGACGCCTGTCATCTCTCCGTAGCTGACTTTCTTTACCTGTTGACTCTCCCAGAAGCCTCTGCTCTGATCACAATGGCAGACAAGTAAGTCTGACCACCTAAACAAGGGACAGCCCCAGCCCCCAGGACCCCTCCCACGCCTTCCAGCCCTCTACTTAATCCCTCGCTTTTCAGAGCTAAGTGGCTAAGTGGCGGAATTTCCATTCTTGTTCCTACAAGCTGACAGTGATGTCAGCTGGGGAGAGCTCTCTATTCCCAGGGCCGAAGGAAAGCCTGTGAATTGTGTAAATCCCACACTCTGGGCTGGAGGGCCTTGGAGCAGTTAGAACCGCCCACCCCGAAGAACCCACCCACCGCACCCATCACACTAGCCTTCCGTCCAAGGTCTCAAGATGTCATTAATTAGCAATTCGGATCCCATCCTTTAAGTAAGTACTCAAAATCCCCAATCAGAGCTTGATTGGTAATCATATGATATCATCCCTCCCCACCCTACCCCCACAACACCCCAAAAGACTGGGGCCTGCCTAGCGCAGGAAAACCAGTGGGAATCCGAGCCGGTCCTCACAGTCACTAGTGGGGTCTCTCCTGAGAGGCTAAAGAGGTGCCCAGTGCTGGTCTAGCTGGACTCCAGAACACACAAAGACAGGTATCTATCTCTATGAGGGTTCTGCAGTCTCGATGTTGGCTCAAAGTTCATCCTCACACTAGCTAGCTCTAAGGCCCTTTAAGTATGAGGTATCAAAGCCCGCCTCTCACTTTGGCAGTGGACCCTGTAGCTAAGACTTTTAGGACATAAATCCTTGACCTTAGGTCTCTCTCGGCCCAAGGGTTCTACTCTGGAGCCCAACCCCTTACCCCCCTGCTGATCTGAAAGTGACAGGTCTTAAGGGAGATAAAAAGCCTCTGCAGGTCTCCTGGGTGCTGGGGAAAAGTCTGTTGACAAAGCCACCAGCTGTCCCCAGTTGGAGCCAGGGAGACAGACTCCTCCTCCCTGAACCACCACCCACACAGGGAGACCTTTCCTACCAGGACCCAGCCAGCCACGGAACTTGGACCATCTCGAAGCTCAGATCACAGGCTCCGAGGGACCTCCCCTCCTGCTCCAGCTGCCCAGCCTAACAGAACAAGGGCACAGGACCTCACCCAGGCAAGTGCCAGATAGAAGGGTGCCTCACCTGGGGGAAGGGTGATGGGGCAAGGAGACAGCTCACGATTCAACTAAAACTGAAACTATAAACCCAGTGACATGGAAGGCCCTAGTAGGGCTCTGTACTTGGTATATAAGGACTGGGAGAGGGGACAAATCCCAGCTCCCACTTCTTACCTTCCTGACCTTTTCCATTCAGTGCCTCAGTTTCCCCTTTTGTAAAATGTGCCTAAATGTGGGGGGATCTCTATAAATGAAACTATGTAAAGCAGTGAATTAGCCCAGTGCCTGGCACACACGGCAACATGCAACCGAACACTTGTTGAATATAAAGCATGCCAACATTTTCCGAGGTCCCACACCCTGGCTCCATCCCAACTCTGACAGATACACCCATTTTACAGGTGAGGAAACAAGAGGCTAGGGAAAGTAAGGAAACCTGCTCAAGGTCACATAGCTGGGTAGCGACGAATACCGAGGTCTGTCTAACCCTCAGTCCGGGGAGTAGTACTGTTCCAGAATGTCCCCCAAGCTAGCCTAGGGGCAGGACAGAGAACCAAACAGTGGGAGGGGTAGGATCTGTAGGGATCCTGGCACGCAAGAGCCGGGTGATGGATGAGTCCCCGGCTTCTTGGCAACCCTCAGACCCCCACGTCCTACAGGCGTCCCCTCCTCGTGCTGGTCAAATGCTACAGTCCCGGTTCCGAGAAGCTGAGGGAGGAGGGGAGTTAGGGACCAGGCCGCTCAGGGCCCCGGAGAAAACCGGTCCGGCCGCCTTCCCCGCTTCCCGGATCTGGGACCCGGCCTCGAGCCCCCTCCCAAGCTAGACAAAAGTTTCCCCTGTTCGCGAGCCGGGGAGGGGGAGGGGGCATTCCTCGTGGGTGACATTATCCGTGACCTACAGCTGCCGCGCTGCCCGGCCCGCACCCCGGCCCGCCGGGCCCCGCGAGGCCCCCACCCCTTTGTCCTCCCACCGCCCGCCCGGCGCCCGCGCGCACCAAACTTGCACCGGGGCCGCTCGGGCCACCGCGCGGCCTGCACGCCGTGCCCCAGTGGCTAGCGCTCGGCCCCGGGACGCCGGCCGCCCGGTCGCCCGGCCCTCCGGCCTCTTACCTGCCTCGGCCGGGACGCCGGGGAGGGGGAGAGGGAGGAAAGCGGCGCGGGTGGCCGCGCGGCCGCCGGTCCCGGGCGTGCGCGAGGCGGGCTGCGGGCCGGCTTAACCCGTTGCTGGCCGCGCCGCGCCCGCGCGCCCGAGCCCGCCCGTGGGGAGCGCGCACAAGGCTGCCGGGCCGCCAGCCACCCTTCCTTCCTCCCTCCCTCGGTCCGCGCCTACCTCCCCCGCCGTGGCCGTGCGCGGGGCTCGATCCGGCGGCGCGGGGCGCGCACGCTGCGGGGGCCCGGGGAGGGACCGGGCGCCGGGCGCCGCGAGCCGGGGTGGATCGCTCGCTTCCAGCCCGATTCTCCCTCGGCTCTCCCGGCCGAGTCGGTGCTGCTCGGCGACCACGTGACGCGGGCTGCCTTTGACCCGGGTCTCGGAGCGGGTAGGGGGCGGGGGCCCCGGCCCGAGGGGTGTCAGGCGCGGGACCCGCGAGGGCGGTGCGCCGCGGCCCGGGTCCAGGAGGCGGTGACCCCGAGCGAACAAAGCCCTGGGGAAGCCAACAAGTTCTTTGGGGTCAGGGAGGGACCGGCGCCGGGGGTCGGAGAGGCGGCCGAGGGAAGGAGGGGGGCACAAAGACTCGCTCTCGCTGCGACTTACGGCCTGGAATCGCTCTGCCTGGGCCCCCAGGGCTGCGGGTTCGGCCCCGCTCGCGGGTGACAACCCTCCGGGGCCTCCTCAGAGGGCTGCTGACAACAGGTACCTGTCCGTGTGGCCCCTCCAGGGCAGGACTTCACACCCACACGCCCTCGCTCTGACTGGAACACTCTTGTCTTCCCCTTACTGTGTGGATCTGATTCCTTGTACTGATTTTATTATTTACCAAAATGTCATCTCCCTCAACAAGTTGCCCCCCCAGCTTAAACCAGTCCCCACTGTGGCATAGAGCAGGCAGACAAAGAGGTACGTGGCCTTGTGCCAAAGTTTCTCCCACCTGGCCCAGTCCTTCACCCTCAACACTTCCATCCATCTCAAAGACCCTGCAAGTTGGACAAGGTTCCTCCCATTAAGCAGATGGGAACACTGAGTCTCCTATACGTTACTGAGAACCCTTAACAGCTGGTGCTAAGATTTATTCTCAGCCCAGAGAGGTCTGCCATCCCTCAGCCAGCCAGTAAAACTGCAGGGGAGAGAAAGGTGGGAGGAGATGTATTAACAGCCCTTCAAGATCCTGCGGATTACCAGGCAAACTGAGGCCACAACCGCCTGCTCTCTCCAGCACCATCGGAGGCTCAGGACTCTTAACTGTAGGAACAAAACTGAAAAACAAACAAACAAAACAAAACAAAAGGGCGGTTAGGGCCGAGTGGAAAGTTCAGAGAAAGCAGCTAGCCCTGGGATCAGGACAACAGGACCATCGAATTTCCCCAGTAGGATCAGGTATCCTCCTTGGTTAGTCTACTTGTGTCTCCCCCAGGGTAGGGGTGGGAGGGTGGAGATGGTGAGGCTTCAACACAAAGAGATGCTGCTCTAGGAGCTAAGAAACTACTAGCCTCTTGCCTCCTACATGTGCCCATGTTATACCTCTGCAAGGAATGTAGTCGAATGGGACTGAACTTGAAGACAGAGACACAGTTCGATACCGCAGGCCATGGATGGACAGGATGTGACACAAGTACCTACTGCAGCCACTATCAGTTTGGCCAGGAAAAATGCATAGGCCAGCAAATTCTTGGCAGTCTGGGCCAAGATTTCCATAGCAGGCAGTGTAAAGTTCTTGAAAACAGGCTGAGGCTCAAGAAGGTCCACAGGCATGCAGTCCTGTGAACGTGATCTGTATTCTAGAAACTGTGGGAGGGACAGGATTGAAAAGGACAAAAGTTTATGCTCAGGCTAGGATCTGAGGCTACACCTTAGTCAGTAGAGTTGTTGCTTAGCAGGCAGGATGCACAGGGTTCAAGCCCCAGCATTGCATGTAGGTGCATGCCTATAATTCCACAGCACTCAGGAAGTAGAGGCAGTAGGATCATGCTGTTGTCAAGGTGTTGAAAGAGTTTAAGTGGGCATGAGCAATCCTCGACCCCCATTAAGGAAAAGGATTATGGCTTTTCAAGATGAAGGAATATTGGTCAGTGGTGGTGCCAGCATTTAATGCCAGCAATCAGGAGGCAGAGGTAGATGAGTCTCTTGAGTTCGAGGCCAGCCTGCTGGTTTACATTACAGGGTGAGCTACAGGACAGCCAGGGCTACACAGAGAAACCTGGGGGCGGGGGGCTCCGGGAAGTCAGCCTTTAAGCTGGATCAGAAGAACAGCAGTTAGGGTGAGACTGGGGAAGGAAGATGGACTTTTCTGATGTGAGGAACAATTCGCCAGGACCATGTGGAAGTGCTTCTGGAAAAGCTGTGTGGAGCATGGCAGAGGAAGAAGGAAGGAGAGGCTGGCTCAAAAAAGACTGAAGGGTGTCAGGAGCAGTTAGCAGCCTGGACTGAAAGTAATTCTGAGGACCTGCTGGAAAGAGAAATCTCATGGGAAACGAGGCAGGAGGCAGCCAGGCAGGTCAAGGGCATACCCAAAGCAGACATCGAGAGCTAGCCTGTAAGTTTGGTAACCCCATGTCTCTGACAACATCTCTGAATCTTCAAAACTTCCGCTTCCTAACTGAGCCAGAAGCCTTCCAGCTTGCTGGATGTCCTATGTTTTTTATTTTGTTGTTGTTGTTGTTTTTCTGTGTAGCTCTGTAACCTGAGTTGTCCTTGAACTCACAGAGATCAACCTCTGCCTCCATCCTGAGTGCTGGGCCTAAAGGCATGCACCACTACAGCCCACTTTGAGGACTGACATTCATCCTGCTTCCTTCCTTCCTCCCTCCCTTCCTTCTTTCCTCCCTCCCTTCTTTCCTCCCTCCCTCCTTCCTTCCTTCCTTCTTTCCTTCCTTCTCCCTTCCTCTTTGCCTGCATGCATGTCTGTGTGAAGGTGTCACATTATCTGGAACTGAAACTACAGACAGCTGCTAGCTGCCCTGTGGGTGTTGGGATTTGAACCCAGGTCCTCTCTCTGGAAGAGCAACTAGCGTTCTTAATCACTGAGCCATCTCTCCAGCCTCAGGATCTACATTCTAGTAGTGCACAAGATTCTACCCCTTTCTACCCTTATGACCACTCCTCAGGCCCAGTGACCCCACCCCACTACCCCCACCGCAGGCTTGAGACCTCCTTGCTGTCCCGGCTTCTCATCTGCTCCGTCTTAGCAAGGCAGAGGTTGAACTAACTCACGGCTCCCTCAGGCTCTACCCCACATCTCTCATCTATGAGTCTCCCATTCCTCCTGCCTCCAAGTGGTTTTTCTTTCCCAGCCCCTTTCTCCTTCATCAGCGTTACCTGAGGCAGAGCCTCCTTAGCTTGCTCCATCCTTCCCCCTTTATCTTGCCCAATTCCTATTGAAAACAACCACCAGCTTAGTTTCCCACCCTCCGAAGATAAGTATCTGGCCTAGGTGTATCTGTTCGCTACCTATTTGTCCTCAGTGAACAGAGCCCCACCTTCTACTCTCCCTGTCCATTTATTTATTTTGAGACCCAGGCTCACTGTGTAGCCCTGGCTGGCCTGGAATGTGCTATATAGCCCAGGCTAGGTTTGCCTTCAGAGTGCTGGGATCAAAAGCATTTGCCATAAAGCCTAGCCCCCAGGCTGCTGATTTTTGCTAAAGGAATGTCCCAAGGCCAGTCTTTCCAGGCTCTGACACATCTAAACTATGTGGCCAAGGCTATCTTCTCAACCTGTCTATACCGTTTTCTCATCTCTGCAGTGTGGGTAATAAGTGTTGGTGTTTTTGAGAGCTGTGTGAAAATTACATATGGGAAGCCCCTTCGTGTGGTATCTGTCATATGATAAGCACTATATAAACGCTGGCTGAATGATGGCGATCCTTTAGGCCTCAGGTTAAACCCCTGACACAGCACAGGCCTTCTAGTATACACTTCCCATTTCCTTCCTCATCCCCTCCTGGTGCCTGCCAGCCACCCAGCTCTCCTCTCTAGTCCAAGGTCACTGGAGGTAGGACTGACTTTGGAACCCTGCTGAGGCTCAGTGCCCTGCATAGGACTAGGCATATGGCCAGTACCATGTCTACCTGCAGCATGCCCACTGATGTCCACACCTTTGTTTGTATAGACTTCTATCCTTTAGAGTCTTCCTCACACAGTACTGGCAGGGAGGAGGGATGAGCCAGAAAGGTAAGGCCTCTTATAGGCCAATATACAGTATTAGCTACTGCAAAGAGAGGCATGTAAATACATAGGAAGATACGACGCAATGTCTGTGGCTAGGAAGAGGGTCGTTGGACTCACGTAAGTGAACAAACCTCACATAAACAAGCAAGCACCCTTGCCTCTTTAGTCAGCTTCCCCAAAGCCTGAGCTGAGTTTCTCTCAAGCAGGGAGAGTAGGTCCTGTACAAGAATAGACCCTGGCAACCTTCTTTCTCCCTCTGCAAACCTGTTCAGCCTCTACCTCTAAGATCCACAGCACTTCATCCAGGAAACCTTGTTCTGCCCAGAAGCCTGCGCAGGCCCTGATGATGGTTTTAATGATTTTCTGTGGATAGTGGGATTTGTCAAGGATAATCCAAATGCCATGTCATTTACCTTTTAAAAAGAAATTAAAGGTGATTTGATGAATGTATAACTACATATGATTTCATGTTTGGACTGCAGTGGAGACAGAAAATAGCCTGGTCAGACCATGTGACCTGATCTGTGGTTTGGAGAACATGGTCACCATAATTACAGCATTGACCACATGGCACATGGCGAGACAGTTCCCCTCCCCCAACCCCACACCCGAGAGGGAGGGAGGGAGAGACAGACAGAGACACACACACAGAGACAGACAGAGAGAGAGACACACACACAGAGACAGACAGACAGAGTCAGAGACACAGAGAGGCTGTTTAGTGGCAAGGACTGGAAAAACTTGATAACTACTAAGCAAATGGAGACAACCTGTAAAATGGACTGGTAATCCAATGAAGAATGGATATAAAATGAAATGTTTTGGAAACCAAAGTTTGTTTTGAGATGGAAGATGAGGGGAGGGAAGAAGAGAGGCATCAAGCAAGAAAGCCAGCCTCTGCAAATCTAATTCCCCCTTTAACACTGCTACTGTTATGCTCCAATTACAATCGGACAAAGACAAAGAAAAACACTCTCAGGGGCCAGCAGTTTCTAAGTGACTGTTATCAGCAAGTGGCTCAAGGTTCCCTGAGGACAGGCCCAGGTGGAGGAGCCCAGCCTTTACCTAGGCTGCAGACCCACTAGTAGCCTGCCAGGGCCACTGATTTTTTTTTTTTTTTTTTTAAAGGCAGGGCCTCTGCCGGGCAGTGGTGGCGCTTGCCTTTAATCCCAGCACTTGGGAGGCAGAGGCAGGTGGATTTCTGAGTTCGAGTCCAGCCTGGTCTACAGAGTGAGTTCCAGGACAGCCTGTGCTATACAGAGAAATCCTGTCTTGAAAAAACCAAAAACAAACAAACAAACAAACAAACAAAAAAAGGCAGGGCCTCATGTAGTCAAGGCTGGCCTCAACCTAGCTGTGTGGTCAAGAATAACTTTGAACTTTTGGTTCTCCTTCCTTCCTCTGCCTCTTAAGTGGTAATGTGGCATATGCCACCAAACTTTTTTTTTTTTAAGATTTATTTATTTTATATATATATATATATATATATATATATATATATATATATATATGAGTACACCATAACTGAACAGATGGTTGTGAGTCTTCATGTAGTTGTTGGGAATTGAAATTTTAGGATCTCTGCTTGCTCCAGTCAACCCCGCTCTGGCCCAAAGATCTTTTTATTATTATAAATAAGTACACTGTAGCTGACTTCAGATGCACCAGAAGAGGGCGTCAGATCTCGTTACGGCTGGTTGTGAGCCACCATGTGGTTGCTGGGATTTGAACTCAGGACCTTTGGAAGAGCAGTCAGTGCTCTTACCCGCTGAGCCATCTCGCCAGCCCACCAAACCTGGTTCTATGCCTTGCTGAGGAATTGAATCCCCTGGAGCCCTGGCTTTATGAAGTGTCCTACCTACTGAGTTAACATTCCAGCCTTTAGCTTGCCTTTCATTTTGTTGTACAGTAGATGCTAAAGGGTGGGATATCAGGCCTCACACACACTAGACAGGCTCTCTGCCAGTAAGCCACACCCTCACCCCGTTCATATCATTGATCTGCATCATTCCCCTTGAACCCATTGGCAGCTGAGTCTCTGACTTCTGAACTCCAGTTCTCCCTAAACAAACAGAGAGGGCTGGAGAGGCAGCTCTGCTGTTACGAGCACTCGCTGCTCTTGCAGAAGTCTGGAGTTCAGTTCCTGATCCCCATGGATCCCGCACCCACCCTCTTCAGGTTTCCATGGGCACTGGGGATGGTCTACATAGATGCATGCAGGCAAAACATTCATAACAGAAAAGAAACTTGTTGATGGCTTTTGGCTTGGTTTGGTTTTTGCTTTTGTTTTGGTTTTGTTAATTTATTCATTTTACATTCCAGTATCAGCCCCTCCTACCAGTCCCACCCCCTCACATAGTTCCCCCCTCCTGTGCCCCCTTCCTCTTCTCCTCTGAGAAGGGGAAGGCCCCCCTGGGTATCAACCCACTCTGGCACATCAAGTCACTGCAGGACTAGGCACAGACTCTCTCACCTGGGCCATTCAAGGCAGCCCTGTTAGGGGAGCAGGATCTACAGGTAGGCAACAGAGTCAGGGACAGCCCCACTCTAGTTGTTGGGAACCTGCATGAAGACCAAGCTGCACATCTGCTATATATGTCCAGGGGGCCTAGGTCTAGCCGGTGCTCACTCTTTCACTGGTGGTTCAGTCTCTGGGAGCCCCCAAGGGTTCAGGTTAGTTGACTTTTTTGGTCTTCCTGTGGAGTCCCTGTCCCCTCCAGGTCTCTTAATCTTTCCCCCAACTCTTCTACAAGACTCCCTGAGCTCCATCTAATGTTTGGCTGTGGGCCTCTGCGTCTCTTTCCATTCTGCTGCGTGGAGCCTCTCAGAATACAGTTATGCCTTCTTATCATTCCAAGATCCTCTGCATGTCCACCTGTTAGGGTTGCTATGAGAAGGCGTAAGAGTGGGAGACTAGGTAGGGGAAAGTGAGGGACATGACGAGGATGTCTACACGGAGCACCCAGGGTAGACAGTCACACTCAAGGTACATATTCCCCACAGCTCCCAACCCTTTTCCCCCCACTGCAAGCTGCCCTCCAGCCAGGGTTTAGCTAGCCTTGAGGCTGAACTGTTCTCTTTTGGAATCCAGGGCCAGCCCTCACCTACAGGCTTTTGCCTTGCTTCCAGTTGTTTATTGGTAGAACAGGGATGATGGTTTCCTCCATAGCATCACCGAGGAGATTAAATGAGATATTAGGAAACCGTTTAGCACCTTGTCCACCATAGCTACCCTCATGAATGTTATGTTTACCCAATTTCACCTGTCTTCACAGGCCTTTCTGGAGCCAGCAGCCAGTAGGCTCTAGAGATCCCAAAAGGCCAGCTGGTTGCCAAGGAGAAAAAAAAAATGAGCCTATAGATGACTGAAGAGGCCTGAAGGACCCCCAGCCACTTCCTGGCATCCCAGGACTGGTTCTGCTAAGGAAAGAACAGCAGAGAAGTTCATCAGAAGCAGAAGGCCAAGTGGGGGCTCCACTGGGGACATATGCTGAGGGATGCCCTGCGGCATGGAGACCAGAGAGGAAGAGGCAGACTGGGCCTGTGAGTGAGAAGCACGAAGTGTCCAAGGCTCAATCTGATGTAAAGATTTGGAAACCTACCATAAGGTCAGGTTCTGACCGTCTCTGATGCTCACAGAGAGCCATCTGAGACTTTGCAGTGGAAAGTGAGTAGGTGGGCAGATGAGCCATCTGGAAGAAATTTCACAGAGGGATTCATGGATCCAGGATTTCAAACATTGAGGGGGCTATTATAAAGAAAGAGTTGGGGGAGATGGTTGGTCTCAAAAAGGCACATCAAAACAAAACAAAACCAGGGCAGTGGTGGCGCACACCTTTAGTCCCAGCACTTGGGAGGCAGAGGCAGTTGGATTTCTGAGTTGGAGGCCAACCTGGTCTACAGAGTGAGCTCTAGGACAGCCAGGGCTATACAGAGAAGCCCTGTCTCAAACCCCCACCCCCACCCCCGCAAAACAAAACTACAGATGAGATACCATGAACAAAAATCTTTTCTGGATTCTGGATTTGAAAATATTACGTGGGGAGGAAAAGGAAACACCCCCCCACACACACACACAAATATAGGCACGCATATGTGCGCGCACACACACACACACACCCAGTAAGCTGTTTTAAAGTCTTTATATAAAGTCTTGAGAAACCTATGTGTTCTACCCTTAGAACACACGGGCTAGTCACATTCCAAATGCTCTGGAGCCACATGTGCCTATGGCTACAGTGTTGGAGAACAGGATTTCAAAACCTAAAATCCCGTGACTCACTTTTCTAGCATTCCAGGATGCCGGGCCTCTGAGAGTCTGGTATCCGGCAGCCTGCTAAAGGCTGCATAATGCTACAACTGTGATTCTACTGGATTAAAAATGTTTCCTGAGCCCCAGGACTGCCTGTGAAGAAGGCTTTTCTCCACATGTCTCTCGTGTGGAAATAAATCCAGCTCCCTACAGAGCCAATGGGGGAAGGTGGGAGCAAAGAGCCTCCCCTCAGCTGCCTGCACCATCTGGCCCAGCCTGTGGGAGAGGGGATGGGTGTGCCTCTCCACGTGGGGGACCCTGCTTCTCTGTCATCCCTGGAGTTCTTCATTTCTCCATCCGTGTGCATAATAAGTCTGCAAGTGAGACTCTCTCCCTGAGTCTTTGTGGGAAACAGGCATGCCCCTGCCTCCCTCCCTTCAGTTCTCCCTACTTAGGACAGCATCTGGGGTCAGTTAAGCCCAGATAGAATTCCCCAACCATGAGCTAGGCTTCCATTTGCTCAAGTCTGGAGTCTGGGGACCTGAGAAACAGAAGTCAGGGGCTGTGCCTTGGAGCTGGCAGAGTCGGAAGTCTCTGAGGGTCACAGGATCTGTGTCTCACTATGAGGATAGGGAAACAGGCCTAAGAACAGAAGGGCTTTCCTAAGTTAGGCACAAGGTGAGTGTTGCACTGTGCCCAAAGGAACATCTGCTTAGCAACGAGAGTCTCCTCTGCCCCCAAGCTCCTCATCCTAATCACCACTTTCCTGTGGGGGAGGACAAGGAGCAAGCCGCTGGGCAAGGCTGGATGTCGAGGATGCTGTGGGAGGCCACACACATTGCTGTCTGGTAGCGCCTTCTTGGCTTTGGCTGTTTCTTTGTCTGGGCTGCCAGAACAAATCTTATGGATGGAGGGGCTTGTAAACTACAGAAATCTCAAAGTCTCCCAATTTTAGAGGCTGGGATATCTAAGAGCAAGGCTCTGGCAGATTCTGAATCAGAGGCAAGCCACTTCCTGTTTCATAGATGACTCTCTGCTGTGCCCTCAAATGGTAGAAAAGACAAATGAGTTCCTTGGGCCTATTTTATAAGGGCATTAACTCCAGTTGTGAGGGTTCAGTTTTTAAGACCTACCCATATCCCACAAGTAGGTGCTCACACCTCATAATACTATCAGCTTGGGGTTAGGATTTGGGGACCATAAGGCTTTCAATGACAGCAGGATGCTCAGATCAGGCCCAGAAATGTCCTGCTGAAACCTGGTTCCACGGGAAGAGAGGAAGTTCAAGAGGCCTTTAATCCCAGCATTGGAAAGGCAGAGATCTCTGAGTTCGAGGCCAGCCTAGTCTATAGAGTGAGTTCCGGGACAGCCGGGGCTACACAGAGAAACCCTGTCTTGAATGCCTCCCCCAAAGAAGATTGTTTTACTTTTGTGTATGAACTTTTTGTTTTATGTGTATGTCTGTCTGTGTATGATTTGTGTGTGCCTGGTGCCTGTGGAGGCCTGTAGAGTTATAGATGGTTGTGAGTAGCCATGTGGGTGCTGGGAATCAAGCCTATGACCTCTGGAAGAGCAGCCAGTACTCTTAACCACTGAACTGTCTCTTCAGCCTCTCCAAGTTTATAAATGGTTGAGGATGTTGCTCGGTTGGCAAAGTTGTCAGCCAACCATGCATGACACTCTACAGTCAATTCCCAACATGCTACACAACAATTATGGTATCACCCACCTGTAATCATGACTCTTTCAGAAAGATCATGAATTCAAGGTGTGGTTACACACCAAGTTTAAGGCCAGCCTGGAATACTTTTTAACAGCCTGAGACCATTAAAAGGGAGGAGGAAAGAAAGTCCTTGCCTATTGCTGTGAGGGCCTAGACCTAAAAAACAGTGTGGGAGTGAGGTGTGCTAGATTCCCACATGAAGGCCCTTGTCTCCAAGCCCAACAACTGAGTTAAAGTCCCAACACTACACATACACACATGCATGCAAATACACTCACAATAATAATAAAAATACCTGTTTGTTTTTAGAGACTTAATCTGGGCTCCTGCTGAGCCCAGAGGCCAGTTTCAACAGGGCTTGGTCACCATCCTAGAAGAGGCAAGCAGCTAGCCATGACTGCTTGAACAGGAGGCTGTCTGCCAGCAGAACCAGCTTCTTCATCTGCCCCTTTGTCCATCTCTGTGGCCCAAGGCCTTTCCTAGCCACAGTCCCTTCATGTGCATATCTACGCCCAAGAGGAAAAGCAGGCAGGACAACTTGTCATCTGCAGATAAAACCCGGCCTGAGGACCAGCTCTGGAGTTTTATTACGTCCCCTCTTCTGATAGACAGGGAAACTGAGCCCCTGAGGCAAAGGACTTTGTCTCAGAGCCAGAGACTGAGTTTAGGCACCTAGAAGACCTTGGCTAGCCTAGGCACCTATCCCAAGAGGCTCACCACTCTATTCCCAGGCACCCTATGCTCTGTTGCCAAGGAGACAAATGTCCAGAGTGGCTCACAGCTGCATGTCCCATGGGCTGCCTCCGGGTTGGGCTTCCCCATGCAAGGAAACCCCCAGGATGGTTCTTTGTGGTCAGGAGAATCCGGGAGGAAGTGACAAAAATCCTCTGGAAGGCAACGGAGAGCAGCTCAGCTCAGGGCTTCAGTGATGGAGCTCTGACCACGCAGAGGTGGTCTGGGGTGCTTAATCCCCCGGCTCCCTCCTCTAACTGCAGTGCTTGTGTCCAGGGTAGCAAGAAACCTAAGTTCTTGGAGCTAGACCCGGAGACAGTAAGTAAATGTGAGTGACTTGTTCATGACAGTTTTAGAGATAGAAGCTACTGTTTGCCTAGGGCTATAGAAACTGGAGGCTAACAATAGTTTTGGTTTGTTTTTTTTTTTTAGATTAGGTCTTATATAGCCCTTGATAACTTTTGTTTTGTTTTTTTCCCGAGACAGGGTTTCTCTGTATAGTCCTGGCTGTCCTGGAACTCACTCTGTAGACCAGGCTGGCCTCGAACTCAGAAATCCGTCTGCCTCTGCCTCCAAAGTGCTGGGATTAAAGGCGTGCGCCACCACGGCACGGCCCTTGATAGCTTTTAAAATCACTTTGCAGTGAAGAATGACCCTGGACTTCTGATGCCCCTCCAGGAACCTTTCAGAGCCCATCTGCCACACTATGCTACCATATACTTCCTACATGCAATGAAATAAGCAAACAAAATGCATGTCTGCATGCATTCAAGCCATAACACAGAACTGTAGGGGAAATAAAAGAAAGAAAAAAGTTGCTGGAGAGATGGCTGAGTGGTTAAGAGCACGGACTGCTCTTCCAAAGGTCCTGAATTCAAATCCCAGCAACTACATGGTGGCTCACAACCATCTGTAACAAGATCTGACTTCCTTTTCTGGAGAGTCTGAAGACAGCTACATTGTGTATACATATAATAAATAAAATCTTTAGCCGGGCGGTGGTGGTGGTGGTGGCGCACACTTTGACCTAGCACATAAGATGAGGCTGACTCCTCCCCGGCTTGCTGGACAGCATGAGTTTTGCAAGAACCAGATACTAAGTCACCTTCCCACAGGTACCCATTCTGCATCAGGCTTTGGGGGGCACTGAGAACACCCACGTCTTCCCACAGCACTATAAGAAGGCATGGCTGTTTGTTTGGTTTTTGAAACAGGGTTTCTCTGTGTAGCCCTGGTTGTCCTGAAACATGCTGTTGACCAGGATAGCTTCAAATTCACAGTGATCCACCAGTCTCTGCCTCCCGACTGAGTGCTGTGATTAAAGTCCTGCACCGCCACCACCGCCCATGCTGAGGAGGTATGACTGTTGTTCCCATGATTCAGGAGGTAAAATTGAGACACAAGAGAGTAATCCTGGGGTCTTATTGGCAGCCTGACCCCAAAGCTAAGGTTCCCCACCCTGGGCTGGCTCTGAGAGCCTGTGAGCCCTCACTAACAAGGCCCATGATGGGTGCTGCGCTGGATTCAAGAAGTTTTGGAGGCTGCAGCAATCCACCTCTGGGGAGCAGCTGTGGGAGACAAAGTAGGCCCTTTGTCAGACTAATTCTCTGCAGCTTTCCACTGCTTCCTGCCCCAGAGAGAGGCAGGAAGAAAGCCACTGGGAATTTTGGCTTTAGCTCCTTAACAGCCCCCCCCCAACTGCCCTCCTCCCCCATCTAAAGACCTTCCTCTTTCTTGCCCAGCTCTAGACTTGGAGCTTGAGCTCTCTCCAGGCACACTTATCAGAGTAAGGGAGTGAGTTCTAGGTGCTGATGGGAAATCCAAGGCACTTGCTTTCTGAGTGGAAAGGGTTGACCCCAAAGGGAGGGGTGGAGGTTGGTATATATGAAGCTCACATATGTTCAAACTTTGTGGATTTTTCATAGTGAGGATGATGGATCATTCAACCATCCAGAGTAGAGATGGGTTAGACTGTGATAACCCTGATCTAACAGAAGAGGGAACCAAGACCAGGAGGACTGAGGGACCTCTTCATAATTGTGCAGACGTCTCGGATAAATGTTTAATGTTTGGCCTGTCTCCAGAAACTGGAGGCTAAGGATAGCTGAGAGCAGATGTTTGTTTGTTTGTTTGTGGTTTCATTTTGTTTGTGTTGTTTTATTTTGATCCTGAACTTCCTGGTTCCTCCTCCGAGTGCTGGGGATTATGGACATATCCCATCACACTTAGGATTTTTTGGATTCTCTAAGCCAGGGCTTCATGCATTCATCTTTAGCAACTGAGCCACATTTGCTATAGCAAGAATTAAAAAACAAAACAAAACTTTTTTTTTTCAAGACAGGGTTTCTCTGTGTAGCCATGGATGTCCTGGAACTCACTCTGTAGACCAGGCTGGCCTGAAACTCAGAAATCCGCCTGCTTCTGCCTCCGAAGTGCTGGGATCAAAGGTGTGCACCACCACTGCCCGGCAAAACAAAACTTTTTATTGATTCTTTGTGAGTTTCACATCATCTCCCCAGTCCCATTCATCTCCCTGTTCCCTCATATCCACCCTTTGCTCTTGCCACCTCTCCCCCCAGATGACACACACACACACACACACACACACACACACACACAGAGAGAGAGAGAGAGAGAGAGAGAGAGAGAGAGAATAAAGCGTAGAAAGCATCTCACTGTGGAAGCTGTCGTGTGTCCCAGTGTGTCCCACAGTGTACCCCTCTGTTCTCATATCTTCACTTGGCAAATGTTCATGGTCTGGTTCTAGATCTTTGGCTTCTGTGACACCATCAATATTGGCTTCACCAGGACTCCTGGTTATCCTGCTGTTATCCTGTGTCATAGTGACCCTGCAGCTCTGGATCAACAGGACTGGCCCCTTCATGATTCCAGTCCTTCATAGACGATAGAGATTTGGTTGTGGGCCAACTTAGAGCCCTGGATCTGGGTGTGGGTGGTGGCTGGTCAACAAGCCAGCTCTCCCTGATCTGAACCACCATGACAAGCCCTCTTGCACTTTTCCCGCTAGGCTACCCCATGCCGGCCGCCAGCCCACCTTCCCAGTGCTGCAGCTCGCCAGGGGCTGTGCCAGCTCGCCCACTCTCACACTCTTGGGATGGGCTCACTTGCTTTGCTCCATCGTGTTGCCCAGGCAAGGTGCAGCACCTGCTGCAAGCACTGAGGGGGCGGGGCTAGCTGTCCGGATCCGGATCTCAAGCCCCAGGCCAGCTCTCCAGACTACCTAAGGTGGGAAGTGGGAGGGCATCCAACCCCGCCCCTACACCACCTCAAGGCAAGGAGTGGCAGGCTGGCTTTCTGAAGCTCTTGCCCTTAGGGCTGGCTCACCTACACTCTCTCCACCAGGGCCACTCTCCAAGTGCTGCACACCAAGGACAGGGCTAACTCACCCACTCCTAGGATCCTGTGGTCAGCTCTCCTGACTACCGCAGGTGGTGAGGAGTGAGGGGTTGGGGGTGGAAGAGTATCTCAGACTGACCCCACCTCCCAGCAGTGAGGCCAGCTCTCCCTCTCTCTTTCCCACCTGTTCCTCCACCAGGGTCAGCTCTGCTCCTGTTCAAACAAGAATCTTGCTACTATCGAAAGTTGTCAGGCTCTGGCTGCAAGCACTTTCCTTTCACTACCTCACTGAATCCTCTCAACAGTTATTCCCACTTCACAGATGAGAAACCAAGGCTTAAAGAAGGAAATCACCTACACGGAGATTGCTTTGCTCCAAAGTCTCAGACCTCTTAGCAGAGATATGGCCATTACCATCCACGGTGAGTGGTTACCCCATTCCTCAGACAATAACTAGGGCAAACCTGCCCCCCCCCCCAGTTATCCGCTGCACTGCTTCAGACAGGGTCTATGTAGTCCTGGAGCCCCGAAGCAGCCCCTGAAAAAAATGTAACAGTGTTGCAACGTTTGGGAGCCACAGGGCTTCACCCTCTGGTCTGTGTGCTCTTTGACAGCTTCCCAGATAAGTTCCCATGTGTGCTCCTAGATGTGTACACCCACCCACGTATTCCCTCATTCATTCATCAAACACCAGCCAACTGGCCCACACACTTCCATGCATGGACACCCACTCCTTTTGCCAGCTTTTCCTACTATGGCCAACTCCGTAATTTGCAGAGCCCAGTTCAAGCCAGGAACTATAATAAGGTATTATAAACCCAAGCACAGAAAGGCAGGAAAGTCACCTCAAGCTCCAGGCTAACCCGCAGCCCACGCTACCTAGAGAGACCCTAACTCAAAATCATCACTTCTGAAAAATAAAGGGAAAAAAAAGACCTTTCTTACTCAAAAAAGTAAGAAGTTTAGAATGAACTCAACCACCTACTACTGCTATAAGATACAATGTGCGCAGCCTCTATCAACACATACTTTAAATTTTTTTTTTTTTTTTTTTTTTGGTTTTTCGAGACAGGGTTTCTCTGTGTAGCTCAGCCTGTCTCTGTAGACCAGGCTAGCGTTGAACTGAGATCCACCTGCCTCTGTGATTAATAAAAATCTTTAAAACAAAAAAGGGAAGTACTTTATTTTTATTTTATTTGTGTGTGTGAACATGTGTTCAAGATACCTAACAAGCCAGAGGAGGGCATCACATCCCTGGACCCAAAGTTACCAGTGGTTGTGAAGTGCCCAGTGTGGCTTCTTGAGAACCGAACTCTGGTCCTTTGTAAGAGTAATGTTGAGTAATGTAAGAGTAACTATTGAGCCATCTCTTCTGCCCTCCCACTTCTTTCACAGTGATGCTTCTCAACCTGTGGGTCGACATCCCTTTGGCAAACCTCTACCTCCAAAAATATTTACATTATGATTCATAACAGTAGCAAATTGCAGTTATAAAGTCGAAACAACAAAAAAAAAAAAACAAACTGTGGCTTGGAGGGGTGTCATCACAACATGAGGAACTGTATCAGAGGGTCGAAGCATCAGGAAGGTTGAGAACCACTGGTTTACATCCCCATGCTGAGCCCTTGCCTACTGCTTTCTCCAATTACCCCTCCCCCATAGCTGATCTTTCTTACCATTCAAGACTCTGCCTAAATGTCACCAACATGGCTCCCTAATTTAAAGTAGCCACCCACATAGCTCTCCTTGGAATTTCTATTTAGAGCCTGGAGTTTGGCTCAATATTAGTGCATTTACCTAACATTCACTTAAGGCCTTAAGTTCAAGTCTCAGCACTGGGGAAAAAAAAATCAAACCGGGGCATGGTGGCGCATACCTTTAATCCCAAACTCAGGAGCAGAGGCAGGTAGATCTCTGAGTTCAAGACCAGCCTGGCTTTACAGACTGAGTTCCAGGACAGTGTCTCTTCTACACAGAGAAACCCTGTCTCAAAAGAGCCAAACCAACTAACCAAAACAAAACAAAACAAAATAATAGAAACAAAACCAAAACTCCCCAAATGAAAAAACACCCCAAATCAAACCATTTCACAAAACCTGGCACTTCATTCCCCTCACAGAGTGCACCTGATCTATGACATCTTTTGTCTCTGCCAGTTCCTGTTTATTGTCCCCCCTCCCTGTTAACTTGTGACAGCAAAGCCTATGTCTGTCCTGCTCAGACTGAGTCCCCTGGGGCCTAATCTAGCACTCAGCATATTACTCCTTTAATGATGGCTGCTGAGCATGTTGGCACACACCTAATACCAGCACAGAGGAGGCAGAGCAGAAGGACTGGGCAAGTTCAAGGCCAACCTAGGTTGCAGAGTGAGTAACAGCTGGCCCCACATAGCAGGACTATCTCATATAAGCTCTATTAACAGCAAGAGGGCTGGAGGGCTGGCTCAGAGGTTAAGAGAACTGACAGCTCTTCCTTTGAGGTCCTGAGTTCAATTCCCAGCAACCACATGGTGGCTCACAATCATCTGCAATGGGACCCGATGAGTGAGGGAACATGATACTCAAAAGCATACACCCTTCTGCCTCACATCTCCTACTTTCTTGTTCTCTCTACCACTCAGACTAACATAGAAGTAGTCTCCATTTATCCTAGCGCACCCCAATTCGAATGAGACCAAAAGCCAGAGCCCAAGGCCCTGAAACAGAAAGAAAACAAACTGAAGTGTTGAGAAAAACAAGAGGGAGAGGAGGAAGAACAACATGGAGGAGAGAAAAGACAGGGAAGAGAAGGAAGGAGCTTGCTGATAATCCCACTTCTTCACTTTATTAGTGAAACTAATAATTATTATTAATACCTGGCCTCTGCTTGGCCCTTTCATCCAGCCTGGTGGGGAGGTTTTGAAGATGAAAGACACTGTGTGGGGACTCTCAGATGCAGGTTCCAACATCACATAACCACTAATTAACGTGGCAGCCCCCTCCAATTATTCCCTGGTCCCTAGGGATGCCGTGCCACCTGACTCAATGCCTTTCCGGGTGGGAGTTGGCAGGTGGCACCCCCTGGGCCTGGCTTCTCCTTGGAGAAAGGTGAAGAAGCTTCCGGGGCAGTAGGGGTGGGATGGGGTGGGAGTCTCACAGCCCAGATAGTCACATGAGAAATGCTGGAAAAAACATGAACCACACACGAGGCTGAAATGTAGGAGCCTTGTCTCCAGCTGAAATTACAGCCCCATCCCTGGGGCTGCCCTTATCTCCATCTCTCCCCAGAATCTGTGAGCAGCTGGCCACTGCCATATGGCAATGGGAGAAGGGTACCGCTGAAAAATGAAAGATGTAACCAGACAAAGAGATAGAGTAAGTGTGGCCAATACCCCCCACACACACTGCCCAAGAGTCACGGGATTTCTGACATCCCTTGGGTGGCTTCCTTCTACTTCCTGTCCATGAAACCTCCTCTCTCCAGCAGCCTTGACCAATATCAGCCATCCCCTGCTACTTACTTATAGTAATGGTCCTCACTGCCCCCTACCCCTTGGGTATCTAGATTATAGGGTATTTAAAGAGGTCTCCTCCAGCACCCTGGTATGGAGTATAATCTCGAGGCTGCTGGTACACTTCGGCAGCCTTGGTCTTTCCAGTAACCTCCAAATGCTAGGCCACTGTCTTTCTGCTGTGGTGTCACAGCAATGACTGAGCATGGCTGTGCCTGGCTCAATGCACAATTTTACTCAGGGAGAACCTCACCTAGGCCTCCTTGCCTTGGCACAAGGTCTCAGCTTCACCCATCCCTCAAGCCTGAATCCTTCTCAGTTCTGGATTAGCCCAACTAATCTTTTTTTTTTTTTTCTTTAAGATTTATTTATTGGGGCTGGCAAGATGGTTCAGTGGGTAAGAGCACTGACTGCTCTTCAGAAGGTCCTGAGTTCAAACCCCAGCAACCACATGGTGGCTCACAACCACCCATAATGAGATCTGATGCCCTCTTCTGATGTGTCTGAAGACAGCTATAGTATATCTATTTATAATAATAAATAAATCTTTGGGCCGGAGCAAAAAAAATATTTTTTTTTGTATGTGAGTACATTGTCTTTCTCCTTGGATACACCAGAGGAGGGCATTGGATCCCATTACAGATGGTGGTGAGCAAACATGTGGTTGCTGGGAATTGAACTCAGGACCTCTGGAAGAGCAGCCATCTTACCCACTGAGCCATCTCTCCAGCCCAGCCCCACTAATCTTAAAAGGTTGGTCTGCTCCCATAATTGGTCTCAGCTGTGGCTGTTGCCCTGGGGGTGTAGCTATGATAGAGCACTTGCCTCTGAGGCTCTGGGTTTGCTCCAAGCACTGTGTCACCTCCACCTCTCCTAAAATCTGTGTTATTGCTCTCCGTAGCTATCGTCATGGTCTGAGCCTCTGTGATCTCCCATTTATACAGCTGTCTTCCCATCTTCCTCTCCTCCTCTTTTTCTTTTTAAGATTTATTCATTTATTTTATGTACATGAGCACTCTATTTGCAAGTATGTCTTCATGAAAGAAGAGAGCATCAGATCCCATTACAGATGGTTGTGAGCCACCATGTAGTTGCTGGGAATTGGACTCAGGACCTTTGGAAGAGCAGCCAGTGCTCTCCAACTCATCTTCTTCTCTTCTTGTCTCCATTCCTGGTCCCCTTCTACTGACACTCATTCTCCAAACAAAGCCAGGATTTACTTTATTGTCTGTCTGTCTATCTGTCTATTTACCTATTTTTGAAACAGGGTTTCAAGTACCTCCTGCTGCCCTCACACTTAACTAGCCAGGGGTGGTCATGACCTTCAGAATGCCTCCACCTCCCAAGTGCTGGGATTGCAGCCCTGCCCGGTCATGTCTGGATTACATTGCCACTTGAGATTGATCCCAGGTTTCATATATTCTAGACATTCATTCTACAAACTGAACTTCATCTCCAGCCTCCAGATCAGCCATATAAAGACACTGTTTGGGGGCGGGAGAGATGGCCCAGTGGTTAAGAGCACTTGTCTCTCTTGCAGAGTGCCTGGGTTCGCTCCTCAGCATTCTCACTACCATCCCTCCCAGGTCTCCCCCTCCCCTAACTCTTTCTCCCTCCTCATAGTCTTTTACAGGGCTTTCCTGGCCTTGGCAGTCCTTGCCCACTTCTCCAACAGTGGCCCACTACTGTCCAGTTGTCTTCCTTCCCAGCACTTCCCACAGTCTGTAATGACACGATTATGGCCGGGCTACTTAAAACAATGCCCTGTTACCACTTACATTAGACAGCTTTTTCCATGGGAAGAGACGTACAACTTACCTAACCACTGCTTTGTCATTCATCACATAAGAAGGGTTCACCGAATGTGCGGATTGAACACTCGATACAGGCTGTACATTCTAGTACAGACAACCCAAAGGGTGTGGCTCCTCCCTTTGAATGAGCACAGGAGGCTGGTTCCTTTGTAAATTAGCCCATGACTTGACAGAGTGCACAAAGGCACGGATTCAAAAACATCTACACTGGCTCATCTATGAAGCGGGCAATTGGGTGCTGCTTCAGTTTCACTATAGCCCTGGTCACATCACATGTCTTAAGTGGGATAAACAAACTCCAGAGCTGAGACCAGTACCAGGTCCTACTATCAGCATCGTGGAGCCAGGCGCCATCTAGCGGATGCTTGAGTAAGAACAGGAATTTACTACCCCGATGTCCTAGCTTCCATTTATTTTATATCAGTCCTACTCATTGACAATCTTTTGTTTTGTTTGAAACAAGATCTTATGTATCCTCGGTTGACCACTACGTATCTCAGACAGGCCTTGAAGTGATTCCTCCGGCCTTTCCTCTACTCCCCAAGTGCTGAGATTACAAGTACATCTGTTATGCCAGGCTCCATTTGCTGTCTTTGGGTTTTTGTTTGCCAGAGATTGAACCCAGAACCTCCTAGGTGCTAGGCAGGACACAGCAACAAGTGTCACTGCTCTGAGTTTCAGCTCTCAAGAGCTGCAGCTAAGGGCCCTGCAAGCCTTGCTTCTGTGTCTTTGAGACCTCCAGTCTTTGGCCTCACATCTTCGAACACTGAAAGATATGATCCCGTGCCCAACCTACAGTTACTTGTATTTTGTTTTACTTTATTTTTATGGGGGTCAATTTTAATCATCAACTTGAGACAATCTAGAGTCACTTAAAAGAAGGGCGTCTGAGTGTGTCTGTGAGGGAATACCTTAGTTAATGAAGATTCATCTACTGTGGGCGACATCGTTCCCGAGGCTTGGGGACTTGGGGTTGTAGAAGTATAGAGAAGGGGCGAACACGAGCACACACACTCACTGTTCTCTACTTCCTGCTGTAGATTTGGTGTGGTATGTTGCTTCAAGCCCCTGCTTTCCTGACAGTTTCACCACACCTTGAACTGTGAGAAGAAATAAATCTGTTCTCCCTTGCATTGCCTTTGTTGGGGTATTTAATTACAGCAACAGGAAAATAAACTAAGACAATAACTGGTACTAGGAGTGGGTATTGTGATAAACCTAATCCTTGGCTTTTAGGTCCTTGGAACTATTTTGGGGAGGAATAAGGATCATTTTTGCAACACTGGTCTAGAAAAACAGTTAATGCTAGAAGCAAAGCTTACTGGGCCTTTCTGGTAGAAGCCTGGAAGATGTGAATGCTAACAGGGGGCTGGAAATGTCTGAGTGGTTAAGAGCACTGGCTACTCTTCCAGAGGACCCAGGTTCAAATCCCTGTACCCACATGGCAGCTCACAACTGTCTGTAACTCCAGGTCCAAGAGATATGACAATCTCATACACAGATGTACATTCAGGCAAAATACCAATGTACATTAAAACTTCTGGGGGCCTGGTGAGATGGCTCAGTGGGTAAGAGCACTGACTGTTCTTCCTAAGGCCCTGAGTTCAAATCACATGGTGGCTCACAACCACCCGTAATGAGATTTGACACCCTCTTCTGGTGTGTCTGAAGACAGCTACAGTGTACTTATCTATAATAATAACTAAATCTTTAAAAAAAAAAACTTCTGACATAAATTCGGATAGTGTGTTCCTGGCTCATGAGGTTACAGAGAAGAGGGAACCAGATGAGAGGCGATTTGTGTGTGATGTTTTGGAAAGACTGTGGCTGTATTTTGCCTATGCCCTGAGAACTGAGTGAAGTTGAATATAAAGATAACGCATTAATTTGTCCAGCAAAAGGAGATATAACGTAGGCAAGTTCAACGTTTCAAACAAGGTAAGTGTAGGCAACAAAACAGCTGTAACTATTAAATAAGAAATTAGCTAGGTGTGTGGGACATGCTTTAATCCCAGCCCTTGAGAGGGAAAGACAGATGGATCTCTGTGAGTTTGAGGCTGGCCTGATCTGCATAGCCAACTCTAGGCCAGCCAGGGGTGAGGGGTGAGGACAGAGGGGGGAGGTTAGCACCATTAAAGAGAAAACTAAGGCTGACAGGAGAGCTCTGTGGGACAAGGTCAAAGCCAGACTACCTCAGTTCACTTCCTAGGATCCACATGGTGAGAGAGAACCGAACCAAGTGTCTCAAGCTGTCCTCTGATCACCACATCTGCACAACAGCATCTGCACTCATACATACACACGCATGCACACAAAGCATAGCAATGTAAATATCTTAAGACAGGGTCTCTTGCCAGGCGGTGGTGGTGCATGCCTTTAATCCCAGCACTTGGGAGGCAGAGGCAGGCGGATTTCTGAGTTTGAGGCCAGCCTGGTCTACAGAGTGAGTTCCAGGACAGCCAGGGCTACACAGAGAAACCCTGTCTCGAAAAAACAAAACAAAACAAAAAACAACAAAAAAAGATTGGGTCTCTCTATGTATTACTGGCTGTCCTTGAGCTTGCTATCAAGACCTGGTTGGCCTCAAAATCACAGAGATCCTTCTGCCTCTGCCTCCTAAGTGACGGGATTAAGGCATGTGCCATCAAGCCCATCCTCTGTGGAATTTTTTTAAGGAGACAAGAAAGTGTTTCATTGGAGTCAGCACACATACGATGACCAGCTGTGGTCCAAGGGTGCATCTGTTGTCCAAGTGTTACTGGTTTCGAAGGCATAAAAGCTGCAAGATTTGGGGGTGGGCCATGGAGGCTCTAGTGAGAGGCCCTAAGAAGTTATTGTGTGAAGCCAAGAAGTTAAAGGCTAAGGCTCCATCGGTAACCCCAGAACACTGGCAATGCCAGGACCACTGGACCATGTGCTGAGATCTGCATGTGGTGTGACTGTCCCTAGATCCTGGCTCTTTCGCTGAGGAGCAGGAGTGTGCTCTGTGCCATTATGATCTTGGAAGGATGGAACTTGTGGTGTATTCTATAGGATCTCGGGAGACTTTGGACTTTTAGAGGGTTAATACTGTTAACAATTATGATATTAAACAACTGAACTTTAAAACTTTGCCTGGTGTATTTTGTATTAGAAGGGTGACCATGAGCTTATCGAGACAAAGTGGCTATAGTTTAAAGTGATACATTATTGTGTCAGGTTGATAAGGGGTGGAGTTGGGATGGTTAGGGTTTTTTGTTTTTGTGGGGTTTTTTTGTTTTTTGTTTTTTTGGTTTTTTTTTTTTTTTGTTTGTTTGTTTTGATTTTTCGAGACAGGGTTTCTCTGTATAGCCCTGGCTGTCTTGGAACTCACTCTGTAGACCAGGCTGGCCTCGAACTCAGAAATTCACCTGCCTCTGCCTCCCAAGTGCTGGGATTAAAGGCGTGTGTCACCACTGCCTGGCTGAGAGATTTCTTAATTACATTAGTTGGGAAGACCTCCTCAGTGGTGGCTCCATTCTCTGGGCTGGATAAGAGCAGAAGGCAGATGGGTGGTAGTACCTGTTCATTTTCTGCTTTCTGTTTCCTGACATAGATGTGACCAGTGATCTCCAGCTCCTGCTGCTCCGACTTCCACACCTTTATGGACTGTGGACTGAAATAAATCCTTCCTCCTTAGGTTGCTTTTGCTTTTGCTTTTGTTTGTTTGGTTTTGTCTTCGTTTGGTTTTTTTGACACAGGGTTTCTCTGTGTATCCCTGGCTGTCCTGGAATTCTCCCTCTGTAGACCAGGCTGGCCTCAAACTCAGAGATTCACCTGCTTCTGTCTCCTGAGGATTGGGGTTAAAGGTAAAAAGGTGTGTTATCTCTGCCTGGCCTGTCAGGATATTTAATCCCAGAAATACAGTGAGAAGCTAAGACTCTTGCTTTGTATTGCTTTGACAGGGACTGCTGTGTAGTTCTGGCTAGCCTGGAGCTCACTGTGTAGGGTAGGCTGGCCTTAGACTCTTCCCTCAGCCTCCCAAGAACTTGGACCATAGGCATGTGCCACCACACCCTCAGGACATTTTATTTGTTTCTTAAGTTGTAAAATGAGGAAACCAAAACACCCTGCCTCTATCAGTCATTGGGAAAGTTCAATTAGATGAGCATGCAAGTCACTGGCTATAATGGGGGTTCAGCAGTCCCCACTACTACCCACTGAATACACTCACTAGTCTCATGGTACCTTTACCTGCCCACATGCTAGTTCGGGGGATGGAGGAGGGGGTAGTGGTGGCAGGCCCCCTTCAGTCTATGCCTCAGATCTGCCTATCTCCTCAGCTCATAGGTTTTGGAAGCTATGGTTTTTCTCAAGAGGAGACAAGGGAACAGAAAGTGAGAGTGAGGAAATGGTGAGGGTGACTGAGCATGCTGGGAAGCTGGAGGAATGTCAGGGGCACAAGGGAGGGATGGCATGGAGAGAGTGGGACGAACGGATTATGTGTTTAAGTGGGATGCTCACCAAGGGATGGTTAAAGACGGCACACTGCTGTTGATTTTGATTAGGGTCTAGGGACCAAGAGTATGATGGTGGTTTGGGGAAGACTAATGGGTCACGAGTGTTGACAACACAGAAGGAAGTGGCCTTACTGGGCAAAAAGGCAAGACAGTAACAAGAGGTTAAGAACCAAGCATAGTGGTTCAAGCATGCCCGGAATCCCAGATCTCAGGGACCTGAGGAGGGAGAAGCAGGAGTTGGAGGCCACTCTGGGTGACAGTGTAGGGAGCTCCCTCCAGGAAGCCTTCTCTCTCTCCCTGAGGTTTACAGCATGCTTTCATACAGTCTGCACTCAATTCAGGAACTCACTCCCGGCTCTCATCTCTGCTAACGTCCTCCTACAGAGCAACACACTATCAGAGATCAAAAAATCCTAACCTTTAAGGAATATGAACGGCTCAGGGAAGATGTAAGCAGACAAACCAATCTTTAAAGAGAAGTCTCAGCTACACACCAGGCGGCACACATGGCGATTACAACACTCCTCTTGGAAGCCAGAGGAAAAATGAGGAGTTCAGCTACTTAAGACCTAGTGGGTGGCAGGGCAGTGGTGGCACACGCCTTTAATCCTAGCACTTGGGAGGCAGAGACAGGCAGATTTCTGAGTTCGAGGCCAGCCTGGTCTACAGAGTGAGTTCCAGGACAGCCAGGGCTACACAGAGAAACCCTGTCTCGAAAAACAAAACCAAAACAAAAAAAGACCTTATGGGTGATGGCACACCCTTTAATCCCAGCACTTGAAAGGCAGGGGCAGGTGGATCTCTGAGTTCAAGGCCAGCATGGTCTACAAATTGAGTTCCAGGGCTGGCAGGGCTACTCAGAAAACCAACAAACAAAAAAACAAACGGGAAAAAAAGACCTTGTCTTAAACAAACAGACAAATGAAAACATCCATACAAAACCAAAATGCAACCCAAACCAAAATACAGATGGCTGACTCCTGAGAAGCCACACACACACTCGCTGTGTCTTCTTCTTTTTCCTTCTCTGAGCCCCTTGCTTTCTATTAACTCCATTTAAATCTACCTTAAGATTCTCAGGCTGGGAGGCTGGAGAGCTGCTCAGTGTTCAGAGCACTTATTGTGTGCTGGAGACATGGCTCAGTGGTTAAGACTGCTCTTCCAGAGGTCCTGGGTTCAAATCCCAGCAACCACATGGTGGCTCACAACCATCTGTAATGAGAATGGATGTCCTCTTCCGGTATGTCTGAAAACAGCTGCAGTATACTTACATATAATAATTAAATAAATCTTAAAAAAAAAGAAGAAAAGAAAAAAAGGGGGGCACTTATTGCATTTGCTCTTGTTCTAGCTCTAGCGGAGAATTCAGTTTGGCTCCCAGTACCCAGATGGTGACTCACAACCATCCATAACTCCAGCTCCATGGGCTTCTGACTCTCACGGGCACACATGCAGTGTGCACACATGCACATGTAAAATAAAGTAATACATCTAAATTTTGTTTGTTTGTTTGTTTGTTATGGGACAGGGTTTCTCTGTGTATCCCTGGCTGTCCTGGAACTCACTCTGTAGACCAGGCCGGCTGATAACTCAGAAATCCACCTGCCTCTGCCTCCCAAGTACTGGAACTAAAGGCATGCACCACCACTGCCTGGCTCATTTATTTTTTTTTTTTAGTAATAAAAAACTCACTGGCTAGAGAGACACTGAAAAAATTCATAGTCCAAGTAGGAAAGCCACACTGCTGTACGCCTGAGGACGTGAGTCTGAGTCTCAGACCCACATGGCAGACTCTACCACTAATCATGCTTTGGAAAAAATCTAAAATGCTGAAGATCTCTAGTGTTATGAGAAGGTGTCCATACTAATGTTGAGTAAAAATAGTTTAAAATGGAATTCTGTAAGCTGTGGATGACATAATTAAAAACACGGAAAGGTTCTAGAATGAACTGTGAGATCTGATAGCAGTGGCATCTGTAGAAGGGGGGATAGCTGAGTTTATTTATTATTTCTCTATATTTGAAATACTAGGGATCAAATCCAAGGCTTTAAACACTGTAGACAAGTGCTTGACGACTCAGTCTCTCTCTCTCTCTTTCTCTCTCTCTCTCTCTCTCTCTCTCTCTCACACACACACACACACACACACACATATATATATATTAGATTTTATTTTTATTTTATGTGTATGGGTATATGCCTGCGACTGTATCTGTGCACCACATGAAGGCAATGCCTGCAGAAGTCTAAAGAGGGTGTTAGGTTCCAGGGAAGGGGGTTACAGACCTGGGTCCTCTGGAAGAGCAGCCAGTACCCTTAACCACTGAGCCATCTCTCCAGTGCCACCTCCCTTTAAAGGAATGTGTAGGCCAGGCTGATCTTGAATTCACAAACCTCTCCTCCTTTGGGCTCCTAAATGTTGGGATCAAAGGAGTGCATCACCGCTTCTAGCTTCTCCACATATATTTTGTTTTGTGTAAATTGTCTACAATAAGCATGGCTTTTTAAAACCACCCCCTGCCCTGTTTCAAAAAAAAAAACAAAAACAAAAACAAAAAACAACAACAACAAAAAAAAAACCCACCCCTGGCTGTGGTGACATACATGTGTAATGCTATAAGTCTGAAAGTAGAAGCAGAAAGATCAGGAGTTAAAGGGCAGTCTGAGCCATACACCAAGTTTCATACCCATCCAGACTACATGAAGTCCTGTCTCAGACAGATGGTTCAGTGGTTAAAAGCACTGGCTACAGCCTGGCAGTGGTGGTGCACGCCTTTAATCCCAGCACATAGGAGGCAGAGGCAGGTGGATTTCTGAGTTCGAGCCTGGTTTACAGAGTGAGCTCCAGGACAGCTGGGACTAAACAGCGAATCCCTGTCTTGAAAAAACAAAACAAAACAAAACAGCAACAAAAAAAGAGCACTGGCTGCTCTTCCAGAAATCCTGAGTTCAATTCTCAGCGACTCAGGCTTACAGCATCTGTGGTCTCATGCCTTCTTCTGGTGTACATAAAGACAGAGCACTCATATACATAAATAGGTAAATAAATAAATCTTTTAAAAAATAAACAAGACGGAAAGGAGAAAAGAAGCTATGCACGACGGAGGCGCTCAGGGGCAGAGGTAAAAGATTCAGAAGTTCAGGGTTATCCTCACCTACATAGCCAATTCAAGGCTAGCCTGGGATACAGGAGACCTTGTCTCCCTTCCCCCAAAGTCCTTCCCCATATGTATATTCCTAAGTGATACAGGAAAGGACAAGGTAAATATAAAACACAAGCTAACAATAGTGGGTAAGACTACTCCTTCTTTCTTTCCTCCTTTCCTTCTCCTTCTCCTCCTATTTTTCTGAGACTGGGTACTTCTGTCGGTCCTGGAACTCACTGTGTAGTCAAGATGACCTTGAACTCACAGAGATCTGCCTCTGCCTCCCAAGTGCTCAAATTACATCACACTTGCCTTCCTTTTTTTTTTTTTCTTGTTCCTCTACTTTAGTGTGTCTGTATTAGAGGTTTTCCGTACCTGCTTGTATAAAGCAGAAAGAAAACAACAGCTTTTTTTTTTTTTTTAAAGTAAAATTCCCTTCAGGCATGGTGATACATGCCTTTGATCCTAGCAGTCTAGGAGCAGAAGTGGCTGGGATCTATGGGAGTTCCAGGACATCTTGGTCTACATATCAAGTTCTAGGTGACACAGTGAGGCCCTGTCTAAAAAGAATAAAAATGTAGCTAGGAGGTGATGGCGCATGACACCTTTCATCCCAGCACTGAGGAGGTGGAGGCAGGCGGATCTCCAAGTACAAGGTCAGTCTGGCCTACAGAGTGAGTTCTAGGGCAGCCAGGACTACCCAGTGACACGCTGTATCTAAAACAACAACAACAAAGAATAAAATTTCCCTACAACAACAACAACAACAAAGAATAAAATTTCCCTAAATTTACAGAAGTCTTTCAAAATGTTATCAATTCCAGTACACAAAGAGCTATATGCAATATATAAGCATACACGTGTAGTTCTGTTTGCCATGCTCTGAAATACATATTCCGTTATAAATGTAATATGAATCTAGAGATGTATGTGCATGCCAGTGTATGTGTGTGAATACTGTACCCATATTTTTCGAGTTCTACTAAGTGTACGTCTGTGCTTTCTTCCATGTTTCCATCTACAAAGTTTCCCAATAATTCAATGTCTTGCAATATTGTTATTAAAGGGTTATATGAAATGACTATTAGATATAGGGGTTTTATGTCATAGCCCCAAGTCGGCCACACACATATGGTCTCGCTTCATACATCTATCTGTACAATGGAAATCAAAATCAATCTAAATTTGTGTTGTGAGCATTAACTGAAGCACCGACTATAAGATGCATAGCGCAGGGCAGGAGGGAAGTGTTGAATAATTTATTATCACTAAGCCACTCTGGAGTGTGCAAAATGGGGTAAAGTTGCATTACAAGGTCGTTTGTTGTTGTTATTCACCTCCGTACCACGTGGAGCGCTGTCGCCTCCGGACTGCCTGGTCTGAGGTTCTGATGGCGGAAGTCCGTCTAGCTGCGGCAACCGCGACCTGGAGTAGAGCCCGCCTCTTCTCCCACGCGTGTCCCTTCCGTGAGTTCTCATAAGCAGATCCGGTCACAGACACACGTAGCATCGGCTTCCTTAATAGGCCATCTTCCGTAGCGGCGGTTATAGCTTCGCTGGAAACCGTGATAGAGAGTTCTTCCGGGTGCCTGCCTCTTTCTCTCTCCCCGTGACCTCAGAGGTACACTTCCGGAACCGGAAGTGACCCGTCTGCCCGCCCCTTCCGCCTCTCTCTTTCCGGTGGAGGAGTCTGGAGAAGACGTACGGGTAAGCGAGCCCGGCCGTGAGAATCGTGCGGCATCCTTTCGCCAGGGCGCTCTGCGGGGTCGGGGCCGGGGTCTGTGTTCGGTAGAGGCGATCAGACGCCCGCCCGGCCCAACCCATCCGGACCTAGGGCTCGGCCGTGTCCCGGTGGCGGCCTCTGGCCTGAGATGACGGGGGTTGGGGGGCTGGGGAAATGAGTCCCGGGTCGCCTGTACCCTGTTAGGTGATACGGGTGATAGGGGCAGTCACCGCTCTGCACCGAACCTCGTTCCTCTCGACCCTCTCTGTGAATTTAAATGTGTGGAGTGCTTCCAATCCTAACCCGTGACGGCTTCTCCGGAGCCGGGCGGGTATTGCCTCTCGGTTTACTCCGTAGTGGAGTAGGACTGATGCCCTATGTTTATATTCTCCTGGATAGTCTCACACACACACACCGAGGAGAGCAAAGCTGCATTGAGTAGTCTCATGCCCAGATGATTTGACGCAGCCGTGTCGTGTGTGTTAGCCACATCTGAGGGTGAGGTCAGGTGACTGTACGTTGGAGACCTGCCCTTGTGCTTATGGCAGTTAGGCCCCAAGTAGCGTATGAGGAAGGCATAAGAGAGATGCCAGGGACACCTGAAACCTACTTTGAAAACCTGTGGTGCTTTTTTTATGTGTGTGTGGCGAGTAGGGACATCTTGGTGCTAGGAAGAGACTACAAGGCAGGCTTTGGCACTGTATCGTCTTAGACTGTCCTGTTTCGTAATTCTTAGTTGCTGGGAGGTCACCTAATTTAATTTGAGTGCTGCTCGAGACAGCTAGTTGCTTCTGAAAATGATGACAGTGTTCTACGACTTCACCTCAAGTTGGTCAAAGGACTGCCTGGGACTTTGGCAAGAAAAAAAAAATCAGGCTCCTTGTTTGTGGCTTTTCCCTAGATCCATGCGTGCACTCTGATACTCTAGGCTAGGGTTGAGTGATCTGGATGCGGACCTTTCCCATTAGACTTCGCGGAAGGCGTGTTCTGCCTGTCCTCGATTTTACTATGTAGATGCTGCTGCCTCTGACTCCCCACTGCTGGAGTTAAAAAGTTAAACACACCGCACTTTGCTTTTAATGTTTGGGACTAGAAAAAGTTAAAAGATTTGCTTCTAAACAGGCTTGTGTTGGGAGGCATCTGGTGGGATGTTGAAGCTGTGTTGGCAAGGATAAATTGGAAAGTTCTTTGACTGCTTTGTCTTTTTAAGCTGCTTTGGGTAAGTGGTAGTTGGGGTCGGGGAAACTTGGGTTTAAGTATTGTGTGTGGACAGCAAACCCCCTAACTTGGTTGCTATTCAACTGCCTGCTGGGTCACCCCGAACAAATAAACTTCCAAGTGGAGGCATGAGGGGAGGGGAGAATTAGATTGTTAACTCAGGCCTGAGACCTGACTTTATAGCTACTTGTCTCATCCTAAAGGCACTTTTGGCGCCTTCCTTTTAAGTTATGATTTGACCAATGCCAAGAATAGAGACGGGACATTAGGAGCAAAACTTAGGTTTTCTTTTAGTGGGTAAAGAGAAGGTGTTTTGGGGACCTTTTGCCTGTTACTAACATTGAGGTTCTTCCACCTAGAAATGGCACCTCGCAAGGGGAAGGAGAAGAAGGAAGAACAGGTCATCAGCCTTGGGCCTCAGGTGGCTGAAGGAGAGAATGTATTCGGTGTCTGCCACATCTTTGCATCCTTCAATGACACCTTTGTCCATGTTACCGATCTTTCTGGCAAGTGAGTACTTCTGCAGAAAGGCACAAAACAGGCCTCAAAGCGGCTGAGCTGGAGAGAGGGAAGGGTGTATCAGTTGATGGGGTTTGCCCCGAAGAATAATTTCCCATAAATTATGAGAAAACATCATGTGTCATGGAGCGGAGGATAAACTTGAATGAATTTAAGGATCCTCCTGTCTCCTCTACCTCCTTGCTGTGATTTTATGTAACCCTGGAGATTGAACCCAGGGCCTGCTGACACAAAGAAGTTTTTAGCTATATAGAGGTCTTTGAACCCCTGTAAACACAACACAACTTGTTCAGAGCCATAATATATGCTCAAGTTAACCAGCCTTGTCATAAACATGCTGTTACACTGTGCTCATTAAGGATCAGTAAGTATTCTGTGCATCCTTTTTGGAAAATGACACGGTTCTGCCTTTGTCCCCAGGGAAACCATCTGCCGAGTGACTGGTGGAATGAAGGTGAAGGCTGACAGAGATGAGTCCTCTCCTTATGCAGCCATGTTGGCTGCCCAGGATGTGGCCCAGAGGTGCAAGGAGCTGGGCATCACTGCCCTGCATATCAAACTCCGGGCCACAGGAGGAAACAGGTACGGAGATTAGGGGTGGATTTGAGATCTGATTCTCTGTTTTGTCTGAAAGCAAGCTATTTTAGCCATTTATGTATGTAGTAGCACATAATCTGTAGCCCCATCATGCAGGAACAGATGTAGGAGTTTGGGGTTAGCCTGGGCTACACAGTGAGTTCCTCCTCAAAAAAAAAAAATAGGTAATTTGTTCCTTTGTTTTTGTCCTTTTGTGTTTATTAAATAAGCACTGCATACCATGTAGTTAGCAAGGCTGAGATGGCCTTGGGTGGCACCTCACCTTGCAGGAAACTCAGGCTTTAATCAACATGCAGGGGTTGCATGGTTTTAGTCTGTGGTAAATTCTAGGAAGTATGGAGTGGGTAGTAGGGGTGACTTAAACAAGGACCTGGGATGGAGGCGTGGTAGAGTGCTCTTTCCTCAACACCACCTGGGCTGGGTATGGTGGCACACCCCAGGCAATGGAGGCAAGGAGTCAGTCGAGTTTCAGGTCGGTTATTTGTTGCATGATTTTGAGGCTGATGTGACCTAAACGCTGATGCTTGCATGATGAGGTAGGATGCATAGTCTAGTAAGCTGCTCAGTGGAAAGACTGGAAGCTGTTGAGGACCCATGAAAAAGTGGCATCTTAGGTACAGCGATGAAGAGGGTGGGGAAGAGGTTAGCCACAGGCCAGGCAAGGGTGTCTTGTGTGCCCCCTTACTTTCTTTTAAGGATTTACAGGTGTTGTGGCACGCATCTTTAATCCTAGCATATTTCTGCCCTGCCTTCTCCCCCACTACCCCTCCCCAAAAAAAAGGATAGGAAAAAATGAGTGTATTGCTTGTGTGTACCATGTGCAAACCTGGTGCCTGTGGAGGTCCAAAAGGGGTGGGGAATCCCTTGGAACTGGTGCTGCAGGTGGTTATGAGCCACTGTGTGGGCAGTAGGAGCAGAGTCTAGGCCTCTGCTGAAATGGCGGTACTAATAAGCCATCTCTTCAGCCCTCGTTTTGCAATTTTGAAAAGGGTTTTGTATTTTAAGTTGGAGATTAAGTATGACCCATGGGAGTATGACTTCCTCACAGTATGCAAGTATTTAACTGTTGACTTCCCCTATTCAGAAGTAAATTAAAATTAGAAAAAAGGTTCTGCTGACAAGGCCAACAATCCTTCATTTTCTAGGACCAAGACCCCTGGACCTGGAGCCCAGTCAGCCCTCAGAGCTCTTGCTCGCTCTGGGATGAAGATCGGGCGGATTGGTAAGTGCCCCCTTCCAAACCATGCCATGTGCCTAATGGGTCAACTTTGTCTGGTTACTTTTGTTAAGGAGCCTGTAAAAGGCTAACTGATACAGTTTTTCCCCACTTATGTTGGGGAAACATTTCTGACTGATGACTCGTTGATTGCCCTCAGGTCTCTTCTCTGCTGGCCTTTCTAACAGTGTTGCTCCTGACACCTGGTGTAAAGAGCAAACAGCTACACTTGCTCATTGTAGGGTCACTTTCCACTAGAGTCAGTGGGTTCCGAGTTAGGAACTTGCTGTCCTTCTTCACCTTTGATTGTGCACCTTCTCAAAGCCTGTAATGGAGTTGGGATAAGGAATTGGCAGGTGGGGCACCCCATGATTGTTAAACATTGGAAATACATTTGGGGAAGAATAAAGTCTACTGCTAGTTAGACTTGTGGCTACAATGACAATTTTTTTTTCTTCTCACAGAGGATGTCACCCCCATCCCCTCTGATAGCACTCGAAGGAAGGGGGGTCGTCGTGGTCGCCGTCTGTGAACAGGACTTCTCAAATTATTTTCTGTTAATAAATTGCTTTGTGTAAGCGATTTTGGTTCTGGTGTTTGCTTTAATTATTGTTTTATTTTATGCACTTGGTGTTTCACCTGTGTATATGTCTATGTGAGGGCCTGGAACTGAGAGACGGTTGTGAGCTGTCATGTGGGTGCTGGGAATTAACAAGGGTCCTCTGGAAGAGCAGCCAGTATTCTTAACTGATGAGCCATCTCCAGTCCCTAGTGTTTGTTTTTGAGACAAGGTTTCTACATAGCCCTGGCTGCCCATTATGTAGATGAGGCTAGTCTCAAACTATAAAAGAGATCAGGCTGCCTCTGCCTTCCAAGTGCTGAGATTAAAGGTATGTGCCACCGTGCCCAGCAGTTCTGGTGTTGTCTCTTGTCACCAGGGTACACAGCAAGGCAAATGAATGTTGTTTGAAAGGACTTGAAGATTACCATATTGGAGCACAGCAGGGTTGTCTCAGCTTCTGGTGTGGATTGGGCAAGCCTAGGTTCTATAAACTGGTTTTCTGGAAAGGGGAACCCAAGATGCTGAGGCTGCAGCTCTGGCAACTGCCAGCCAGTCTCCAAATTGTTCATAGCCCAGGCATCATGGGTACCCTCTGACCCCAGCAGGCTGGAGCTAGTGGATCCCAAGTTGGAAGTCAGTATGGTCTACATAGATACCTCTAGGTCAGGGTGACATGGGAAATAAGACACCAGAGAGGTGGAGCTTCTTGGATTGTCTACACAGGAACCAATTCCTCTTGACTGGTTTCACTGTAGTTCAGGCTGGCCTCAAACTTAACAGTCCTCTTTACTGTAGTGTTGGGGTTACAGGTGTAAATTAACAGCCAGTTCGGTTTTTTTCAGACAGGGTCTGACAGATGCAGTTCTGATTGTCCTGGAATAAATTCTGGAGATCAGCCTGTCTCTGCCTTCACCAATAGGTGGAAATTAAAGGCACACGCCACCACCAAGCTTCCTGTTTTGTTCTTAAAGGGCCAGAGCAGGGGCAACTTGTTCCAAGTGTAGCCTGAGCTGAAGAGGAGCCTTCCAGACCTCATCCATATATAAACCTGTGTGGGTGTGTTTCTCCCCCCCACACCGTCTGTGCAGGATGGGTAGCTTGTACTTGTGTTGCTTTCCTTAGCAGTTCTTTGAGGTTGTTCCACATTGGTACATACAGTACCTAAGAATCAGTCACCCCAAATACCAAGTCCTATTTTCATCAGCAATAAGACAGATAACCGTTCTTGCTTCTCAGAAGCTTGCTTCTAGCTCCAAGGACACAGTGTTATCAGATGGTACCGAGTGTTCTGGAAGGGATGCACAGGCGCTCTTCACTGTGTATCCCCGCCTGGCCTGGAACTCAACGTAGATCCAACTGCCTTCCTCTGCCTTCTTAGTTCTGTAATTAAAGGCGTGTGCCACCATGGATGCACTGAGTCTTTTTAAATGTGCATTGGTGTTTGGTCTGCAAGTATGTCCGTGTGAGGGTGCTTGAATACCCTGCAACTGGAGTTACACACAGTTCTGAGCTGCCATGGTGGTGCTGGGAATTGAACCCAGGTCCTTTGGAAGAGCAGCCAGTGCTCAACCACTGAGCCATCTCTCCCACCGTGTCCCCTCCACCTCCCTACCCCCCCTAGGTACTGAGACCTAAAGATCAGTCTTAAACCTTTTAGTTGCTACTCTTCCTACAGCACAGCTAGGAAAGCCAGTGTGAAAAGTAATTTGGCAGAGTTGCTCTTGGTGGTTCACATGCAATCCTAGTAAAGTTAGGGTTGCCACAATGGCGGTTATCCTGGGTTACAATTTGAAACCTGCCTCAGAAAAAGCCAGGTGTGGGAGACAAGGGCAGGCAGAACTCTCTACACCCTGAGACCCTGTTTCAGATAAAAGCCCCTAGCACATTGGCAAAGGTGTTTTGGTTTAAATTTTGTTTTTGTTTTAAGTGTATGTGTGTGTGTGTGTGTGTGACCATCTGCTGTGTGTGTTGGGAGAGGAGGTTGCTAGCCTGGACCTGAAGCTACAGGTGGTTGTGAGCCACCTGACCTGGGTGCTGGGGACTGAATTCATGGTCCTCTGGAAGAGCAATAAGCACCCTCACTGGCTGAGTTCTCTCAAGCACATTGCCAAATATTTGAATCCTGAGTGTACTTTGTTTTCTTTTGATTTGTGGGTAGTACAGGCTGGTCTGGATTTTCCTGCTTGGCCCCTCCGTCCTGGGATTACTGGAGTGTCCTGCCATATCCAGGTGACATAGTATTCTAAGATCCATCCATATTGTGGCACATGCACACGTTCCATTCCTTTGTTGGATAATACAGAATCGTCTGGATGCATAAACTACTACACATATGACCTGAATAGAAGCTGGGGAGATGGTTCAGTGGTTAAGAGCACTGATGCTCTTTCAGAGGACCCAGGTTCAATGCCAGCCCTTCCATGGTGGCTCTCAACTGTCTGCAAATTCAGTTTTAGGGGATCTGATATCTCTCTGGCCTCCAATGGCACTGCACACACCAGGGAGTGCAGACATAAATTCAGGCAAAACACACATAAATGTTTTTCAAAGTAAAAGTTGAGAAAAATGCCGGGTGGTGGTGGCACACGCCTTTGATCCCAGCACTTGGGAGGCAGAGGCAGGCGGATTTCTGAGTTCGAGGCCAGCCTGGTCTACAGAGTGAGTTCCAGGACAGCCAGGGCTATACAGAGAAACCCTGACTCAAAAAACAAAAAACAAAAAAACAAACAAAAAAAATTGAGAAAAATAATCAAATGGGATAAAGAGATGGCTCAGGTTAGGAACATGTGCTGTCCCTGTGAAGAGCCAAGAGTTCACAGTATTGATAGGGTGTGGGTTCAGAAACGTTTCTACTTTTATCTCCAGCTCTAGAGTCTGATGCCTTTATATGCATGTGCATGCAGACACACACAAAATAAAATCTTTAAAATTGGGGAGTGTCGGGGGTGCTGAGGAATGACTCGGCAGTTAAGAGCACTTGCTCTTGCAAAGGACCCAGGTTCAATTCCTAGCATCCACAATGGCAGCTCCGTGTCAAGGATTCTTGACACCCTCTTCTGGTCTCCGTGGACAGTGGTACGTGGGTGTATGAATAGGCACATACATGAAAATAAGAATAAATGAGTAGTTAAATGTTTAAAAATGTTAAATTCGGTGTGGGTTGGCAAGATGGCTCAGCAAGTAAAGGCGCTGCTGAATTGAATTCAGTCCCTGGGACTCTTGTGGAAAGAGAGCCCAGCTTCCACAAATTATTCTCTGACCTCCAAGAGAGTACTGTGAAACATGCGCACTCCCACACATATACACATAAATAAATGTAATAGCACTTTAAAAAAAAATAGTGTGTAGCTAAACCCAGGCTATAAACTAAATCCATCTTAAACTTAGTTTTCAAAAGTTGGGTGTGGGGGTGGGCACAAATCTTCCTTAATTAAAGAATTGAAAGTAATTTAAGATCAGTTCCCTGGGAAGAACTTCTCCCCTCTAATATGTAGACTGTGCCGGGTGACTCACTTCCCAGTGAATAGAACATGGCACAGGGAAATGAGAAGTAACGGAGGAAGCCCGTTGCACCTGGGAAATCACATCGTTCATGGGTGGGTCCTCTGGTCTGACATGACAAGAGCACCTCACTTGCCACATAATTCTTCCAGGGGACTCATAGCCTCCACCTAGACAAGAGAAACTTGAAACTGAATTAGATCTTCAAAAATACTCATGAGCATCATAGTCATATTCATGAACATCAAAGACAAGACCGGAGGAGATTGAGGACACGTACCGGTGTCATTTCTTTTGATAAATATACCATGGCAGTGGCAGATGGAAGTGGCAGGAATGTCGTAGACGAGAACACTCAAGTTATCTTTAACTGATTACCAGATGACATGACTGAAGGGGATGTGGTCTCTCATTCTGTCCGTCGGTCCGGTTTCTGGGTGTAGGTGGCACGCAGTCATGAGGTGGCCATTCCACTGTTTCAGTCTGCAATGTTGGGACTAAGAACTTCAGCTCAGCCTTTTAGTGAAAACTGCTGGGGATGCTGTATCTCGGAAGGGATCACAGGATGAAGTGTTTAGCACCAGACAAGCTGCTGCTATTCTTAAGCCTGTTCAGTTCTTGTGCCAAGCATATAAAGGACAGCTGGCTGGGAGCCTGGTGGAAACATGCTGGCGGTTCCTGGAGCACTCTCCTTACTTCCTGTGATGGAACATTGCAGCTCGTCCTGTTCCCTGGTAACCGGGGATGCGGTCAGCTGGGTCACTGAGCTCTTTGGGGGTTGATTGGTTTTTGGATTAGTATTTTGGATTTTTTGTTTGTTTGTTTTGTTTTTTTCCAAGGACAGCTAAGCTGTGGTCATCTTGGACCCTAGCAATCTATGGGCTTCTGAGGCAGATGAGATGAGACATATGCTGCTGCCCACCTGACCTCTACAGAGCATGGGAACCCAACTTCAGGAGCTCAGCCTGAAGCTGGCAACCCTATCATCCCTCTGGAGATGGCCACCGACCAGCATTGCTCTGCTTGGTTATTTGCTCACTGGATTTCATGGAATAGTCTCTCTCCTGATAAGTCACCCCATTTTTCCTATAACCTGTGGAAATGAAACTGAAGGGTTGGGGCGCTCAGTGGAGGGTTTAATACGACAGGCCAGTGTTCATCTCCAAGCTCTGCAAAATAAAATGTTTTGTCCCATTTAGTCATCCCCTTTGCCTTTTCTCCAGGATAGAATCTCTTCTCTTCAGGGAATCCCCCCAGCCTTTGGTCTAGTGTGGCCACACCCTGTGCTCTCTTCCTCTGCCCAAGCCAAGCTTAGCTCCTTTTACTTTCTAATTTCCCGCTCTTGCATTCAGCAGATGGTTCTTGCTCCCTGAGCTTCAACTACCTCCTACTCATCTATTAGAATATAGTTTCCTCAGACCAGTGGTTCTCAGCCTGTGGGTCGAGACCCTTTCTGGTGCTTGAATGACCCTTTCACCAGGGTCTCATATCAGATATGCTGCATATCAGATAGTTACATTATGATTCATAGCCATAGAACAATTGCAGTCATGAAGCAGCAACACTAATCATTCTGTGGAACATCATGAGGAACAATATTAAAGGGTCACAGCCTTAGAAAGGTTAAGAGCCACTCGTCTAGCTGGGCAGTGGTGGTGAACACCTTTAATCCCAGTACTTAGGAGGCAGAGGCAGGTGGATTTCTGGGTTTGAGGCCTACCTGGTCTACAGAGTGAGTTCCAGGACAGCCAGGGCTACACAGAGAAACCCTGTCTCGGGGAAAAAATAAAAAAGCCACTGGTCCAGAGGCTCCTCAGGGTAGTAGTCCTCCCTTAGAACAGATGAAGGGGCTCCCACCTTTATTCTCATTCAAGTCAGTACTTTGAAGGATTTCCCTAGATATCCAGTAAAATGAAAGAAAACAAACAAACAAACAAACCTATGCATTTCATAACTCCAGAGAAGTAAAGGAAATCTTCAAGCACTTTGAAGAAATCAAAGAAGGATATCCAAGCCAGTCATGTTGGTGCATGCCTTTAATCTCAGCACTTGGAAGACAGAGGCAGGCAGATTTCTGTGAGTTCCAGAACAGCCAGAGCTTCACAGTGATGCCCTGTCTCAAGAAGAAGGAGGAGGAGGAAGAGGAGAGGAAGGGAAGGAAGAGAGAAAAGGAGAAGGAGGAGGAAGAAGAGAAGGAAGAGAAGGGGAAGAGGAAGAAGAAAAGAGAAAAAAATTGAAGTATATTTGAGAAAGACCAAAGAAAAGTCTCAGAACAATATAAGATTGAAATTAAATATACACACATATACAAAAAAGCAAACACTCAGTGGATGAGTTGAATGATAGATCAGAGCTAGCCAAAAGAAGAATAGCTCAGCTGGAAATAAAATAGCAGAAGATTGCAACACAATTGGAATGGGCTTCCTTTCTGCACGGCTTGCTGGCCGCACCTGGCTTTCACACAGCCTCCATAAAGCCCCCTGTAATCGAGAGAAGCCTTTGTACACAGGAGGAATGTGGGGTGCAAACAGGTAGCTTTGAAGAAATGCAGCAGCCTGGCAGCATGTGGTCCCAGAGTGGTAGAAGCCGGCCATAGACAGGAGCTGATAGAGGAATGGGCTTGAACATCGATGCTCTTGGAAGAAAATCACTTCATGAGATAGTGACGTCACCATCATTGCAGCGATACAAGGGTAGTCCAGGTCACCAAGGACTAGTGATATCAGAAATAGTGGTGTGGCAGAGACAATCCTTTATTTTCTCCCTCTCACCACCATTCCTTCCTCCCCTTTGATTTGTTTGTTTGTTGGTTGGTTGGTTGGTTTTTTGAGACAGGGTTTCTCTGTGTAGCCCTGGCTGTCCTGAACTCACTCTGTAGACCAGGCTGGCCTCGAACTCAGAAATCCTCCTGTCTCTGCCTCCCAAGTGCTGGGATTAAAGGAGTGAGACACCACTGCCCGGCTGTTTGTTTGTTTGTTTGTTTGTTTTGTTTGTTTTTTGAGACAGGGTTTCTCTGTGTATCCCTGGCTGTCCTGGAACTCACTCTGTAAACCAGGCTGGCCTTGAACTCAGAAATCCGCCTGCCTCTGCCTCCCAAGTGCTGGGATTAAAGGAGTGAGACACCACTGTCCAGTGTGTTTGTTTGTTTTTTTAAGATGGAGTCTCATTATGTATCCCTGGCTGGCCTGAACCTCATGATATAAACCAGACTGGCCTCAAACTCAGAGGCCCATCTACCACTGTCTCTGAAGTGCTGGAATTAGAAAAACATGCCACTATGCCTAACAAGAATTCCAATTTTTTTAAAGATTTATTTTATTTATATGAGCACATTGTAGCTGTCTTCAGACACACCAGAGAAAGGAGGGCATCAGATCCCATTCCAGATGGTTGTGAGCCACCATATGGTTGCTGGGAATTGAACTCAGGGACTCTGGAAGAACAGTCAATGCTCTTAAACACTGAGCCATCTCTCTAGCCGAATATCAATTTTTAAAATTTTTTTATTTATTTAATGTATGTGAATACACTGTAGCTGTCTTCAGACACACCAGAAGAGAGCATTGGATCCCATGACAGATGGTTGTGAGCCACCATGTGGTTGCTGGGAATCGAACTCAGGACCTCTGGAAGAGTTGTTGGTGCTCTTACCCGCTGAGCCATCTCTCCAGCCCCCGAATCTCAATTTTTAACTGGATCTATGACTGATCCGAAAGACTGCAGGTTGGGATATAACTCAGTTATATAGCACTGGGTTTGAGCACAACATCCCTCCTCTGAATGCCAAAATATAGAGACCACAGTTCTCAGTCTCTCCAAGCAGCTAAGTATAACTCCTATTAAGCCATTGTTGGACTGGGGGGATGAATAAAGTGCTCATCCCACAAGCATGAAGACCTAAGTTCAAATCCCCAGCACCCACGTAAGCTTGTCATGGCCATAAACACCTGTAATCGCAGCACCGAGCAGGGCAGAGACAGAATCCCTGGGATTTGCTGACCACCAGCCCAGTCCTCCTAGGTTCAGTGAGAGATCCTGTTTTAGGAGAATAAGGCAGAGAGTGACACAGGAGGACACCTGATATCCTCTAGATACTTGTGTCTGCCGAAACACACACACACACACACACACACACACACAGCTTTTCTTCTGAGCTTGTCATTTTAGCAGGCATCTCCTTGACCATCACACCAAGCCACTAGTATCCCTTCCCCATGATGTCATTCCTTCCTTCCTTTCTGTCTTTTTTCTTTGTTTTGTTTTGTTTTAAGGCAGTTGTGGCCTGCAACTTTAATCCCAGCACTTGGGAGACAGAGGCCAGCCTGGTCTACAAAATATGTTCCAGGACAGCTAAGACTATACAGAGAAACCTGTCTTGAAAGAAAAGAAAAGAAAACAAAATTCCTCAAACCAAAAACAAGACAAACAAAACAAAAGCCCCTAAAACAAACAAAAAGAAATAGGATCAGCCAGGCAGTGGTGGTACACACCTTTAATCCCAGCACTTGGGAGGCAGAGGCAGGTGGATTTCTGAATTCAAGGCCAGCCTGGTCTACAAGAGTGAATTCCAGGACAGCCAGGGCTATACAGAGAAACTCTGTCTCCAAAACAACAACAAAAAATCAATAGAAACAGACTGAGCCAGAATTCCTACCTCTGTGTTCATAGTCATACCAGCTCATCTCTAGCAGGCTGGGGCTCAGAGAAGAAAATCTGCCGTGGAATTCATGGAAAAGAAGGACTTTTGATGACCCAGCATCTGAGAGGTTAGAGGTAAAGAGAGTGAGGTTCTAAGTCTGAAGGAGGAGCTTCAGTTGCTCTGTGCATGTATCCGGTTTCTGCGGACGACCACCAGGTGGCAGCATTGTTCCGACAGGAAACAGTCTCCAGTGGGGCATAGCGTTGTGGCGCAGATTCTGTGGCGTGCACTGCCATTTCTCTGGGCCTCAGTTTCCCGTCTTTTCAGAGAGGAGTTGGAGCTGCGTAACATACAAAGAGCCCCTTTGGTTGATCTATAAAAGCATCAAGAAGGGTTTGGAGAGATGCTTCAGTAGTTAAAGAGTATTTGCTGTTCCTAGCACCCACATGGCAATTCACATTACTCCATAACTCCAGTTCCAGGGAATTCAACGTCCTCTTCTGACTTCCGTGCTTACAGACGAGCAGGCAAATAACTCATACACACATAATATAAAATAAAATATTTTGAAAAGGGGCTTGGTGAAGAGATGGCTCAGGGGTTAAGAGCTCTTGTTCTTTGAGAGGACCTGGGTTTGATTCCCAGCACCTACATGGAGGCTCACAGCCATTTAGAATCCAACCAACCCTCTCTTCTGACCTCTGAGGACACCAGGCTCACATGTGATGCACAGACATACAGGTAGGCAAAACATACACATAAAATGAAATGAATCTTGAAAAAAAAAATTTTTTTTTAAAGAGAAAAGCTACAAGACACAGATGAAGCCAGTGAAATTCAAATCTTTCTTCTTTCCTCCCGAAAACCAGAAAAAACTCACCAGAATTAGCACCAAAAGAAACATAACACAGGGGTAGCAAGACAGCTTAGTGGCTAGAAGCCCTTGCCTCACATTTGACAACCTGAGTTTGAACCCCAGAACACGCAGCAGAAGAAAGGGACTCGCCAGAGTTACCATCTGACCTGTTCATCTCAGCCCACGTGCCCCCGACACTCACATGTGTAATAAAATAAAAATTTAAAAACCACTCAAGGGCTGGAGAGATGGCTCAGCGGTTAAGAGCACTGACTGCTCTTCCAGAGGTCCTGAGTTCAATTCCCAGCAACCACATGGTGGCTCACAGCCATCTGTAATGGGATCCGATGCCCTTTTCTGGTGTGTCTGAAGATAGAGACCACAGTGTATTCATATACATAAAATAAACCTTAAAAAATAAAACACTCAAAATGAAAATGTATCCAGGCAGTGGTGGCACACACCTTTAATCCCAGCACTTGGGAGGCAGAGGCAGGCAGATTTCTGAGTTCGAGGCCAGCCTGGTCTACAGAGTGAGTTCCAGGACAGCCAGAGCTACACAGAGAAACCCTGTCTCGAAAAACCAAAAAAAAAAAAAAAAAAAAAAAAAAAAAAAAGCAAATGTAAAAGTAGGAAAGCATGTGCCTGTAATCTCAGCTTGGAAAGCAGAGGCAGGGGGACAGAAGTCGAGGCCAGTCAAGGCCAGACCCTGTCTTATGAAGGCCTAAATATGGGCCTTGGGTGGAGCTCAGTGGGTGAGAGTGTTTCCTGCCATATCCATAACCTGAGTTCAATCCCTAGGAACTACATGGTGGAAAAAAGGAACCAACTCCTTCCTGCAAGGTACCTCCGACCTCCACAAATGCACTCTGGCATCCACTCACCCATACACATGCACACATACACAACACATGTATACATACATACCTACATACATACATGTAATAAAACAATTTTAAATCCTAAACAAAGTACAAAAGTGACATTAACTTTAAACATATATTTTATATCAATATGCAGCCAATACAATATATTGAGTTTAAATTGTATGTATGTATGTATGTGTGTGGAGGGTCTCTCTATTATAGTCCTGATTGTCCTGGAACTCTGTGTAGACTAAATTGGCTTCTGACTCACAGCTATCCTCCTGCCTCTGCTTGCCAAATGCAGCTAAAGGCACGTCCTACCACGTGACGCTGAATCTTGAAGTTTTTATTTAATTTTATTTATTATCAATCCTAGCATGGTCTTGCCCCGACAGCGGGTGCTTAGGGTATGCAGTCAACGGGGCCTGCTGGCAGAGATTCCAAGCAGGGACTGCAGGTGCTGGGAACAGACAGGCAGGCTTGTGAGGGCAGGAAGGAGGCCTGGAAGCTGCCCTTCTCCCCCTCATGGATCTGGCAAAGTTGTGCTCGCCTGGCAGGCAACCAGAGACCCCAAGGAAGAAGTCATGATCTCAGGGAAATCATGCTTGTGCGATAAACAACAGCTTAGGTAGGGGCTGGGGAGAGAGCTCAGTGCGTTGCAAGCATGAAGACAATTTAATCAGAACCCACAGAGACAAGCTCTGTGGCCGCCTCTGTCTCTACTGTCTTCTTCAGAAGCTGAAGTTCGCCAGGCGGTGGTGGCGCACACCTTTAATCCCAGCACTTGGGAGGCAGAGGCAGGTGGATTTCTGGGTTTGAGGCCAGCCTGGTCTACAGAATGAGTTCCAGGACAGCCAGGGCTACACCAAGAAACCCTGTCTCAAAAAACAAAACAAAAAAACCCAAAAAACGGAAGTGGAGTTCCTCTGCTATGAGGCTCTCTGTCTCACAGACTATGAGAGGGAACGTCGTGGACAAATAGTGAGAGCCATTTTAGGGACATGCGGGCCTGATTCCTTCCTTCTCCCTCTCGAGAATCTCCCCAAGTCTAGATGGGCCCCAGAGAGGGCTGCCTGGAGAGATGGTCATAATTAGGAGCTGGCTGAATCTCCCAGAGGACCTAGGCTCAATTCCCAGAACCCAGACGACAGCTCATCACTGTCTCCAGGAGATCTGAAACCCTCTTCTAGCTGCCCTGGGCACTTGGCACATATGTGCTGCTTAAATACATATGCAAGCAAAGCATCCCTACACACAAAATAAATGGATGAGGAAAAAGCATTTAAGAACAAAATTCCTTATTCTGAGAGAGGCTAAGGGGCCTATGCAAGGCAGTGTGCATGGTGGGTTCCACAATGAGCCCAGTAGACGGCCCTGGCCTCTGATGCCTGCTTCTCTGCTTCCTGCACTTAACTCCACACCGCTGACAGCCACGGGGCTGTGGTGATAAGGAAAGGAAGAGAAGCACACGGGAGTCATTTATGTGCCGCCAAGGAGCTGGCATGAGCTCCCCACAAGGGAACAGTCAGACAGTCAGAGCTGGACTGCATGAGCCCACAGTTCTGCCTGTCCCTCCAACTCTCTGGGCAGCATGGGGAATGAGTCATGGAGATGTTCTAAGTCCTAGGAGCAAGAATGTGGAGTGTGGCAGATATCTTGGTTGGCTGCTGGGAAAGACACTCCAGGGCCCCGACTAGAGCTGTTCCTGTGCCCTCCCAGCTGGGCCTATGATCTACCTGTGAGCCTCGTCTTTCAGCCATTGGTGTCTTCCAAACGGACAAACACATCACACAACTGAGTTCCTCGCCATCATCCCTGCTCCTCCCCATCCTTCACCCCTGCGCCTCTCACCCCTCAGCCATGCTCTTCCCATCCCTCACCCCTTCACTTCTCATCCCTCACCCCTGCTCTTCC
>NW_022196895.1:56565116-56566229 GCF_008632895.1 Mastomys coucha
CATCCCTCACCCCTGCACCTCCCATCCCTCACCCCTGCTCCTCCCATCCCTCACCTCTGCACCTCTCATCCCTCACCCATGCTCCTCCCATACCTCACCCCTCCTCCTCCCATACCTCACCCCTCCTCCTCCCATCCCTCACTCATGCTCCTCTCATCCCTCACTCATGCTCCTCTCATCCCTCACCCCTGCTCCTTCCTCCCATCCCTACCCCTGTACCTCTCATCCCTCACCCCTGCACCTCCCATATCTCACCCCTCCTCCTCCCATCCCTCACTCATGCTCCTCTCATCCCTCACCCATGCTCCTCCCATCCCTCACCCATGCTCCTCTCATCCCTCACCCATACTCCTCTCATCCCTCCTCCCTTCTCCCACCTCTCCCCAGCTCTCATACCTGCCCTCATCATTTGTCACCGAGTGGCCATATTCAATAGGTATTCCCTGTGCTTTCCTGGGTTGTCCTCTGGGCAGTATTTGACACAGGTGATCATTCCCTCTTTTGGGCTTGTGTGAGGACTCCCCAGCATATCCTGTCCCCGCCCTCGTCTCTGTTCAGGTCTACTTTTCCAGTCTCAAGGCAGAGAGGCTCCTCTCTCATGGCTCCAGAGGCCATCTGCAGGGTGACAGCACGCAGGGATCTGCTCGTTCTTCTCAAGTTTCATCGTGGTATCTACCCTCTGTCGTCTGCTCCATGTTCCAAGGGTGCACACAGCTGTCGCAGCAGAAACTCAACGGAACAAAACTTTGGGTCCCACCCGTAACCATGGTCCCACTTTGGGGAATGCCATCATCATGGACCCCATCCTCCCCTCCCCCTCCCTTTCTCTCCCCCATGCACCCCTTCCCCAGATCTCTCCATCTCTACCTGAATCTAGCACCATCTCTCTGGTCCCTGGCTCCCCCTCTAGCCCTCCTTGGACCTATATACACTACCTATATGCACATACATCTACTTCACACATGAAGCCGACCCAGACTTCATGCCCAGTACCTCCTCTAGCTACCATTGTTTTTGTTTTTGTTTTTGTTTTTGTTGTTGTTGGTTTTTCAAGACAGGGTTTCTCTGAGTAGCCTTGGCTGTCCTGGAACTCACTCTGTAGACCAGGCTGGC
>NW_022196895.1:56566275-56569566 GCF_008632895.1 Mastomys coucha
TCAGAAATCCGCCTGCCTCTGCCTCCCAAGGGCTGGGATTAAAGGCGTGCGCCACCACCGCCCGGCAACTACCACTGTTTTTGAAATAACCTAGCAGGGACCCAAGGCTCAAGATGTGGATTGATAATATCCAACCAAGACTTCCCCCCACGTGCCCCCCTGCACGGCTTGCTTCGCTCAAACACACAGCACTGCTTTCTGTTCCTCAAATATGGCAAGGACTTTCTGCTTGCGTAAACACCACCTTCTCTGTCACCCAAGCAAGAAGACTCAGTGGAGTGTAGATCCCACTTTCTGCCTCTGTTGTCAGCCCGCTTGACCTTAGACTCTCCCTCCCTTCCACATTCCAAATGAGAGCCTCTCACCAAGGTCTCCTGGAGGCTCCCTGGCTTTGAGGAGCCACAGACAGATTTCTGATTTCCAGGCCCATTTCCAGCCCCTGGACCCTGAGTCACAGCTAGTACCCGATTTCTGGACAGACTCGGCTATTACCCCACCGGGATGCCTGTGCCTCTAAGGATTCCTGGGACCTCCTGACCCCGCTTCTGGTCCATTTCAGTGCTGGCATGGAATTAGTGCCTCACCAGTTGAAGGAATGAATCCCAGAGGCTCAGGAGTTGTCTGGAGGACTATGCCCTCTTCCTGCCTACCTGCCAGAAGACACCGCCCACGCGGGGGAAAGTTGGGGAAGCCCGGGTTGTAAATATCTTACATAGAGTAAACAGCAATGGGAAAATCCTAGCAGCGGCCTGGGCTCAGCAGCCCAGCCTGTCCAGCTGGATGGCGATAGACAGATCTCTCTCCCAGAGAGAGCCTGGGACTGCCTAGAGGCTCTTGACTACGGAGCCTCCCTAGTCGGTCTCCCTGTTGACCATCAGCACTGTCCCATGAGGCCGTTCAGCTAGCTCAGATTCTCAATGCAACAGACATGGCCAGCCTTCTAAAGTACAAGTCTGATTTAAAAGTTCTTCTCTGGGCTAGAGAGGATGGCTCAGCTATTGAGAGCACTGACTCTTCTTCTAGAGGTCCTAAGTTCAGTTCCCAGCAACCACAGGGTGGCTCACAATCATCTGTCATGGGGTCCGATGCCCTCTTCTGGTGTGCATCTGAAGACACTGACAGTGTACTCATATAAATAAAAATAAATAAATCTTAAAAAAAAAAAGTTACAAGCTGGGCAGTGGTGGTGCACACCTTTAATCCCAGCACTTGGGAGATAGAGGCAGGTGGATCTCTGAGTTCGAGGCCAGCCTTGTCTACAGAGTGAGTTCCAGGACAGCCAGGGCTACACAGAGAAACCCTGTCTCGAAAAACAAACAACAAACAAACAAACAAGTTACAAACCCATTTGAGGTGTCTTTTGTTTTTGTTTTTGTTTTTGTTTTTTAGTTCTTCTCTGCTCAAGGCCTCCCCCAGTTGCTTGCAGTATAAAGCCAAAGAAATGCGATGGCTGGTGCAGCCACGCTGCCTCCTGGCTCTTCTTCCAACCACAACGTAGAATCACATGCAGCTTTTGCTCTGGCTGCAACATCCACCTGGAGCTAGTTTTCTGCAGACAAACTGTAGCTGCCTTCGCTCCTTCAAGCCTGAGCTTGAATCTGACCTTGTCGACCAGGCCCATTCACTCCCTATGAACACAGCGACCTGGCCCAATCGTGCTTCTCCAGCATTCTTTCTGCACCAACACTTACCTCTATGGAACACATAATCTGCTTGCTTGCCCTGCCTCTGTATGGACAGGAACACCATGTCCTTATGCATCCCAAGTGCCTGGATTGGTGTCAGGTACAAAGTAGATATTCCATAAAGAGTTATTGAACAAAGGAATGGCCAAAGGAGAGACATTCCCTTGTCTGGGGCAGATATATCAGAGACAGGGTGTTACTGACTGGTTTTGTGTCAATTTGACACAAGGTAGAGCCATCAGAGAGGAAAGAGCCTTGCTGTGGAAATGTTTGCACGAGATTCAGCTGTCAAGCATTTTCTCAGCTAGTGATCAGCTGGAGAGGGCATGGCCCATTGTGGGGGGTGCCGTTCCCTGGGTGGTGGTTCTGGGTTCTATAAGAAAGCAGGCTGAGCAAGCAAGCAAGGCAGCAAGTGGCACCTCTCCATGGCCTCTGCATCAGCGCCTGCCTCCAGGATCCTGCCCTGTTTGAGTTCCTGTCCTGACTTCTTTAATAAAGAACAGCAATATGGAAGAGTGTCAGATAAATAAACCCTTTTCTCCCCAACTTGCTCTGTTTGGTTATGCCGTTTTGTTGCAGCAATAGAAACCTTAACCAAAGCACAGCATGAGAGCCCAGGCAGGTTCCCTCCCCCAACACGACACCAATCCGTCTGGGGCTGGAGAGATGGTTCAGCTACGAGAGCTTGCTGCTTTTTCAGAGAACCCAGGTTTGGTTCTCAGTGCTCAGATGTGCTTCTCTAGCATTCTTTCTGCATGAACACTTACCTCTATGGAACACACAATCTGCTTGCTCTCTTGCCTCTGTATGGATAGGGACACCATGTCCTTATGTATCCCAAGTGCAAGGAATGTCGCATAATCGCCTGTAACTTTAGCTTCGGGGATTGACACCCTCTTCTGGCTTCTTTGGCCTACGTTCATGCGGTACACACAAAGAGAAATAAAAATAGATCTATATTTTTTCTTCATTGCATCTTTTCAGATCCCTTGTCAGGGCCAAAGGTGTACTGGGTTCTGGTGAGGCCTATACAGTCACCACTTGGGAGATGGTATAGAAGAGGAGCAGCTTGAGATCTAGGGTGGATCATCCTCTGTTCTCAAGGAGGAGGACAGAGAGGCAGAGACAGAGAGAGAGAGAGAGAGACAGAGAGACAGAGAAACAGAGACAGAGACAGACAGACAGACACAGAGAGACAGGGAAACAGAGACAGACAGACACAGAGAGAGACAGAGAAACAGAGACAGAGACAGACAGAGACAGAGAGACAGAGAAACAGAGACAGACAGACAGAGACAGAGAGACAGACAGAGACACACACAGAGAGACAGAGAAACAGAGACAGACAGACAGACAGACAGACAGACAGGCAGACAGACAGACAGACAGACAGAGATCATAGCACACACCCAGCTGCTGAACCTACCCAAAGTAAACTGGAAGGAAGCCATTCTTCCAGTAGCGCAGGTATCCATCCAGATGCACTTGGGGAAGGCAGGAATCTCAGGAAGACAACCCAACTATTGTGTGGGTGAGAGCACATGACCAGACTCTAGGAAGGGCCAGAGAGGAAGAGGAAGGTCTCCTCTCTCTCTCTCTCTCTCTC
>NW_022196895.1:56570229-56580657 GCF_008632895.1 Mastomys coucha
AAAAAAAAAAAACAAAAACAAAAAAACCCCCAAAACAACAACAACAACAAAACCCCTAAAAAAACCAACAAAACAAAACAAAACAAAACAAACCACACATCTTCTGCCTACGCTATGGCAGCTCATCCATCATCAGCTCACGTATCGGTGTAATGGAAGATGTGGGCGTGGTGACACACCTTTAATCCCAGCCCTGGGGGAAAAGACAAAGGCAGATTTCTATGAGTCTAAGGCTAGTGTGGTCTACACAGAGTTCCAGGTCAGCCAGGACCATGTAGGAAGACCTTGCTTAAAAAAAAATAAAAATAATGAAATTTTGCTGGGCACTGGTGGCACATGCCTTTAATCCCAGCACTTGGGAGACAGAGGCAGGTGGATTTCTGAGTTCGAGGCCAGCCTGGTCTACAGAGCAAGCTCCAGGACAGCCAGGGCTACAGAGAGTCGCTGTCTCGATAAAAAGAAAAAGGAAAGAAATTTTAAAAAATTGTTTTTTAGCTGAGGGTGGCTTTAATCTTGTTGTTGTCGTCCTCCTCTTCCTCTTTTCCTTCTTCCTCTTGCCCCCCCCTTCTTTTTTTTTCTGTGTTTTTGGTTTCTTTGAGGCAGGGTTTCTATGTGTGGTCCTGACTGTCCTGGAACTCCCTCTGTAGACCAGGCTGGCCTTGAACTCAGAGATCTACCTGCCTCTCCAGTACTAAGATTTAAAGGCGTGTGCCTCCAAACTGGGTGGCTTTGAACTTCTGACCCTTCTGCTTCTATCTCCTGGAATTACAGGCATGTGCCAGCATGTTGGTTATTTATGGGGTACTGTGGTCAAATGCTGCCAAGTTTCATGCACACTAGACAAATACTATAGTAGCTAAGTTCCAGCAGATCCTCACATTCTATCCTGCCTTATCTCCATAAAGAGCTTTCCCTGGCCAAATGGGATGGAGCCATAACTCTGTCCACAGAGCCAGGCAAATTATTCTACTGGGGTATGACGTTATTCTGAAGGTGGCTGACAGGCGGCCCTTCGGGTTGATCCTAGGTCCTTTTGATAAGACCAGGGGCTTGAGCATTTGGACGTTTGTGGGGAAAACAGATGCTGCGGACTCAGGGACCCTGACAGAGCTCCTGTGTGCTTCCCGCCTGACACACGGTGGGGGCCAGTTCCTGCTCTAAGGATCTTGTTGTGTGATGGAAGTCAGTTCCTTTTCCCTTTTTGAATCAGATGCTTTCCTGCCACGTCGGAGAACTGGACCTTACCTTCCCATGAGGGTGTGACATCCGAATCTTCCTGCATCTGGTAACTAACTGCCTCCCTCTCATGTAGGCAGGAGCCATGGAGTAGGGATACCTCACTGGGCAATGATTCTGCATGACACCTGCGGGGTGATGACTTCTGGTCCTGTTAGGAGTCTTGGAAGGGACTATTGTCCAGCCCACCCTGGGGTCCAAGTTCCTTCACAGGGAGAAGGTTTGTGCTGCGTTTTATCACGACCAGCTCGGACTCTACTGACTTCGATACGTTTCATCTTCATTTTAAATTTAGTTTTACTTTATATCAAAGTTTACCTAGTTTAATCCCGTAGCGGTGGCGCAAGTCTTTAATCCCAGCACTTGGGTGGAAAAGGCAGTTGGAGCTCTCTGAGTTGGAGCCCAGCCTGGTCTACAGAGTGAGTTCCAGGACAGCCCAGGGCCACACAGAGAAACCTTGCCTCAAAAAACAAAACAAAAAAAAACAAAAAACAAAAAAAACAAAAAAAACCCAAAAACCAAAAAACAAACAAACAAAAAGGATAAAATATTTCTGTAAAGCTAAGATTTCCTGCAGAACAAATAACAGACTGTCTCAGTCCTTTGTCTGTCTCAGTCCTTTGTCTGTCTCAGTCCTTTGTCTGTCTCAGTCCTTTGTCTGTCTCAGTCCTTTGCATCCAGCCTTCAGATTCTCAGGACCTGTTTTCAGTTATTTGCTTCTGTGTCTCTGAACAACTTCCAGGTACTGTCTTCTAATATTTTACACTGTAGACAGACATTTTCTGGATAGCTTTTTGTTTCTTTGTTTCCATCCACCACCCCCAGGGTTTTTCCATCTAGCCCTGGCTGTCCTGGAACTCACTCTGTAGAGTAGGCTGGCCTGGAACTCAGAGATCCACCTGCCTATGCCTTCTGAGTACTGGGGTTCCATGGTGACTCTAAGTCCCATCAAAATGACAAGATTAGTCATTGACACTTTCTTTCTTTATGTGTGCATTGCTGCTTTGTCCTCATGTTTGTCTGATCCCCTAAAACTGGAGTTACAGCTGTGAGCCGCCATGTGGGTGCTGGAACTCAAACCCAGGTTGTTTGAAAGAGCAGCCAGTGCTTTTTTTGTTTGTTTGTTTGTTTGAGACAGGGTTTCTCTGTATAGCCCTGGCCGTCCTGGAACTCACTCTGTAGACCAGGCTGGCCTCGAACTCAGAAATCCTCCTGTCTCTGCCTCCCAAGTGCTGGGATTAAAGGCATGCACCACCACCGCCTGGCGGCAGCCAGTTCTCTTAACTGCTGAGCCATCTCTCCAGCCCAGAGGATTTTGATGTCAGAATCTTTGTATGAGCCTTATTTTATCTTTCTGAAAATTCACACAATATTCTTTTTTTTTTTCTTTTGGTTTTTCGAGACAGAGTTTCTCTGTGTAGCTCTGGCTGTCCTGGTCCCAGAACAGACCAGGTTGGCCTCAAACTCAGAAATCCACCTGCCTCTGCCTTCCAAGTACTGGGTTTAAAGATGTGCGCCACCATCACCCAGCTTCACACAATATTCTTAGTCTTTACTTTTCTGAAACTTCATGCCTTAGTGTGAAATTATTATTATTATTACTGCTATTATTATTTTGTTATTATGGTTTTTTTTTTTTTGAAACAGGGTTTCTCTTGTGTAGCCCTGGCTATCCTGAAACTCATTCTGTAGACCAGGATGGCCTGGAACTCAGAAATCTGCCTGCCTCTGCCTCTGGAGTGCTGGGATCAAAGACGAATGCTATCATCACCCAACTGTGAAATTATTATTACTTTTTATCTTGTTTTTGGTACTCACTGGGTCCTTTCAGTTTGGAAATTTAAGTTCTTGACTTCTGGGAATTGCGTTGAATTACATCACTGGTAATTTATCCCCATCCCCACCCCCTATTTTCTCTGTTCTCTGTTTTTAGAACTCTGGCATATGGCTATTGGCCTTCCTAGATTCGTCTTTTTTTTTTTTTTTAATCTTTTCCCTTTGATTTTTTTTTTCTTTTATCTTTCTCAGCTACTTTCCGGAAATTGGAGGGAGATCCATATGATTGTTGATTAATACATGCCTTTCAAATAAAGTTTTATTTATTTACTTTATGTATATGGATGTTTTGTCTGCATACCTATGAATCATGTGCATGCGTGTTGCCCCAGAGACCAGAAGAGGGTGTCAAATCCCCTGGGATTGGAATTACAGAGTTGTGGCTACAAGTAGATGTGAGTTGTGGGCCATTCTGTGGGGGTGCAGGGAATTCGAACCTAGGCTTTCTGGGAAAGCAGCAAGTGTTCTTAGCCACTGAGCCATGGTTTTTCTTGGTAGCTGTATAGCCTTGGCTATCCTGAAACTCCCTCTTTCTCTCTCTGTAGACCAGAATTCAGAGATCCACCTGCCTCTGTCTCTGGAGTGCTGGAACTAAAGGTATGTGCCAGCCACCACGCCCAGCTTCTATTTTTAATGTCTCAAGAATTCTTCTTAATTCTTCAACACAGTTATACATATCTGCATCCTCTTTGTGATTCTAGTTACAGCTCCATCCTTCACGGCACTGGAAGGTTAGTGAGTGTGTTTCTTCCCTGTGCTTTCTCCACTTGACCGTTTTGCATGCTCTCTTTCGTGGTGACACACGCTCCTTTGGATACCTTATGACCCTTGACTTTCTGAACTGGAGGCTGTGGCCCAGGAGTATGGCTTGGCTCGGTCAGTGAGGGCCTGCATAGGGTCATCTGACTGGGTTAACCTGCTGGAGAACAGCTCCAGCTTCTTCAGATGTTGCCTCCTGGGATGGTCACGATCTTCAAAGAAGCTTTCTTCTGCCAATGGCCTGGAGGAAGAAGGCCTAACTTCTGGTACTCTGCCACAGGAAAAGATGGGTGCTTGGAGTCAGGATGGATTTGTGCCTTTCTGTGTCAGGGGATAGGCTGCTTTTATAGGAGGGCTGAATTAGTCACTTTAGGGGGGGCGGTCACTGTGACTAAACATAAGATTTATTTTGGCTGATGGTCGAAGAGTTGTAGTCCATCATAACAGGAGAGGTGAGACACCGTGGCTCAGGCATGGCAGTGGGATTGGGGGCAATGCCTATTGACATTGGATTAGGAAGCACAACTAAGGGTGCACCCCCTAGTATTCCTACTACTGCCAGACAGACCCCAAGTTTTAAAGGTTCCACAGAAGTCAGGGTCCAAGCACTCTAACAAGAGCCTATGGGAAACAGTTTAGATTCAAACTGTGTCTGTTGTTGTTGTTGTTGTTTTGAGACAGGGTTTCTCTGTGTATCCCTGGCTATCTTAGAACTTATTCTACAGACCAGGTTAGCCTACTTCTACCTCCAGAGTGCTGGGATTAAAAGCATGAGCAGAGTGCTGCTTGGCTCAGACTGTGTCTTAATTACTGTTCTATCGCTGTGAAGAAACATCACGATCAAGAAAACTCTTATAAAGAAAGCATTTTATTGGCACGGGCCACTCTCATTCTAACCATGTCAGATTATAAAAGAGGCACCCAGGGAAACGCTCTATTTACCACTTTATCCTAAAAGAGCCACATGCAGAGGTAAGAGGTACATGACCTGAGGTATGTGCGAGAGGCCCCTGGCGCAGGAACTTCTGTTCCAGTGTTGGCTATGTATGTTTCTCTCTTGAAGCACGAAAGCTATTCAGACCCTGTCCATTGGTTTGTCGAAGTTCTGTATATGAAAATATGATGACGTTATTTGCTAATGTGATTATGCTCAATCTTCATCTCTTTCCCCTGAAAAGAGTTCAAGTCCTCATCCTCTCATCAGATCATGGGTCATTCTGGCAGCAAGCCTCCATCCTAAGTAACACATAAAAATATCCTCTGCGCTGGAGATGTAGATCCATTGGTAGAGTATTTGCCTATCACATCATGAAAGAAGCCCTGGGTTCAATTGTTGTAGGGATCTTTGTGGAATAAGCACTCTGACACCAATGAGAGTGGAAGAGAAAATGACATCACCAGTGGAAAGAGGGATGATGTCACCAGTGGAAGAGAGATGATGTCACTATGGACCGAAACCAGGACATCTCCTCAAAGCCTTTGATACTGGGTCCAGTTTGTGGTCTCTCATTTTATGCTCTTTTAGTTACACAAAGCCAGGGTTTCTCTATGTAGTCCTGGCTATCCTGGAACTCGTTCTGTAGACCAGGCTGGCCTTGAACTCACATAGGTTCTCCTGGGATTAAAGCACTACCACTGGCTCTTATATTGTGCTCTTGAATCACAAGGTGGGGTGAACAAGCAAACAAGCAAGATTTTACAGAAGTGCACATGGCAGTCAGCAGGTTGTTAGGGGGCAAATGGGCAGTATAAGCTGTGCTTTACATAAACCACAGAATAAGTTAACAAATTAGTATCTAATAATTATTATTATTGTTGGCCTTTTCTACTTTATTCTACTTCACGGTTCCCAGCATTACATAAACTTGTTGTGATGGTGCACATGTATAATGCCAGGAGGTGGAGGGAGGAAGATCAGAAGTTCAAAGCCATCCTTAGCTACTTAGTGAGTTTGAGGGCAACCTGGGCTACATGAGACCCTCTCCAAAACAACAACAAAATGCGCTTGCTGCTCTAGATCCCGAGCCCTTAGTGGTTCTCTTGTCAGAGACCAAGAGCAGAGATTAAAGATCTTTCTTGCTAGGTCACAATGTAGGCACAGATATGGATGACGAAACCTTGTCAATACAGTTACATCTCTATGGCACCCTTTCCCAGCCTCTATTTCCTCACTCTCTGTCACACTGACACTATGCAGGCTGAGCCTTGGGAAGCAGAAGAGAATGGCTTAAGAGTCTGGGCTCCATCCATCCCTGCTTGCATGTATGATCCTGGGCACATGCAGCCTCTCTACATCACAGTCTCCACTTGAAACACGGGAAAAGTCACAGTCTTCCGAGGATCTTTGCTAAGATCCTATAAAACATGGCCAGTTATGATTTGATCACAGTGTTCCACAAACATAGCTTAGTCAGTGATGGCAAGTGTCAGCAGGAGAGCCTTTACGCATGGACGCTGTGTAGATCAGAGCAGAGAGGACACCAAGTCTAACAACCTGCAACTCCAATTTGAAGGTGGCATGCAGACTGGGGGTGGGGGTGACTTGTCTAAGCCCCCTTTCTTCCTTCATTTATTCATAGATAAGGGGCGGTGGGGGTGGGGATGAGTAGACAAAGGCACTTTCTGCTTCAAGATGATCCCTTGCCTGGGGAGATTGCCTGCTTCTAGAAACGTCCAAAGAGCCTTATGAATCCAGAGGTCTGCCTAGAAACAAGTGATGAGAGTCCTGGCCAGCCAATGGGATCATGCAGGCCTTTCTACCTGTTTAGGGAACTCCCCCCTCATCCGGCCCAGGGAGGACAGCTTTGAGTGAGTGGGGTATTTCCAGATTTGTGGCTTTCAGTTCCACATCTACCATGTGGGCGGAGTGACCTGCTGTGGACGAATCAGATTCCTTCCAGTATCAGCTTTAAGAGGTTATCCGGGGGCTCAAGGGTCCCAGACACGCAGCGGCGGCGGCGGCAGCAGCAGCAGCAGCAGCAGCAGCAGCAGCACCTGTGGGAAAAACTAGAGGCTAGAGCCATGGATGACCAGCGCGACCTCATCTCTAACCATGAGCAGCTGCCCATGCTGGGCCATCGGGCTAGAGACCCAGAAAGGTATGTGTGAGTACCTCTGGAGGGCACAGAATGCAGGCCCGAGAAGGCACACAGAGCTGAGTTGCAGGAAGATTGCCCTTGAGTGGCCTCGAATGCTGATTTTCTGAGTAAATTATTTATTTATTTATTTTTGAGACAGGGTTCCTCTATACAGCTCAGTACGTAGACCAGGCTGGCCTTGAACTGCCAGCCTCTGCCTTCCTCTGTCTCCCAAGAGCTGGGATCAAAGGCATGTGTTACCACACTTTGGGCATTCCCACCCAACCCCCCACCGCCCTGCCACTGCACCCTTCAACCTGCCGAGGGTATTGATTTCCCTTCTGTAAACCAAGAGCCTCCTTCAGGACTTAGGTGAAGAGAGCCCTGGATTTGAGTTTCACGATGTAAGTAAGGGCTTTTACAGATCCTCTGTAGCTGGGCCATGTCTCTAGGTCTGAAGACTTAAGACCAGAGCATTCCTCCCTGAGTCTGTTCTCCCTTTTCTTCAATAAGTCCGCTTGCTTTCCTAGCCTCTAATTTGGAAAGGGTTCCTATGCCAGTGGCCTCGTTTCTGAGGACGGTAGAAGTAACCCCTCATAGCCTTCCTTAACTGCTAGAAGACGTGTATGAGCGCGGGTAAGCAGAGCCTCACCATACCCGAGTCCACCCCTGAAACAGGATGAGCCTTTCAGTGTGTGTAGGGGAAGACAGCTGCCTGCCATCCCAGCAGCTGCTCACAGACGCGGAGCTCCTGTTACATGTGTTATATGTGTTACGTGTGTCACATGGCTACCACAGCCGTTCAGATAGCCCTGGGCGCCTCTCCCAAGCCCCTAAATGACCTCAGCCTTTTGCTCCCAACCCCTTCCCCCCCCCAAAAAAAAACCAAGCAGAGTTAGAATTCACCTACCCTCTTGTCCTGCCCCCTTAAACCCCAAGCTGCCTATTTGCTTGTCTATGGGGAACTAAAACCAGATGTGACATCAGCTGTCTCCAGGCAGAAGGGGTTCTGAAAGAGTCTCCGCAAGATTGTCCAGGAATGGCATTCTGGAAAGAAGGTAGCCAGATATGGATTATTAGAGCAGTGGGGAATTCTAAGGCAACTTTTACTGCTGTCATGGGCGACCACAGAAAAACCACAGCCTCTCTCTGGGTCCCATTGCTTAACAGCAATGGCTATAAGAACAGTCCATCTATTGTGTCCTTTCCACCGGTCCCCAGACGACATTGATCATTAAAGTATAGACTCTATCTTAGTTCTTACAGTTACTGTAGCTAGGAGTTGGGCATTTTTATTATCTCCCCCTGCCTGTGCCTTTTTTCTTTTTTTTTTTTTCTTTTTTAAAGAGCGTTTTTACTATGTAGCTGGGCTGGAACTCATAGTGTAGACCAGGCTGGCCTTGAACTAACAGAAACTTGCTTACTTCTCCTGAGTGTTGAAATTAAAGGTGTGTGCCACTATGACTGCCATTATTACACAAAAGAAGTAATTTGAACTCCTCTAGTAAGTAACTTCCAGTTGTCTTAGCTGGTGAGTGTTGGACATAGCATTTGAACCAGGACCCAGTCTGAGTCCTGTCTGGGCCCTGTAGAGGCCTCTTTTGTGGAGAGAGGAGGTGGGAGCCCTCTGACTCCAGGCCCCTCAGTGAGAGAGGATGCCTCCTCTTCAAATCCATGACAATCTTCACTTTACTTCAGTACCTGCTTCTAAAACGGACCAGGCCATCAGCTCTCAGGCCATTCCCTACAGGTTTGAATTGGGGCATTTTTGTGAACACTTCTGCCTGGCAACATGCGTGTCATGATTCCTGATAGCTCCGATTGGTTTCTGACTTTAGTCAGTTACTTTTTTTTTTTTTTTTCCTTTGAAACACAAGGAGGAAGTACAAAGGGGGAAGTAAAACCAGGAAGGTGGCAAGAGTTGGCACTCAATCAGAACCAGGACCCAACCATCTCAGAAAAACAAAATAATAATAAATTGAATAAAAGAGGAAGGAGAGATGATGCTAGACTTGCCCGGCTTCCGGGATGGCAGCATTGTTATTGATAGTGACCTCCCTGAGAGCAGTATTATTGATAGAGTAGCTATGTGTTCGGTGTGGCGCCAAGTGTTTCATCTCTTTGTTCTTTAACAACCTCTCATTCCAAGCTCTAACCTGGTCCACTCGCAGAAGTGTTGACTTGTTCAAGTTCCCAGAGTTAGGCAAGCCACGATGCCAGTTATGGCTACCCGATCTCATCTTCCATACAAACCCATGTTCACTGGACTTCTGAAAGATTGAAGTTCGAAAGGGGAGGAGGGACGTGCCTGCCCCAAGCTCATGTGGTAGCAGGTAGAGCTGGGACTAGATCTGAGTATGGGGTGGTAGAGGGGTTCAGGGGTCCTACGAGTCTCCAAAGTAGATAAAGCAGAAGAAGACCTTGAGTCCAGGCTCCATCTTTCCATCTTCCTTCAGAAGGCCAAGAAATTAAACGTATTCTCCCTGCTGTCTGGATCTCCTTTCTCCAGCTCTAGGCTTAGGAAACGCAGAGGATTGGCAAGCCAATGAGAATTAGCTGTGTCTGTGATGTCATGTGTTACCAGGCAGACAGGTTTTCTGGAGTTTCCTTAATTACCCTTCCTGGTGGCAGGAGTAGGCAAGATGCAAACTTATCACGAGATTTCCAATGGAGATCATCTGAGTCTGTGTTACTATAATAGAAAACCACAGACTGGGTATTTATATAAATAATAATAATAAAATCTAGAGATTTATTTCCCATAGTTACGAAGGCCGAGAATTCCAAGATCAAGGTGCTGGCATCTAACGATGAGTTTCTTCCTTCCTTTCTTCCTCTTTCTTTCTTTCTTCCTTTCCTTCTTTCCTGTTTTTTTTTTTTTTTTTTCAGACAGGGTTTCTCTGTGTAGCCCTGGCTGTCCTGGAACTCACTCTGTAGACCAGGCTGGCCTCAAACTCAGAAATCCACCTACCTCTGCCTCCCAAGTGCTGGGATTAAAGGCATGAGCCACCACTGCCCGGCTTAACGATGAGTTTCTTGCTGTGTTATAAACCTATGGCAGTGGAAAGGCAGAGACCAACTCCTTCTGTTTAGCTTTCGTACAAGGGTGCCTAACTCCGTTCATGAAAACACTTGAATCTTAAAGCGGATGTGTGCAAACAACAGTACTGACAGTTCCTCCCACCCAAGGGGTAAGTGGAAAAGACTGGACAGGAACTCGCAGGGTCCCCAGTCAGGATCCTTATGTTCCACACTGTAACATGTGCATGCACCCCAAAATGTTATTCAAAGCCCCCAAACTGTGAGGAGTCACTGAAGTCTGAGAGTCTAGCCACCTGGAGTGCGAGGCCTAGGCGGCCATGTTGCTGTTGAATTTAACCCAGTTGGATTTCACTACAAGACACCATAGCATGGCCAGAGTAAGATCTTGTTTCAAAAGAGAAAATTGGAGGAGCCAGGCAGTGGTGGTGCATACCTTTAATCCCAGCACTTGGGAGGCAGAGGCAGGCGGATTTCTGAG
>NW_022196895.1:56580741-56609853 GCF_008632895.1 Mastomys coucha
AAAAAAAAAAAAAAAAAAAAAAAAAAAAGAGAGAAAACTGGGCTGGGGGATGGCTTAGTAAAGTGCTAGTTACATACATAAGCAGGAGGCCCCTGAGTTTGAATCTCCATCACCCATTTGAAAAACAAGTATCTGTAATCCTGGTGTTGGGGAAGCAGAGACAAGAGGACCCCTGGAGTTTGTTGCTGAGACAGTCTAGACTAATCTTTGAGCTCCAGGTTCAGTGAGAGACCTGGCTTCAAAAAATGAGGAGGAGAACAACTGAAGAAAACATCTAAAGTGGACATCTAAGCCGGGCAGTGGTGGTGCACGCTTTTAATCCCAGCACTTGGGAGGCAGAGGCAGGTGAATTTCTGAGTTTGAGGCCAGCCTGGTCTACAGAGTGAGTTCCAAGACAGCCAAGGCTACACAGAGAAATCCTGTCTTGAAAAACCAAAATAAATAAATAAGTAAATAAATAAAATAAAATAAAATAAAGTGGACATCTTGTCTCCATATACATATGGAAATGCACATACACATGTAGGCATGCACACACATACACATACCACACATAAACACACATGCACACACACCACACATATACCACACACACATGCACACACACTCCACACATACCACACACGCCACACACCCCAGACATACACACAAGCACATACACATACCACACATACACATACACATACATATGCACACACATGCATACAGACATCCCTCCCCCATGCACATCACACATGAGTATACATGCACACACACACTTGTTGGAGGAGAGCCAAATTTTAGCATTGTTGGTTTGAGGGTTGCTCATGTGGCATATGAGAGAGCTGGGAGACTGGTGAAGATCTGTTCAGATTTCCAGAGACTCTGGGACAGAGATGGGGGGGGGGGTGAGGGGGTGCCTGGCGCTGCTCCAGCCCGACAATGCTCCTCCTGCTCCACATGTAAAAACTCTAGGCCTCACTTCTCCTTTTCAGGCATGCTGCTTTTGTTGTTCCCTATCACACTTCCTTCCCTTCTCACTTGAAACCTGACGTCACTACAGAGATTGGGGACGACATAGAGGATGAAAACCCTTCTTCCTCTTACATAGTAAATTCACCTATCTTTTTCTACCAGCAAAAAACAAAATCAAATTCCCCTCCCCATTTCTGAGGGGGGCTCTGCACCTCACATCTCTAGGATAGAGGGGAGTTGGGAGGAGGAAGGACACTCCACTTTACCCTGTCACTACACAGATGGGACACCAAAACCCAGAGGAGGCAAGGAATGTGGCTCACTCTTCCCACTGAACTTGGGCCCCAGGTGGATCAGATTTGTCCCTGGGAAGGATACTGGTGGTCAGCAGGAGCAGATGTCTTCACAGGCACTTCCATAGTCAGGGTATTGGGAGGGTTTAAGTCTGAGAGGGCGTGGGTGGGGGCCTATGTCCCCACTTCCAGTCAGCCTCCAACTCTAAATCATGCTCTTGCTCTCTCTCCACAACAGGTGCAACCGCGGAGCCCTGTACACCGGCGTTTCTGTCCTGGTGGCTCTGCTCTTGGCTGGGCAGGCCACCACTGCTTACTTCCTGTACCAGCAGCAGGGCCGCCTAGACAAGCTGACTGTCACCTCCCAGAACCTGCAACTGGAGAACCTTCGCATGAAGCTTCCGAAATGTGCGTGCTCCACCTGTCCCTCACCTCACAGACTTCATTTCTCCATTTAGCCTCTCCCGATCCCTCCCTCCCCACCTGGGTCTCAGATCTTAACCCCTGGGTGCCCTACTCCCTTGGACCTGGACTCATGCTGTCCTCCCTGCCCCATAGCTGCTAAACCTGTGAGCCAGATGCGGATGGCTACTCCTTTGCTGATGCGTCCACTGCCCATGGATAACATGCTCCACGGGGTAAGGAAGGCGGCAGGAGGTATTTGGTGTTTGCAGGGGAGGGGCCGAAGGATAACAGCTGTCAAGGAATCCGGGTCCTAACTGCTGGGGAGGAGCAGGGCCCACCTCAGAGAGGCTGGCCAAAGGGGATGGAGGCCAGAACTCTTAGGGCTACCCTGGTGGGGAGAGGGCAAGTCCCACAGCTTTGCAAAGTGCTTCACTTTAGCATCCTTATAGTCCCTCACCTCCTCCAAGCCTTTGGTAGCAATAATGCTGTTACTCATAAGATTACTATTGGTACCTTATCCAGGGAAGAGCACGTCCATTGGACAGTGCCAAATGGTCAGCCCTGAAAACCGTAAGGTAGCATGATACAGACGGAACAGGTTTCATTAGGACTGTATGTGTATATAAATAAACATATAATATATGCAGGCAGTAACAATGAATGAAGAAAGAGGCCATGAATTCGAAGTAAAGTAGGAAGGGGCATAAGGGAGGGCTTTGGGGGGATAAAAGCAAACACTGCTATTGGGAGGGTTTATGCTGACCTGATCAGAGAGGACATGGAGGCAGGAAGGGGGTGTGTGGGGCTGGCGCTCCCATGTTAGGAGGTGGCAGATCTGAGCTGGTGAGTGAGAGGACCTGACACTTACTAGACTCTAGCTGCTGGACCCTGCAGTGTGGTAACCCTGTTCCCTTTCCCACAGCCTGTGCAGAATGTCACCAAGTATGGCAACATGACCCAGGACCATGTGATGCACCTGCTCATGGTGAGGATCAGAGCCAGCGGGCAGTCTCCTGGTTCACGCGGGACCCCGGCCCTCCCTTATACTCTAGGCTCACTATAAACTCAATACATGCTCAGCCCGAGGAACACAAAGTGGTCCTTAACTGTTGCACGTAGTCCAGCCCCTAGCCACCTTGAGATAAGTCTATGTAGTCCTGGAACCGGCTAGGTAGAGCAGGTTGGCTTTGAACTCACAACTGGCCTGCCTCTGCCTCCCAGTGCTAGGATTAAAGGTGTGTATCACTAGGTCAGGTTCTAGACACCTCACTTTTGAGAAGTTAAAAATTAAGGTCCATTGGGGCTGGAGAGATGGCTCAGCGGTTAAGAGCACCACCTGCTCTTCTAGAGGTCCTGAGTTCAGTTCCCAGCAACCACATGGTGGTTCACAACCATCTGTAATGGGGGTCCGATGCCTTCTTCTGGTATATCTAAAGACAGTGACAGTGTACTCACATACATGAAATAAATAAATAAATCTTTAAAAAAAAATTAAGGTCCAATGGATGTGACTTTGCCACAATACCATGTTTTCCTTCCAAAATTAATATTGCACATGCCTGCTCTGTGCCAGGCACTGTGCATGGCTCTGGGCCTTCAGTAGGGAGCACTAGTTGTGTGAGGACAGGCAGAGGACCCAGTCAGAGAGAAAAAACTGGAGGCACTGGTATAGCTCCTGACCCCGACTAGAGCTCCGTAGCTGGGTGCCTGCCCCACCCCTGCTCTCCAACACCGAGGCCAGGGTCCAGGCTTGGTGTGGCTAACATCCATTCCTCAGAATGGAGGCCTGGGAACATGGGGTGCACATTTCCCCCTTACCTATCCTGTGTTCTTTGTAACCTCCCCTTGCCCTGCCGCTCTGCAGAGGTCTGGACCCCTGGAGTACCCACAGCTGAAGGGGAGCTTCCCAGAGAATCTGAAACAGCTTCAGAAATCTATGGATGGTCTGAACTGGAAGGTAAATAGCTTCTGCTACAATCACCTCTTCCCACAGTAGCCTCGGGTCTAGAAAGAGGCAAAGGTGGGACTAGGGGAGCTGTTCTCTGGAAGCTACAGAGGGCCTTCTAACTTTCATGACACCCCTGTGGGTCTTTAAGAGGCTCTGAGGCTGCAGCTGGGCTCCTCCAAGCTTGTAGAGTCCAGAAGGGTAGGCGGTTGACTCCTGACCCTGACCTGCCTCTGTTCTCGTTAGGTCTTCGAGAGCTGGATGAAGCAGTGGCTCTTGTTTGAAATGAGCAAGAACTCCCTGGAGGAGACGCAGCCCACCAAGGCTCCTCCTAAAGGTACCAGGACAGGAGCTCCGGCCTGCCTCTTGCAGTGTCCCACTCTCTCAGCCCACTGTCTTTTCTTGTTCCTTCAGGGGTTGGAAACCCTTATATCCTGTCTGTGGGTCTGTTCTTTCACACACACATGTCCAGAGTACAGAGGCCTCTAGTCTTCTGTCTTGGAGCAAAAGCAACTCAAAACATACCAGGCAAGAGTCCCCCTAGCAGTACACAAACACACGAGGAGGCAGAGGGACACGGAATTAGCCCATGTCCAGACAGAGCCCTGGCACCTCTCACCTCACAGTAATGCCAGGATACAGGAGGCTGAGGCATAAGGCATTGGGGAAGGCCTTCTTTACCTTGGTGCTGTCTCTAACTTCCTGTCCAGTGCTGGACAAACCCATCCCACTAGGCGTCCATGTCCCACATGTGGAAGACTAGAGGCCCATCCTGTCCTGGGCTTCAGTTTCTCCGATATATAGGCACCTTATATTCTATCTTAACTAACTTCTAGCTAATGTTTGAATCCCCTCTCTAGCATCCCCAACAAAAGGCAGCCCCCCTTTCTACTTGGGTTATCCCAGTAAAGGAAGGTCAGAGACCCAGAGGTGTTTCCACCCATTACTGTCCCCCTGAAACCAGAATCACAGGTGTGATTACAAACTAACAAAATCTAGAATAATTATACGCTGGGGCTTATAGCCATGCTTTCCCTCTTTTTGAACCTTACTGGTTTCAGACTTGGTCCTCAGTTTTCTCATCTATGCTATGGGTAGAACTAGGAAAGCAACTTGGATAGGCATTAAGCCCATAACAGTGATGTATGGGTCTCTGCTCTGCTGAGATCCTGGCCCAGAGTCTGCCCACTCACTGTCTTCATCATGCCTTCAGTACTGACCAAGTGCCAGGAAGAAGTCAGCCACATCCCTGCCGTCTACCCGGGTGCGTTCCGTCCCAAGTGCGACGAGAACGGTAACTATTTGCCACTCCAGTGCCACGGGAGCACTGGCTACTGCTGGTGTGTGTTCCCCAACGGCACTGAGGTCCCTCACACCAAGAGCCGCGGGCGCCATAACTGCAGTGGTAAGCAGGGGACACTGTCAGTACTCTAAAGGACTAGGAAGCTCTAGGAAGGCTGAGAGTCCGAAGGCCCCTCCCAATATACGTGGGGTCAGGACATGGGTTGGCTGTGCCCTGGGAACATCCACCATCAGTCATGCATCTGCCCCTTTCTCCACACGAGCACTCCTGTGTGTCCTTCTAATCTTTGTCTCCTCTCCTCCGCACGATGTCCTACACTGGAATCCCACAGACCCACCCATCTCACTGTATCCCCAACCACACTGTATGCTTTGGTGCCTCCGTTACCAAATTCAAGGCCATACCGGATTGGGATGCCTTTAGGCATAATGGCAACAGTGTGTGTGTGTGTGCGTGTGTGTGTGTGCGCGTGCGTGCGTGCGTGTGTGTGTGTGTGTGTGTGTGTGTGTGTGTGTGTGTGTGTGTGTGTTGGGGTAAGGATAACAGATGAGCCTGATGCTTCTTCTGCAGAGCCACTGGACATGGAAGACCCATCTTCTGGCCTGGGAGTAACCAGGCAGGATCTGGGCCAAGGTAAGGGGGCCCATCGAGGGGGTCACCCACATGCGGACTCCAGTGGTGCAGAATGACACCGGGCCATTCGTCCACCATCACTGGGATGGTTTTTCCTGAATGGGCTGGTGGGCTGGAAGCAGAGTACCTGAGCCCAGCAGGGGGACAGTGGCGGGCTTGGCAGGGACTACAAACTGGTGGCCCAACTGTATCAACCTGTGCTTCTCTTCCCAGTCATGTTGTGAAGATGGAGGCCAGCTCTGCACAGCAGCAGCCCCCCCTGCTCCCCTGAGCCTCAGCCCTTCTTACATCCCCTGATGTCACACACCCCACTTCCCTGCACCCTGGGGCTTGAGACTGGAGTCTGCTCCATCGTCCCTGGACACAAATGAAACCAGAACAGAATGAGGGCGCTGGAGGGCCTTGCTGCCTACTGCTAAAACTAAAGGGACCCCCATTTCTGACCCATTAGCAGTCTTTAATGTGGGGCCCTGAGATATAGGCACATTGACAGGGATAATGGATGCCCTATTACCCTTGACCTAGGCTGGACACATTTGCTCAAGGAAGAACTCAAGCCCTCCTCCCAACAACCCTTCCTCATGTCCTGCCAACCCCCTCCCCACCTACCCCTGGGGTCCTTGCTCAGCCAAGCTTGTCAGCAGCCTGTAGGATCATGGTTCATGTGACAATAAAAGGTAGAAGGTAGAAGAACATTCTTGCTTCTGCCTCTTCAATTGGGATCCAGTTACTTTACACTAAGGCCAAGGCCAACCTTTAATCTAGTCCTTCAGGTACACAGGCCTGTGGGGCCTGGGGAGATGGGCCCCAGACACACTTGGTCTTAACATTCAGAAAGAAACAGACTCCTGCTCAGTTTAAAAAGCACATCTCAGCACGTCCCAGCTTCCACTTCTCACGTCCCCAATTCCATTTCTGGACTAAGGACAGCGTAAGTGTGATGACAGATGGCAGTGGACACTGGGGCCTAGTGTCAAGAACGGATGCAAGTGGAGGCTGCCACCAGCTGGGTGGGTGTCTGGGCGGGTCCCATGGCTACTCAGCTCTAGACCATTGTCACTGGAAAAGGGAGCAGATCCCTTACCACCCAGAACTCCAAAATGAACATTAAGTACAGACATCCTTTCCATTTTTTAAGTTTAAATACTTCTGTGAGTCAGCTGAGCCAAGGAGACGCCCTGCGTTCTGATCTAGACCTACATCCCACACTCTGATCCACACTTGCAAATGGATAGAATGGCTGACCGTCGGGTGTGGCGTGTCCCAAGGTTCTGAGCACAGGGTCCTCAAGACTTCCAGCCCACTCCTTCTCTGGACTGTTGCACAGAACTGCTCCCCCTACCGCCAACAGAGGGGGACTCGAGGCCTAGCTCACTGGGTCTTCTCTGATTCCCATGCCAGCCACCCACCTCCCTCCACATCATAACTCCTCGTTTCCAAAGGCCCCCTGGTCACCTGTGCCATCTACCTGGCGTCTGACCCACCTTCAGTTCCTCTTAAGCTTAGAGGCCACCTCCTTGGGGGAGCCGTCCCTGTATCAGCTCCCTCCCAGGGGAGCTTCACTGAGCCTTCTTTAGCAAACTGTCCTACTCACCGTACCTAGGGCCTTGGTGTAGAGACAGGAAAGAACCCTGAGTACTGTCCTGTGCACGTCCAGGGTCACACTACGCTGTCTGTCCTAAGTTGCCAGTAACAGTCCGAGTCCCAGACGCACGGGAAACACAAACCTTTATATTTAAAATCTTTTATTTTGAGTCCTTTAAAAAAAAATTCAACAAAACCAAATCTGGAAAAACTGATGGGATAAGGCCTCAGGATGAGCCAGGGATCCAGGGTATGGGATGGTCCACACCACACGCGGGACCTTGCTGGGTCTGCAGAATACCGTGGAAGGAAGTCCCGAGGCTCTGGGCATGTTGAATTTGAAGGGGGAGAGGCAAGTCGCTTAAAAAAATATATATACTGTACACATCTCATGCAGCACTCAGAGGGGGCGTGTGTCCCATCTCACTTCCTCCTGGAACTGCGGCTTCCCTGAACGCTCACTGGCTTGGCCAGCAGCACGAGCCAGCCATCATCTTCTGCTGAGGGAGGGCAAGTTAAAAAGTCCAGTCCCAATTCACAGTGGCCAGAGGGTCAGAGGCCTAGGGACAGTCACACTCTGTTAAGACTCTATGAGAAGAAAACAAACCAGGCTTTGGTCAGCTTTCTTAGCCCTTATCTCCACAAAAGGGAACAAAATCAAGGGAGGGGCAGCAGCTAGCTTAGGCACCAGACTTGCTCAGGGTCCATCCTTTGTATGTTGCTGCTGTAGCTGCAGTCCCGCTGACCCGAGGAAGGGAGTCTCTCTCTACAACTCCCTCCCACTGGGCCTACCCAGCTGCCCAGGCAGGTTGGATGCAGTCAGGTACCTTCTCTATGCGCTGACTCTCACACGGCAGCCTCGGCTGTCTTCTTCTTTGGGGAGAGAAGGACAATCAGTTCTGTGGGTTCTCCTTACCACTGCTGTCCCACAGGTCCAGGATAGGACTCCCTCTCAGGATCCACACCCCCATAGGTGTAAGGATCCAGACCCACTGCTACCTGTCCTGGGCCAAACAGCCTCTAATCCCAGGAAGCAGAAGGCTTCTTCAGCGGTCTCCCCACTGCCAGGACATGGAGGTCAGGCACTTTCTCACCTGAAAGTTGACCACTGTCCTGCTGGTGGAGGTCTCTCCCACCACCCCTCCCCTGCTCTTCCTCACAAGGTCCATTGGAATCTGGGACTGGAAAGGTGGCATGGGCCCGTCTAGGTGTTGGAAGGGGGAGGGTTTGAATTTCCTGCCTGAGACCCTTCAGGAACTCAATCTACCTTCTTCTTTTTCTTCTTCTGGACTGGTGAGGCAGGGTCTTTGACCGGGGTCTTTTTTCCTTTCTTCTTTTCCTTTTTCTCCTTGTCTTTCTTTTCTGAGGGAAGAAAGTGAGCTTCCTGAGTAATAGATTTTGACACGGATGGGTCAGCGGCAGGAGGCCCTGATGGGGCCAGGGTACCAGCCATATGCCAGGCTCCATTTTTCCTGTCTGGGGACTACATAATCTGGCCTCAATACTATGCAGGTTCTTTACCACTTGAGCTATATATCTAATCTTGAATTAACTCACTTTAAGAACCCCTTCCCCTACATTTATTACCGAGAGAGAGAGAGAGAGACAGAGAGAGAGAGAGAGAGAGAGAGAGAGAGAGAGAGAGAGAGAGAGAGAGAGAGAGAGAGAGAGAGAGAGAGAGAGAGGCAGGCCCCACAGAGTTCTGGGCATCAAGGGGCAGCAGGCTTTCACCTGGGAGAGATCAGGTGACGCCTCTTCCACAGAAGGGCAGTGCTCAGGACTTCCATGCTGGGCATGGTGGTGCACCCTTTTAAACTCAGCACCCAAGAGGCAGAGGCAGGTGGATTTCTGCAGGTTTGAGGACAGCCTATTTTACACAGTAAGTTCCAGGCTGGCCAAGGCTACATTGTGAGGCCCTGTCTCAAGACAAAACTAAAGCGGGGGACTGCCTAGCACTCTGGCCTTTCCTTCTCAGAGCCTACTTTCCCCTTAGAAAAAGAAAACAGAACACTGCCCGCGGCCCAGAGCTGGCAGGCGGGCAACTCAGAAGTCCCGCTGGGTGCAGGTCCTGGCATGGAGGGCAACAAACGGCTGTTGTCGCTGAAGAACTGAATTCTAGAGTAAAGATGGGCTCTGGATGAGTTCACAGGGGCAGTCCACACCCCAGGGACTGGCTGTGGACTTTGCTACTGACTTAGGCGAGAGCAGAGAGCTCCCTGTCCTCATCTTGTGAAGCTGGGCTTGAGTTTGTTTTCCAAAGCCTAAGGCTAAATGCTAGGCATGATAAGGGGCTGTGGGAGAAGGGAATGCAGGCCAGCTCTACAGTCTACTTTTGCCTTTGCCCCAAGACGCCTGTCACTCTGGACAAACCACTTTCCAGGCTCTTGTTCTCTGTGCAAAGAATGAGATAGAGAGCCAGAGCAGGGCCCTGTCACCTGGCCCTGCCCCCGCAGCGCGTGCCAGGAAACCATTCACTTACTTTTGCCGGATTTCTTCTTTTCCTTCTTGCTCTTTGGGTCGCTCTGCTCTCCGCTCTCAAGCTTTATCTCCAGCAGCTCGCCTTCGGGCTTCTCCTTGGCTCCTTGGGGGCCAGGAGACCCCTTCCCCTTGCCTCCAGCACTCCCTTTGTCTAGCTTTGATTTTGCCTTGGAAGTTCTGGGGGTCTTTTCTGGGGAAACAGCATCTACCCCAGGCACCTGCTGCTGCTTCTTCTTCTTGCTCTTGTTCTTTGGGGCCCCGGCTTCTAGGTCCCCTGATAACTTCCGCTTCTGGCCCTTCTTCCCACTCTCCTTGATGGCCTCTGTGGCCTTCTGCCGTTCCTGCTCCAGCAGATCTGTTAGGATCTTCACCACAGAGGCCTGCACCTGGGCCTCGCTCAGAGGCCAGGCCTGCTCCAGGAGGCGCTGGGTGATGCTGTTCGGCAGTGTCTGTGCGGGGGCTGGAGAGCTCAAGGTGCTCTTCTTGGGTTTCTTGGGCTTCTGAGGCGCGGGGCCTGAGGAGGCCTCTTTCTTACCTGTGGATCACAGGTCTTGGAGGTCACAAGTCTGGAAAGCTGAGGCACAGATCTTGCACAATATATGAGAACTGAGGGGGTGTACTTTACAACTGCATAAATGGGAAACTGAGGTCCAGGGGTCACTCTGCTCTATCTACCCCCTATGCTTAGCTATGTTTGCGGATTGACAGAGATCCCAGAATGCTAAGGAAATAGCCTGAAGTCTGCTAGTGAGCTGGAGGGCACAGTAGGTGGGACACGAGTGACACTGGTTCTAGGACTGCTTTCATCAATTTAGTGGAGGGCTTTGGCCAGGTCACAGTCCCTCAAAGCTGCTTCCCACTGTAAAGCAAGATGCTAGACATACAAATGTGCCCTCTGGCACGAACTGTGGGTTACGTCACACGAGAAGGTCCTTCAGACCAATGCTCAGCTCCTGTCTGTGGACACACTGTGGATCCTTAGCCCATCAAGGCTAGGGCAAGACTGAGGGAGGGGGTGAGGGGGGGAAATGACTCTTGAGTATGCTGTGTATGCATGTGGTGGCTGACTAAGCAGGTTTACTGCCTGCCAGCGTGGCTTCTGGTGCAGCCTTTGTTTAGAATTTTCTACGCCTCTGCTTGCCTTTGATAATTGTGTGCTGACTACACGTGTAAAAAAAAAACCTTCCACAGCCCCCTCGAAAATGTCTCCTTGTCGCTCGCACCCGCCTCTCACATAGACAAGAACACTGGGGAAGAAAGTGAGCAACAGCTCCGCCTCTGACCCAGCACCGGGAAACAGAAGTTACCAGCCCAGAGCTCCGGCCCTGGAACCCCTTCTAGCCTCCCAGGTCACTGTGCAGCAAGGAATGCCTACATGCTGGGCTCAGGGGCTTTGGCCAGCATGTAGCAGTGTGTGCCTCAAGGAGAAGTGGACAGGAGTGGGGTAGGGACTAGGATGGGATGCTTCATGTTATATAAGGCAGGGGTGTGGGCACTCCTGACAGTCCCCTCCCCTGGGTCCCTCCAAATGTCATGCTTTTGACTGTGCATCATGGCATTGCTCTTGCCTTGTGTGGTTAAGACACAGGATCAGGAGCTTGTGGAGGCTACAGCAACGTGACGTCAGAGCGGCCCCCAGAGGCCAGTCCCTTATCTAGGGTCTCCTTTGTGTACTGAATCCTCTAAACAAGGCTGCTGGTCTAGTCTGAATCATTTTGGGTCCCTACAGCCAGTACCCTGGTCCACTGACTAAGAAGTCAGCAGCAGGGACGGATGGACAGCCAAGGCCTCCTCCATAAGCCCAGAGAAGTAGCTCCAAATGGCTGGATATACCTGCTCCTAAGCTGCCCAGAGCTGGCAAGTTGGGCCTGGGTGCCAGCGGCATTTGAGGATACCTCTAGTTCCCAGAGGACCCCACAGGCTCGAACGTGAGAGACTCTGATGCGACACGACAAAATGCTGGTGGCAGTGATGCTGCTGATGGCAAGCAGGGACTGGCAGCCTTGCCTCCCCATGTCCTGCTGCCCCTACTCACCTGTTTTAGGGAACGCGGTGTCCGCCGAGTGTTGGGATTTTGATTTCTGCTTGCCATCTGGGTTATCTTTGTTGGCTGGGGCAGGGGAAGCCAAGGGGTTGGAGTCTGGCCTAGGAGTAGCTTTTGAAGGCTGGGAATTAGCCACAGTCAAACTGGGAGTCATGTAACCTGAGAGGAGAGACTGAAAAAGTCCAGTGTGAAAGACGCAGTGAGCCCCTAGCTGTACCTCAGAGGCAAGGCCTGCTCAAGGGAATCAGTCAGTGACCTCAGACCAAGCTAACCCAGTCAAGCACTGGGTCAGAGGCACTGAGCCCACAGGGAACATAGGCCCTCCTAAACATGTGCCTCCTAAACTATGCCAATTAACACATATGTAAGGCACGTTAAAAGGGGACTTTCTTATTGCCAATGGACCATCACAGAAAATCATTAACGTTTTGGGTTGGCAAGATGGCTCGGAGGGTAAAAGCACTTGCCACACCCGAACTGACAGCCTGAGTTCAATCCAGTAACCCACGAGGAGGACCCCCACATGTGCCCGCTCCCCACAAATGAGAAAAATCACTGGAGTCTGTCCTGTGCAGGAGGGCCCTTAAGAGAGACCTAAGAAGTAGCTGTATCTGGACAAATCTTAGAATCCATCTGAATCTCTTCCCTAGGCTCCAGAGCACAAGGTGAGGCTCTATTTGATTAAGGGCACTCCACTGGCAGGACCTTACCCAGGATCCTGGGAATGGGAATGTAGACACTGGATCCAAGGGGTGGCTGAAGTCTAAAGCTGCAGCTCGGAGTTCCAGCCCTTACTCTAGCACTTACTTGTGAGGGCGCCACCATCTCATCTTCACTGGATTCTGTAGGGGTCTCCTCTACCACAGTTTCCTTCTGGGAAGGGTCTGGATCTAGTGTGGAAGCAGAGGTTCCCCGTTGAGTGTGAGTCCCTGGCAGCCCTGTTATTTAGGCTAGGCAGAGCTCCCCAGGACGCCTTCGAGGCCTGGGTCTATGTTCCTCATCCTCCTATTGTTCACCCATGCTATCTGAAGCACCTGGCCTGTCACATGTGAACGGCATAGTTTCCCCTTCTGGTTCCCCTGTGTAAGGGAAGCAGAGTCCTGGGACTTGGGGCCTTGGTACCAAGAAGCTGCCAGCTGTCGAACAGCAGCCAGTTCTCTGAAGTAACAAAGTTATACCAGGGATAAACAAGGCCAGGGTGGGGCGAGAAGGCCAGAGCCGATACTTCTACCAGGCTGTGTTTCATCTCCTGCCCTCTCTCTGGGAACCTCACCCAGCCTGGGGGCTGACTTGGACATCTTGGGTTTCTTGGCATCCTCCTCGCTCTCTGAAGACGTGTCACTGCTGTCCTCCGAGCTCCTGGGGGTCTTGGGGTACCCTGGGGTAAGCTGCGGCTTCTCAGGAAGTTTGGGTTTCCCGAGCTTGTTGGTAGCTTTGGGCTGGACAGGTATGCTCTGGGGAGGTGTCACGGGGAGTGTTTCCATGGTGCCGCTAATCTAGTTTGATAAAGAAAGAGTACAAGGTGAAGTTATAGCGAGAGGGACATGACAGGCCAGGCTCCATGTGGGAAGCACTGGCTTCCCATGACTTTCCCGTAGCTCTCTGGTGGGCACTGCAGCTCCTTATCATGTACCAGCACACTAAGGCCCCAGGGAGGTAAAGTTAAGAGCTGGTGGCTGGACTCACAACCATGCTGGCCTTTCACTGATGTGGAGCAGAGAGAACCCAGTCACACAATGTGGGAGGAGAGTGGGATCAATATGGTCCATGCAGGTCCTCAGACACAAAGCACCCAAAGGCCGACGGGAAGCACGCACGCCCGCCCGCTCATGTTGAAATTCTCAGAAGCATTCTGTCTTTTAATGTGACCAGGGGCTGGGCTGGCTGGTTAATGTGCCCCAGTAGTGGGATTATAACCCCCTGCTACCATGCCTGGCTTTTTCCTGTGGGTATGGGAGAATGAACTCACCCCACCCTGCCCCATGCTTACTGGCTTTTTTTTTAAAAAAAGATTTTATTTATTTTCTGTAATATGAGTAAACTGTAGCTATCTTCAGATACATCAGAAGAGGGCACCGGTGGTTGCTGGGAATTGAACTCAGGACCTCAAGAAGAGGAGTCAGTGCTCTCAACTGCTGAGCCAATTCTCCGGCCCTGATTACTGGCTTTTTTTCTTTTTTTTAAATTTATTTATTATATGTAAGTACACTGTTTTTCAGACACACCAGAAGAGGGTATCCGATCTCATTACAGATGGTTGTTAGCCACCATGTGGTTGCTGGGAATTGAACTCAAGACCTTCGGAAGAGCAGTCAGTGCTCTTAACTGCTGAGCCATCTCTCCAGCCCGATTACTGGCTTTTTAAGAAAGAGCTTTCTTAATCCCAGCACTTGGGAGGCAGAGGCAGGCGGATTTCTGAGTTCGAGGCCAGCCTGGTCTACAGAGTGAGTTCCAGGACAGCCAGGCTACACAGAGAAACCCTGTCTCAAAAAAAAAAAAAAAAAAAAAGAAAGAAAGAGCTTTCAGCACCAGTGGGGGAGAGACACAGGGTCCCTCTGTTACCCACTGATGGTATGAGGAGGCCCGGAGACCCACAGCTTCTCAGAACAGCATCTATGCCACTCTGAGCCAGAAATGTCTGGCGTGGGTAAAAAGGCAGGGAGGTTTAAGCAAGAGGAGCCCAAAGGCCGAGGTGGAGGATGGAGGAGCCATTGCAGCTGCAATGATGGGTACCAAGTAATGAGCTATCGCTTTGTTCTCTAATCCAGGGCCCAGGCGCAGCTGCATCTCCAGTGGCCATTGCCAGTGTCTCTTCTGGGATGTGTCCCTGGCTAGGTGGTCCCTCACGGCACCCCTGCTTCCCACCCTGCCAGCAGTGAGGAAGAGCACACAGCAATAGACGAGCCTTTGCTAAGTCTCCCGTAGCTGCAGACACAAAGCCTGACCCCCTTGCTACTTCATCTTGCCTGCCCTCTGTGGATCACCTAGAGCTCTAGTACCTCTGGGTTCCCTTCCTGCAGGGCAGGATCTGCTCACGTTCTCAGAGAAGCCTTCCTCGCTTGCCTTTTCCAAAGCAGGTCACCCATTATTCTCTGTTGTTCTGTTCCCTTTGCAACACCTAGCAGTTGGTGACAACTAATTTATGCTGCTTTCCCTGTTTAATGGCTGTGTCTTTGCTGGCTTAGGAGCTCCATGAGGGGCAGCCTCAGTGCCCAGCAAGGCAGACGCTCAGCACCATCTCACTGCCCACTGGTCCACACAGCTGCCCCTCAAAGCTGGGAGGGGCTTCAGCACAGCCGTCTCCTGCCCCTCAGGGTGTTGGGTGTGCAACGGACTCTTCCTTCACATTAACAAACCCCACTAGGCCTACAGAGCAATGAACTAGGAGCTGGAGGACCCAGGTTCTGGTCTGGACCAATCCTAGTGAGATGTGCCCTCAGTTTTATTTAAACATTGTCCACTAATCTTGCCCTAGATATTAACAATGCACTGAAGTGCGGTGGCTAGGAGGAAATGGTAAAGTCACTTCCACTCTGAATACTAAGAGAGGCAAGCGACTCATATTCAGTTTCAGCATTTCAAAACCAGAAGACGACTAATCCACAGTCCGCCAAGCCGGGAAGACAGGGGATTCCACTTGCCTTTGGGCTCCCAGCCTGCTCTTCCGGACAACACCATGGGGATTTGGTAGCCTGGCTCCAGGCCTTTATGACAGTGCCGGGGGCTGGGAGCAAGCCACCCACTGGCATGCGACATGAAGGCGCACATCACAGCAGCAGAGAGTGACCCTACCACAGCCCTCTCTTACCCGACAGTACCTGAGTGGATGCTGTCTTTGGTTTCTTGCCTTTTGGCATCCGACTAGATTGCTCACGCTTGCTGGGTTGGGGGGCTGTTCGTGAGAGGGCTGCAGGTGTTGTCACATTGGTTCTGATGGCTGAAATGGAGGAGAAGGGGCACGTCAGGATACAGAAGCCCCCTGACTTCCCAGCAAGGCATCAATCACCACAAACCCTTCCCATGGCCCTGTGCTTAGTTTAGGGATCATAAGGGGGATCCTGGCTTCCCAAGCCTTCCAAGCGGCGGCTGTCATCATGTCATTTGAGAAGGCTGCTGAGGCAGTGATCCCAAGCCGTATCCTAATCTCTTCCTCTTGAGCCAGCTATGACTCCTAAGCAACATGCTGGACCTCGAGACTGCTCACAGTTAGGGATCAGCGGGAGAGCTGCTGGGTGCTGATGAAGATGTTTATCTCAGCCCAACACGATCTCATGTGCCCAGTATGTACTAGCTGAATAAACAGCAGTATTTTGCTAACAGTAAGAATCTTGCTGTCCATACTTAATGACAGAAATGTCACAGTGTCCTCACATATAACTGAAGATGTTTGCGCTACCAGAGGGCCTCGTCACATACAAACACACTCAGTCACCTTAGGTTCTGGGACAAGAACAAATAAAAAATGTTACCCGTCTTCCTTTTCTATGCTAAGGGGATGGATGCTCATTGCCGGGCTAATAGCGCACCCCACTGCCAGTTGGCTATAGCAGAACTCTGGTTTAGACTAGCCTGGTCCCTGTAGCTTCCAGCCACCAGAACGCTCTGGCTTTCAGGCTTGGAGCCAGCACACAGAAGCCTTGAATATAATTCCTTCAAAACGAGACGGATGGGCAGTCCTCATCACGACACCAATGCAGGGCCTAAGGCTGAACCCCCAGTCCCTCTCACCAATGCCTCTGCTAGGCCACCTGCTTAGTGCCTGGTCCCTTCTGGTTTCAGCGGGGAAGTCATGTGTAGCAGGGGCCGTCCTGGCTGAACAGAGTCCCCTGCAGTGGCACTCACCATGGGTGGAGGGTTGTGTGGCAGGAATCATGTCCTCGTCCTCACTCTCAGAGGAGGAGCTCGGGGCAGTGACGCCTGAGGCCTGGGCCTTCCTTGTGGTGTTCACAGCCTGGACTTGTTCTGGGGTAGGAGCTGGGACAGCTGGGCCACGGTTAGGGTTGACAGAAGCTGGAGGGGATTTAATCGCCTTGAAAAACAAAAATGGAAAACCCGATTCTGATTAAAGGCTTGGTCAGGGGAAATGGGTGAGGGATGGTTTTTATAGGGCAAACTTCAAGGAGCTGGGGCCTTCCTGGCCCACCCCCACCCCATAACAGCCGACACCCAGCCCAGCCCAGCACTTCAGAGCTCAGAGGAGCCCAGCTGACCTTCACAGTGACCCCAAGGTAAGCAGTACCCACCCACTCCACTGGCCTAACGGGAAAGCCTTAGGTCCAGAGAGGAAAAGACAAGTGCCTGGGCCACAGAGCCACATAGGATGCAAGGCGAGAGCCGGAATGTTTAATTTAGCCTCTTTCTTCTGGTGACATCAGATGGCCACCTGCTAAGTGGGGAACTCTAAAAAGCATTTCCTGTAGCTGCCTGACTAGATCTCATTTCCCTGGAGTCTCCCTATCCCTCCCCCCAGAGACCCCCAACAGCAGCCTCCCCGAGATGTGGTCCAGCACGCAGCCCCCAGTTACGCTGAACTAGTTTCTTTAGAACACAAAACTGCCTGGGGTAACCGGGTGGGTGGGACGGGTAGCCCACAGCCAACAGCTTAGAAGGCTTGAGATGGTAATACAGTATGTGTGGCTCTTATTTGCTTTGAGGCGGGTTTTGCTATGTAGACCAGTCTGTTCCTGAATGAAGAAATCTCCCTGCCGCTGCCTCCAGTGCTAGAATTAGAGGAACAGATCACCACACCCTAACCTGATTTACACTCATGCTTAAACAGGACAAGTATAAAAAATGTCACTCATCAGACAGTTACGTTGGAGAAACAGGCACGAGGCCTGGTGGTCGGTCAGCTTTCTAGTGGTGGTGCTGTCTTGTGGCTCTGTTCACAGGGACTTGGAAGACTCTTACAATTTAAGCTGCATACTGAAATCCTGATGGGTGACACGACAGGCCTGAGACCAGCTTCAAAGTCAAGGACACAAGTAGAATGTGCACAAAGCCAACCTGCTCAGGACCAGGATGGCTGAGGGTTGGGATAATGTGTAGGGTTCAGTTTTACTTCTTTTTTCTTTTTGGTAATCCTGAGACAGGGTCTCACCACATTGGCCTCTGACTTTTTTGTTTGTTTGTTTGTTTTTTGAGACAGGGTTTCTCTGTGTAGCCCTCGCTGTCCTTGAACTCAGAAATCCGCCTGCCTCTGCCTCCCAAGTGCTGGGATTAAAGGCGTGCTCCACCATCGCCCGGTGGCCTCTGACTCTTGATATTCCTACCCTGTCTCCTGAATGCTGGGATTGCAGACATGTTCTAACATGCCCCGACTCACTATTTCACCTATGGGCCTGCTTTGCATCTTACTGAGATGGCAAAGCAGAGGCAGGTCCTAGTACTGGGAAGGCCTGTTTGGCAGGGAACCAGATTCCCAAATATGTCACCAACACACCAGGGGACTCTAGATCTATTTCCTTTCAAAGCCCCAGCTGATAAAGGCACAGAGACAGTAGTTAGGAAACTGGAATTCCACTTGCTACTTTCCAAATGCCAATGCCAGTTGAAGGCTGTTTGTGCTCTGGCTAATGGGAGGGCTACCTGAGGGGCAGCCGGGTCTCTGTCCACTATACCCTCCTGCCTGCTGTGCTTCACCAGGCTCCCCCCGCCCCAGGGGCTGTGAGACAGAGAGAATGCAACAAGCTTAGCACTATGGTACCCACCAAGCGTGGCTGCGCTCAGGCCCTTCCTACCCTGCCAAACAGCTTCCCCCGCGGCTGCTCTGATCTGCCACTTCCAGAGCCTTTCTTCCCACGTGATGAGAGGGAGAAGGATGGAAAGTGGGAGAAGGCTTGCGGTGGAGGGAGGGGGATCTATATATATGTGAGAAGACAGAAGAACAGATTGTTGGGGACCAAGAGAGGCAGCAAACCCACTGAGGCAAACAATAGCGTCTTGGAATGTTAAAAGCAGCTCCGCAGCACAGCCTCCTCCAGCCCCACCTGCCCACACCACCCCATCCCGATGCAGGGAGGGCAGGCGATGGAGGAGGCAGGAGGCATCGGCCTGGCTGATGAGGGTGGGCTGGGCACAGGGGCAGTGCTTAGGTCTGCAGCACTTCTGTTCTTGACTCTGTGGTAGATGCTGTGTGTGGTGGCTGCTGGTAACCACAGCTGGGTGTGATCACCAGGGAAAGCACGAAGCCCAGCTGTGCTCTGACCAGAGAGGCAAAGCAGCGGAAGGGGACAGTACCGCCAGCCACCTGAGCACCTCACCTCGATTCCCTGTGGGTGTTGAGGGCACAGATTAGGGGACGGGATACCCTACCCATTTGCGGGAATGATGCTTACAGAAAGCAGATTCGAGACCTCCTTGGCGGTGCCCACTGCCTGCTGTCTTAGCTGGGCTCATATCTACGTGCCCTTATTCCAGTTAGGCTGGGACAAAGTGGGAAGGTGGAGCTGTGTTATGGGGCAGTCACACAAGAGCTTCTCTCAAAGCAGCTTTGTGTGGAGTGTGTGTCCTCAGCACTGGGACCCACCCCAGAAATACACACACACACACACACCACACAGAGAGAGAGAGAGAGAGAGAGAGAGAGACACCACACAGAGAGAGAGAGAGAGAGAGAGAGAGAGAAAGAGAGAGAGAGAGAAAGAGAGAGAGAGACAGAGAGAGAGAGAGAGAGAGGGAGAGAGGAGGAAAATGATTACTCCCTGGGGCTGATCTTCCCCAGGAGACTTAGAAATGACATCTTCTGGGGATGCAGCTAAAGGGCTGGAGGTTTACAGAACCCAGTCTTACTCAGAGCTGAGGCCAACACTCTCACAGAGGACAAGCACCTTACCCAGAGAATTGATTTCAGGTCCAGGGCTGGAAGGGAACTCTCTGGGGACCAGGCAGGAGTTTCTTTTAGACCCAACCATGCAAGCCTTGACAAATTACTAAAATTTAGAGTTTTACAGGTTTACAGTAACGATGGGGCTCATGGTGCATGGATGTAGTATGACACATGGCTATAACAGAATGGATCAGCCATACTACTTCATATCAGCATTACCTCACATGGCCACTTCTCTCTTATCTGTACCCACCCCAGGTCCCAGCTTGAGGCTTACATTCCACACAATAGGGCTGCGCTGTAGGAACCTGGGATCAGAGCTGGGCAACTGCTGGAGTACACCGCCCTTTCTCCCACTGACAGGCTAATTACAAACAACCAATCAGATCGGGAATCCAAGGAAGGAGCATCTCCAGTGGTCAACAGAGAAGTGCTCTATAAATGCCCAATAATGACAGCAATCATGACTAGGCTAGGACTCTCCCAGGGGGAAAAGGCAGCTTCTCACAGGGTGCGCCCGCTTCCTTGAATTCTTTCTGAACCTAGAAAACTACTGGCTTTGTTTTTTCAAAATAGAGACCCCAGATCTTCAAGACTAAAGGACCTCTTTAACGTTCAACTTCAGCATAAAAATCATTTTAATTGTGCTAACCCCACTCACACAGAGAAAAACCAAGGCAGCTTTCCTTCCCAGCTGGTATCTGTACTTTGGGAGTAAGGAGGTGCCGACCGTAGACTCCAGAGCCAGAGGGCAAAAGCCTAGCCAGGAGGTGGGCTCCGGGGAAGGAGGAAGGAGGAAGGAGGAGGTGCAGACTGGCAGAATTTAAATGTTCCCTGAGCTCTCTCGGAGTTACAGGCCCCTCTCCTTCAAATGGAAATACCCTGATCCCTCAGAAAGAGAGCAGTGCTGTCTCTACAAAGACCTGGGTTCACACAGAGCTTGTACCCATCCTGTTAGCTATATTGGGCCCCTGAAAGTCAGAGAAGGAGTCCTGGACCCTACCCTTGGGAACAAGGCCAGGCTGGAGTGGGGACCAGCAGACAATGAGAAGGTGCCACGAGTTACATAGGCCTGACCTGGGGCGAGGCCTACAGATTCCAACAAAGGTTGCATGGGAGGATCTAGATCCCCAACGGTCCCTGGGGACCAAAGTGGCTTGGGCAGCAGTGCTCTGGGTTCCTCAACCTTTGTCATGAGAAGATAAGGGGCCTCAATCCCTGGCCTGCCGAACAGGCAGCCAGGACAACGTGCCCTCCTAACAGTGCTCAGGCTGGGGGCTGGGCACCATGACCAACTCCATTTTACACAAAACATCCGAGCCCTAAAAGGATCCTGGCCAGCGTGGCGGAGCCAGGGGTGTGAAGCCTGCACCCTACCACACCAGGAGTGTATCAGAAGACAGCTAAGAGCTGTGAAGTGCTGCCTGCATGTGGTGAGACTATCCCTGAGGGAAGCTGCACCTTCTTACCAGCCAGCAAGAGCCTGGCTCAGCCAGGGGACAGGCAGCCTTTAGAGTAGCTAAGCCTACCTGGCCAGATGGCAGATCCTCACTGCTGCTCTCTGAGGACTCTTCTATGCTCTTCTCTGGGGGTGCCGGACCTGAGGCTTTGCTTCTGGCAGGTTGGGAGACACCATCCTTTGGAGGGGATGAGACAGCACATGACAGGGGAGGTTCCCAGTGAGGGGGAAATGCGGCTTCAAGCGGCACTTCTTGGGCTCTGATTCTCCAAGCATGGCCTTCTGCATACGCTTTCTAAGAGCATGCTTCATGGGCCAGGTGGTCCAGAGCCATAGAACTTTCTTTTTTTCTTTTTTTAAAGATTTATCTATTATTATACGTGGGTACACTGTAGCAGACTTCAGACATGCCAGAAGAGGGTGTCAGATCTCATTACGGGTGGTTGTGAGCCACTATGTGGTTGTGGGGATTTGAACTCACAACCTTCGGAAGAGCAGTTGGTGCTCGTACCCACTGAGCCATCTCGCCAGCCCCCATAGAACTTTTCAATCAGTGAGGAAGAGCTGGTGGTGAGCCAACTCAGGCAAGGCCCAGGGAGAGCTCTATGTCTCCCTGCACGGGTAGCAGGACCAGGTTTCTCAAGAGAAGCTAACAATATCTTAACTTGTATGGGACATTTCCTCAATTTCTGTAAGGTCATGGTCAGCTGAAACTATAGGGACTATTTTTTCTGATCTTGCTGCCACCTCCCTAAGGTGCAACATCAGAGGCCATCACATATCAATTCTACCAGACTGCCTGAGCTCAGACTGGAGTTTGTCACCCCGAACAGAGCCAGCCAGCCCCACTGCTCTCTGCAACCAGGATGAGAACTGGACTGTGGTTTGGGTAAGAGACAGCTTCTCTTTCTTTTCCATTCCTGGGGCCCAGGCTTCACTGAGCCAGACAGGCTCTCCTGAGACAGAGACTTGCACCATAGCCCAAGCTTCCTTGTGACTCTGACAGGGACAGGATGGCTTCAGATCCCTCAGCAGAACCTGGCTCAGCTTGCATGGGACTGCTGGAGAGGCCCTGGGAGCTGTAGGAGTACCTAGGATGTCCTATACTAGAACGTCCTTGGTTTGGGACTTACGGCACATTTCGTCCAGGGACATGGGGGGGCACCTGGAGGCAAAGGGTCCTGGAGTTAGGGCTTCTACCTGTTCTTTCTCCCCACCAGGGCAAGATCTGCTTAGGAATGAAGAGTTGGCAACGGTGGCTCTCGGGCCTGGCAGACCTCACCTGGGCTGGGGTGGTGGCTGATGGCATCTCTCCGTCGCTGTCAGATTCGTCACTACTGCTCTCTGAGTCCTCTGCCTTCCCTGCCTGGGCCTGAGTAGCTGGAGGCCCTGTCTTCCTGGCGGGTCCTGGATGGGCTCCTTTTTTAGGAGATTCCTTGGTAGGGGCTGAGGCAGCTCTGACCTGAGAGGTCTTCCCCACAGGTTTTATCTGGAGAAACAGCAAGGGGAGAGGCATGAAGAACTGTGCCTATAGGCCTGGGCCAAAACACACGGTGCTCTAACCCCAGGTCCAGCTGGGTACCTGGGCTGGCGTCTCTTCTTCACTGTCAGACTCTTCACTACTGCTGTCTGAGTCCTTCCCCGCGCCAGCCACGGGCCCCTTCTGTGCTGCGCTTGCCGTCGCCCCTGCTTTTCCCACGGCTGGCACAGACCCCTGGCCCCTTGCAGAGACGGTGCTGTTCTGCACGGTGCTTACAGGTGGCTTCCCCTGAATCGAGAGGTGGCAGTGGTATTGGAGGAGGAAAGGATGGTAGTCAACCTTCTACTAGTGTGTGGCTATAATACCACAGAGGGTGGGACAGCGTGTAGTCCACGCTGGATCACCGAGGGACCCCCTTTTAGACCTTATCCTAACTTGTTTTGTGGTTTCTGGTCCCACTTGCCTTGGATGAAGCAACCACAGCGGTCACTTTTCCAGATGCAGACGCTGAAGGTGCCTTAGTGGGAGGTGGGCTGGCTTTGGCCTGAGGAAGTCTCCCCAAGGGTGTGGCCTGGAAAGAAGGAAGGGAATTAGGAAGGTCAAAGGGCAACAGAGCAATAATCAAAGAACACCAAGCTGCTGCTGGCCCTTCCTTCCAACGAACAGCAGCGTGAGCTTAAGAAGTTACTCATGCCAGGTATGGTAGTGCATGCCTTTATCCAACACTCAAGGAGGCAGGGGCAGGCATAGCTCTGTGGGTCTAAGGCCAGCCTGGTCTACAGAGCAAGTTCCAAGACAGCCGGAGCTTCGTAGTGAGACCTGATTCCAAAACCAAAACCAAAACCAAAACAAAGAAGCCACTTAATCTTACCAGGCCTCACTTTCATCTCTATAAAAGGAGTGTAAAAATAAAACATATCTATGGGATTTCTGCAAAGATTAAACAGACTACGTGTTTAAGTAGTCTAACTGGCGCTGACACACACTCAAATTCAGCACTGTCAAGCCTTTTAAATATAATCCTATCCAAACACAACTGTTTTTAAGGTTCCCTTTCAGCCAGGCTCCATGTCATCAATTCCCACTATACAGAATGGAGGCTGAATACTATATAAAATCGTAAACCTGTCTTTCTTCTCCCTGAAATGCTGAGAGAGCTGGAGCTCAAGCACCCATCTCAGTCCACGAACTACAAACTGAGCAGGCTATCAGAACAAGATAGAGACATTGTTTCTGCTTAAGCTCATCCTCCCCAAGACCCCCCAAAATGTCAGGGTGTCCAGCTTGTACAGATCCACAGGGATGAGTGACAGAGGAGAAACTATTCCAGAGTCAAGTGCTGACTGGAGATGGAACCCAGGGCCTTGTGCATGGTAGGCAAACACTATACCACTGAGCTATGGCCTCAGGCAGAGTAGGACAGACCCTTGATAGACACTGAGGTAATTCGGTCAGTGTGAAACAGAGAAAGGCGTCCAGCACATTTCAGGCCCCGACTCACTCAGATATCAAGGAGCTCCAACTCCCAGTGCCTCTCATGTGCATGGCAGAGTTAGGACTTAAGGAAGGTCCCCACAGCGTAGACTGTGACAAGCTCCTTTTCATTTCCTGCTTCCCCAGGAGAGGTGGTGTGCCTCTCAACTCTGCCACCAGCAGCCTAGCCCACTGCCAGGAAGGCAGGTCCCTGGGCTTCCAGCAGGTGAGGCCCTACCCGTACCCACAAGGGTGGATTTCTGACAGACAGGAGTGTAGCCAAGGCCCCAGGAATAGAGCTGGACTGGAGCCCAGCTAACCTGGCTCCTGGCCTCTGCTACTTAATCCTGCTTGTGGTGCGACCCAAGCCAACTTTCTTGGCTTCTGCATAGGCTGCTGCTTCTTGGCCTAAAGAGTTTACTCTCTACTTCACCAGGTGACTTTCAGTTCCTTACAGACATGACATTCCTCTTAAAATATCTGAGGTACCATGCTTGGCTAGCTCCACTGCACACCCCAGAACAGTTCCACCTATCCTGCTGTAATGGTGTGTGTTGTGCCACACCTTGCTCTAGGTGGCACCTTCCTAAAGGGCTAAAGCCATAGACTCCTGCCTAGAGTGGCAGTGGACAGAGTGTGTGGGGTACACCCAGATGTGTGGAAACCTAGAACCAGGGGGCTCAGGAAACAAAGGGCAGGGGAACTTGAGACCCAGTTGAGTCTGAGCCCCAGGATTCTGTGCTCCCAGGGCCGAGAGCAGCCTCAGGTGAGCCCATCCTCTTGGTTCAGGCTGGTTCCTCCCTACCTCACCTGTGCTGGGGTCTCATCCTCTTCCTCGCTGCTGGATTCTTCCTCGCTGCTCTCTGAGTCTCCCTGAGCCATAGCTTTGACCGGGGCAACGGAAGGTCCTGTCTTCTGAGTGTGTACTGGGGCCATCCCTTGTCCCAAGGCAGCTTTCCCTGGGAGGCCCTTCCCCCCAGACTTCCCCTAGAATGATGGAAGGAAGAAAGGGTTTCTGGATGGCCTAAAAAGCCCCACCGGGGCTGGGAGTGAGCCCACCCGGACAATGCAGGCCTTACCTGTACCCCAGCAGTGCTGGGAGCAGCTCCTTTTGACTCCCGCTCAACAGAAGAGTTCACATCTGTCCTCTGGGTGCCCTTGGCCAGAGCTAGGGATGACAGGCTGGCTGAAGGAGTCACTTTTCCTGCCTTAGAATGGGAGGAGGCACTCGCTCCTGTAGCGGACGCAGAGGTGCCTTTCCTAGGGGAAGTTTTCATCTGCTTTCCCAGAGTTGGTTTGGCCTGTGGAGAAAGTGCAGATGAAGGTTGGAGGAGCTTCCTGGACTCATTCGTTTTTGAGACTCAGCTCCCCCAGGCCTCCCTACTAGCCAGAACCCATGTAATTCTGAGAGGAGGGGTTTCTGACTGGGGCGGGTCAGACCATCCGGACTGCCTCTCTTCCCTGGTCCCCACCTGAGCAGCGGAGGCTGCTGGTGCTGCCTCCTCTTCACTGTCAGTCAACTCCTCACTGCTCTCTGAGTGGTCTTTGCCCGTGTCAGTCTTGACCTGGGTGGCCACAGGCCCCACCTTCTGAGGGGAGGCCTTTTTTCCCGGGAGCTTTGCCTGGAATGAGATCAGAGGGAGCCCCTGTTAGGAGACAGGCAGCAACTAGAGACCCAGACGACAGAACCTGGGGTGTAGGGCCATGCAGGCTCCTGTGCTGAGACCTTTGCAGGACTTACCTTGGCTGGGCTCACAGCCCCATCACTGTCCGACTCCTCACTGCTGCTCTCTGAGTCCTCGGCTTCCTTTCCCGTTTGGACCTTGAGAGCTGCTGACCCCGCCTTCCCAGGGCGAGGTGGGTTGGCACCTTTTTCCGATGGCCCCGGAGTTACAGTGGAAGCAGGTCTGGCTTGTGGGCTTTTCCCCAAAGGTTTCCCCTGTGAGTGACAGAGAGGAAGATCAGGGGAAGATGCTCTGGTTTTGAAGAATGAGGCCTTTCTAGGCAGAGCACAAGGCCTCCCTGGCCTTACCTTGGCAGGACTCCTAGTCAGAGTGCCAGCTGCTGGTGCCTCCCCACTGTCACTTTCTGACTCCTCGCTGCTCTTGGCCTCCAGCTTCCCTGCCCGGGCCTGGGCTGCCACAGGCCCTGCCTTTCCAGGAGTGACTGCAGGAACCCCTTTCTGGGACGATTTGGCAGGGGTTGAGGTTCCTTTGACCTGAGGGTTTTTCCCGGAAGGCTTTGCCTGGTGTGAGAAATTGAGGAGTAAATCAGAAGGCAGATGTGTGCAGAGACCTGACAGGAGCAGGGAGCCTTTCAGAAGGGACAGGGGCTGGGACCAGCTGAGGAGACGGGTTGGCAGCCTTCGGGTCTAGGCTTCACCTGAGGAGTGGTCACAGTGACTGGCATCTCATCCTCACTGTCAGAATCGTCCTCACTGCTGGTTTCCGTATCCTTCTCTGGCCTTCCTGCCTTGACCTGTGTGGCTATGGGCCCAGACTTCCCTGGGCTTGCTGAGATGGGTCCTTTCCCAGAGGTCCCCTTGGCAGACGCTGAGGCGGCTCTGACATCGAGACCTTTTCCAGGGGCCTTTACCTGGTGAAGGGCAAGAACAGTTCATGCTTCTCTTTCAGTCCCCGGGTGGTTCCAACAGGAAAAAGTCCAAAGGCTCTGCAGATACCAATTTCCTTTCTCACCTTCGCTGGTGCCCCAGCCACCCCAGCCATCCCAGCTGGCCCTCTGCTCCCTGGGCACTGACCGGCTGCACACCCTTCCAGTACCAGAGCACCGCTGACTTCCTGTGGGTCATGACCCCTCTTGGGGTCATCAGATAGCCTGCATATCAGATATTTACATTTTGATTCACAGCAGTGGCAAAGTGGCAGTTATGAAGGAGTAATGAAATGATTTTACGGTTGGGGGTCCCCACAACATGAGGAACTGTATTTAAACTTGAGGGAGGTTGAGAAGCATGGTTCTGGATCCCGTTCCCACATTGGTCTCCTCTTTATCCACTCTCCCCATTGTTCTCAGTCAAAGGCTCACTACTGCCTCCCAGGTTTGGTAGGGTGGCTACAGGCCCCGTTTTCTCATGACGGCCTTGTCCATTTGGCCCTAAACTTCCTAGAAAATAAATGGCTTTGGACCTTCTAAGACCTGCTGCGTGGAGGGGCAGTTATTGTACACAAGCTGCATTCAGCTCTTCTCTTCAGATATGAACCAACACCTACAATGCAGCCCCAGGTGGCCTGGGTCTACCCACCCTGTAACTTGTCTCCGAGCTTTAGCACCCAGCTGTGTCCAACTATGATCAACTGCAGGTCTCCTTCCGGTCCTTCCTTGGCCACTTCATGCTGTCAACCAACTCTTCTCTAACACCTTAATAACTGCCATGTCCCCCTGACGCCTGGTCCTGGATATGGACCCCTTCACATCTTCCTCCTGTTCCAAGTCTAAAGGCTTTCTAGTCCATTCTGCTCGTCCCGGCATGCATGCAGGACCATGAGACTCCTATCTAAATCGCTCCATGGGAAAGGTGAAAAACAAGAGAAACCAAATAGATTCTCTCTGGCAGTTGCCTGCTCAGGGTCTGGTTTGGCTAGAAAAGTTAAAGAGAGAACCAAGCCCTTGAACGTTCTCAGGACTCACTGGGCATGTGGTATCTGAATACTTGGTGTGTCTCCCCTCCCCCTTCCACTGATGGAAGTCTTTGGAGGGATTAGAAGGCCTGGTTTTGTTAGAGAAAGTGGGCTACTGGCTTTGAAGGTCACCTTTTCTCTGCTTGTGGACCAGTTTTAGGCCTCTAGCTACTGCTCCAGCCCCATGCCTGACTGCCGCCATGGTCTCAGTCATGAAGGTCATGGAACTGTAAGCACCCAGTTGAATTCTTTTATAAGTTGCTTTGTGGGCTGGAGAGATGGTACAGAGGTTAAGAGCACTGACTGCACTTGCAGAGGTCCTGAGTTCAAATCCCAGCAACCACATGTAATGAGACACAACGCCTTCCTCTGGTGCATCTGAAGACTACAGTGTTTGTTACTCATATACAGAAAATAAATAAATATTTTTTAAAAAGTTGCTTTGTGATGATGTCTCTTTGAAGTAATGGTAAATTTAAGACAGCATAATAGCACATGCCTATAACCCCTGAATTTGGGATGCCAAGGTATGAGGAGAATGAGCTAAAGGCCAGCCTGGGCTACAGGGGGACTAACTCAGAATGAAGGAAGCTTCGGGTCTCTTCCTAGCAGCTGTGCTGAGGACAGCTACACTAGCCACACACGGAAACCAGACACATAATATAATCACCAGAGTAGGTGCAGGACAACCCCCAGCCCCCAAAGGCATCAGCCACTCTGGCTGCAGCGTGGGCCCAGTGGATGCTGCCATAGGTACTGAAGCCCCCTGGCCAGTTGCCACTGTTTTCCAACTTGCCCCTACTCTTCTCCCTCTCCATAAACTCTAGAATGGGTTCTCTTCAGCAGGAATACTTCATCATACAGTGGCTTTGCCAGCATCAGGGGTCACAGGCAGTGGGTCCCTGGGCTCACCTGGCTAGGCAGACCAGCAGGGGCCTCATCCTCACTGTCTGAGTCCTCCTCACTGCTCTCAGACTCTTCTGCTGCTGCTGCCGCTGCCGCTGCCGCTGCTCCAGCCCTTACTGGTTTAGCAGGTGTGGGCGTCACACTCCCTAACTTGGTAGGGCCTGGGGCTGTTCTTGCTGGAGGATCCTTGGCAGGGGCTGCTAAAGCTTTGCCCTGGGGTGGTTTAGCGGAGGATTTCACCTAGAAGCAGGAAACAGAAGCAGCAGGTGAAGAGCCTTTTCCCCTCTGTGGTCATGCTCTGTGGCAACTGGAATGGGAATGGCCCCATAGGCTCCCAACTGGGAGAGGTGTTTGCCCAGCTAGGGGAGGTGCATCACTGGGGTCTCTCTGCCTCCTGCTTGTGAATCTGGGTTTGCGCTCCAAGCTCTTCCAGCTCATGTGTGCCTTTGCTCTACCACCAGAAACTCTAACCTTTTGAAACCGTAAGTTTCATTGAAGACTGGTTCTGACAGGGACTTTAGAAACTTTTAAAACCCCAAAGCCAGCTGGGCAATGGTGGCTCACGCCTTTAATCCCAGCGCTTGGGAAGCAGAGACAGGTGGGTTTCTGGGTTCAAGGCCAGCCTAGTCTACAGAGTGAGTTCCAGGACAGCCAGGGCAACACAGAGAAACCCTGTCTCGAAAAACCAA
>NW_022196895.1:56609930-56618173 GCF_008632895.1 Mastomys coucha
AAAAAAAAAAAAAAAAAAAAGAAAAACCAAAGAAAACCAACCAACCAACCAAAAAAAAACCTCTAAGCCCTACTTCCACCCCCCCAAGCAGTGATGCGATTTCTCCAACAAGGCCACACCTTCTAACCCTTGTAATCCTTTCAAACAGTTCCATGCCTGGTAACCAACCACTCATATGTCTATGGGGGCCATTCTTAGCAACAGAAAAGTAATGCAAGCCCCTTCTTAAAAGCATCTTCCTTTCCATTGGCCAGAGGCAGACAGAATCTTACACCCTTTTCCTAAAAAGCCACAGATCACTTCAGGGCAGCACAAAGGTGTAGAAGGACCCCTGGCTACCTTTGGGGCAGAACTCAGCCACCATGCCTGTCTACCCACTGACATTTTTATAAGAGGGTCCATCCTGAGGGGTCACTCAACCTAAGAAGCATCTGATTGAAGTATTTTCCAAAATCCCGACAGGCCTGAGGTAGCCAGCAGGCCAGTCAGCACCTGTTTCCCTGCTGCCCCTCACGGCCCCACTTGAGCCTAGGGTACCACCCTCTAATTAAACACCTCCCTGCTGCCGGAGCTCTGCACTGGTTCCCGGTTGCCAGTGCTGTGTGCTTAGGTGCTGTGTTTGCAGGAGCAAAGTCTGGGGTAAAGGGACCTGGAGGAATTCCTTGGGCCTCATTATACTCAGGGAGGGCCCAACAGTGAGAGGGAAGGCGAAGAACAGCTGTGGCCAAGACTTGAACGGAAGGGGACGGCTTGAGCTACACAGGGCCATGGGGTTTGGTGGGGCAGCGCCGTAGGCACAGTCTATCCCTGGCTCCTGCTGGACACCCCCTCTAGAGTGTCCAACCTTTTGAAATTGTGATACAACATTGTAATTTACAAAGTTCATGGCCAAGATCCAACAACTGAAATAATAAACACCCTCATGGTTTTGTTTTTGTTTTTATAAGCTTGTGGCTTTGTATTGGGGTACAGGTTAGCTATTATGCCAAATAATAAACATCACACATACGGGACATACTGGCACCTTGTCGCTGTTACCCGACAGTCTGCCAGTGGGCCTTACTAATCTTCCTCTAAATCTTCCTTCACGCCAGGCCTCAGCAGCAATCATTTTGAGATGTGAGCCAGGCCACCTCACTTCAGGGCTTAAAATCCCATGACGACCCCTTAACAGCCCTACAACAACCCCCAACACCCACTGACCTGCCAGTTCAGACAGAGGATTGAGGCCCTGAGAGGTCTAACCTCATCTTGTACCTCATGCAGGAAACTGCAGATCTTTGTGCTTTAGAGACACAAGCTCCCTCCGTCTATCCCACTGCTAGTGTGGTGAGGTCTCCCACACCTGCTTGCCAGGTGTCAGGTTGGCCCCTACGGCTTTCTGTTTTCCTTCCCCCTGCAGTTAGATATCCAATGGTCCCCATGAAGGCAGGCATGCTGCCTACCTGGCTCACTCTGTATTCTCAAGATCTGGTGTTAAGTACTCGAAGTTCAAAGAGACAAGGCCGTAGACCAGGGGTCCTGTCCAACTCTAGCCCCAAACCCACTGTCACAGTTAGGCTCAGAATCCTCTAGGCAGCCTTAGCTCTGACCACCTGTCCCAGTTACTCCTATTCAGGTCTCTGTTCCTGTGTCCTCCTCTCCCAGCACTGGACTCTGATACCCAGCATATCCAGAGCAGTACCGTGGTCCTCATTCCCCAGCTGCCTAGCCTTGTCTGTAACCGTCTAGCTGTCGACACCACTGCTGGGCTGAAGACTGGCCACGGGGATCTGAACACTAGGCAAGGATTCTGGGAGGGTCAGAAGCCGGAAGACGGCAATGCCTGGGACGGGTGGCAGTTACCTCTACATCAGTTTCATCACTTGAGCTGGAGGTATCTTCACTGGAACTGGTGGCCTGGCCCGCTGACACCGTTCCTGAGGGTGGACACAGGAGACTGAGGACCCTTCTCACATTCACCTCCCTTCCCTTCCCAGAGCCTCCATGCCGGGTGCTAGTTAAACCTAGGTAGCACTCGCTTTTCACCTGTATAGGGTTATGTATCTGCCCTGACCCAGAGTCCCCTAGCTGGAGTGGGGACCCTCACTGCCCATTTTTGCACCCCTGATGGTTAATCAAGTCACTATTTGCTATCAAGGTGGGGAATGGGGAACGGGTTGAGCAAAGGCCTATTTTGCTACGCCTTTTCATTTAGTTTCCAAGTGACCATAGTGGTTCTTGTAACCCACCAGACCTGAGAGAGAGAAGCCAAGAAATGCCACCCTCTAAAAAGCTCATGTAGGGCTGGAGAGATGGCTCAGTGGTTAAGAGCAATGACTGCTCTTCTGGAGGTCCTGAGTTCAAATCCCAGCAACCACATGGTGGCTCACAACCATTCATAATGAGATCTGATGCCCTCTTCTGGTGTGTCTGAAGACAGCTATAGTGTACCTACATATAATAAATAAATCTTAAAAAAAAAAGCTCACGTAGAGGGCTGGAGAGACGGCTTAATGGTTAAGAGTACCGACTCCTCTTCTAGAGGACATGGGTTCAATTCTTAGCACCTACATGGCAGCTCACAAATGCCTGTAACTCCCAAGATATGATATCTCATACAGACATACATGCAGGCAAAACACTAGTGCACATTTAAAAAAATAAAACAAAGAACCCATATATTGTATGGGCCGCTGATCTAGGAGGTCAGAAAAGGGGGAAATGGCTGTTGTGGGACCCTGACTGTCACAGAGACAAACTTACATTCAGAGTGTCTCAGAGTAAGTAGAGCACACCACAGTGTTTAGTCATGCCCCTTGCCCCAGGCTCTCACCAGGCTTGGCAGTGGGTCCGAGGACTTGGGCACTGCCCTCCTCCTCAGTTTCTGAGGCTAAGACAGTGTTTGCCAAGGGCTCTGCTGACTTCCTGGGTGACTTCCCGGAGAGCAGGTGCACTACCGTCTTTCCAGACGCAGGGCGCAGCACAGAGTTCACAGTCTTGTTGGCTGCCTTGGTCTTTGCCTACAGAGTACGGGAGGGTTAGCACTTTGTCGTGACAGGACAGACATGTGGGTCTTATGAGGGCACCCCTGAGCTCTGTGAGTGTCCCACCTCCCCCACAGCTGGGCAGTCAGCTCCAGCCTTTAACAGTCAACAGGTGTGTCACCTCACCTCTATAGCAAGGCAAAGGATGCCTTTCACACAAGCATTGAGAGAGCATTACCGCTCCTAGGTCACAGTAGTTTCCACTTTGCATTAACCTGTAGTTCTTTGTGATACTATTGTTACTTCATCATTACTTTTACATATGATAGCTATCTCCCAACCATTTAAGTGTTATATGGATTACTGGCAAATGACAGGGTTTTTCTGTATAGCCCTGGCTGTCCTGGAACTCAATGGCCTCGAACTCAGAAATCCGCCTGCCTCTGCCTCCCAAGTGCTGGGATTAAAGGCGTGTGCCACCACCGCCTGGCGCAAATGACATTTTTTTTTTTCCGAGACAGGGTTTCTCTGTGTAGCTGTTCCAACTGTCGTGGAACTCACTCTGTAGACCAGGCTGGCCTCGAACTCAGAGATCCACCTGCCTCTGCCTCCCAAGTGCTGGGATTAAAGGCGTGTGCCACCACCGCCTGGCGCAAATGACATTTTTTTTTTCCGAGACAGGGTTTCTCTGTGTAGCTGTTCCAACTGTCGTGGAACTCACTCTGTACACCAGGCTGGCCTCGAACTCAGAGATCCACCTGCCTCTGCCTCCCAAGTGCTGGGATTAAAGGAATGCACCACCACTGCCCAACTCGCAAATGACATTTTTAGAAGTATTTTTTGATCTAGAAAATGTGTACAGTGTAAACACAGAAGTATTCCTTGTGATGGCACTGACTGCCTAGCAGCACACCAGGGACACACACACACACACACACACAGAGGAGAGGAGCTGCTCATACAACTCCAGGGAGGAGAGAGGAAGGGACCTGCCCAAGGGCTATGTGGCTTTCGGCATCACTTCTGTTTTACAGAAAAGGCACCTGAGGCAAAGCTAGATGAAGACACAGATGCCTATAACAAGCTGAACCTTGCGACCCTATCCTGACACAGCAAGCTATTCTCCACTGGATATGGCTCCCACAGGAAATAAATAACTCACCTTTTCTTTTATGTTTGATGGCAAAGCTGCGGCTCCAGAATTGACAGGTGTCTGTCTTGGGGCTGTAAGACACAAACGCTGTGAGCAAGGCGAGCTCTTCTCATCTACGACAACGGGCAGAGTTTACGCTGTCTAATGGTCCTACTGGTACTGGTATTGCTTGGTGCTAGTACCAGGATCTGAGGCCTAGCCCAGAACCATGAGAAAACTCTGTGCTGCATCAACATGCCTACCATGCCTGCATCCCCGAGGGACTCTCAGCTGCTCCACAGCATGAGATACAGAGGTCCCCAGAGGGAAAGGAACAGGCTTACAACCCTACCACCCACCGCCACAAAACATGCCCTATTCTGGCAATTATTCTTTGTGTCGGGTGCCAACCACCCGATGGTCACTGGCAGGCAGGGCAGCGGTCAGGGGGCCAGCCCCAGGCCATAGAGGAAGCTATGTGGACGTCAATGGTGCTGACCCAGGAGCTAGGAGGAGACACTAGATTCAGACTATCAAGGATTTTAACAAATGGCACCTTGGATCTCAAGCATTCAGGGAAAGAAGTTATCATTTAAAGGACAAGTATTGAAATGAACCTCAGGACTGAATTCATTTCCTAGCACTTTGACACTCCTTTTTCTTGCACTTGTGCGAAGTTTTCAACATTTCCAGAAGCACACCAAAGCCACCTAGCTTCACATATGTGTGTGTGTATGTGTGCGTGTGTGTGTGTGTGTGTATGATATGCAGTGTCATCCATTATTATAACTTCATATTAACCTGTGGCCAACCTTAGTTCACCCACTGTCTCATTTACCCGTCCCCATCACACATGATTCTGAAGAAAATGCTTGGCACCCAGTCATGCTACCCATAAATACTTCAAAGAGGACTCTTGAATTAAGCCAGACATGGGGGCACATGCCTATAATGCTAGTACCCAGAAAGCTGAGCCAGGATGTTCCTGAGCTTGAGTCTGGAGCGCATATCAAGACGTTGTCTCAAAAAGAACTAGGGGAAAATGACAAAAACCCAAAAGTGGATTATAAGTCAGTCCATCACACAGCTTTAAAAATTGACTACCGGCTCGAGATTGTAGGCTGGGGGTGGCAGTGGGAGCCATATGGGATGGGACTTACTTCTGTCATTTTGCTATGAGAACATTTCAGATTACACACACACACACACACACACACACCCCTTTCTGCAGTAGCAATGCAGACTCCTAACTTGTCAAAGCTGAGACTGAGTGACGCCTCAGCTCTCAGCCCTCGATGGGACACATATCAAGCCTACAAGGCCCAGGGAACATTACAGAATAGCAGGTATTAAGAATGCAGAGCTGATGAAATGATGTCTTATGGTCACAACAAGGTCATACTCATGAACCCGATGTAGCCATGGTTACCTACACAGCCATGGTTACCTACACAGGATCAGTCAACACCCTGCAGGCAGCACTAACTGGATCCAGCAGGTTGATTGCAACAATAAAAAAACAAACTAATGAAACAAAAAGAAGGTATTAGGGAGAAAGGCCATACTGGGGGCGTGTCCTGGGGGAGCTGGGTGTGGATAAGACCAACATATACTGTACACATGTATGAAACTGTCAAAGAGTACGGTATTTTTTTAAAAACTGATTACTATCAAATACCTATTCAGTACAAGCATTTGCCATTTCTGTTTGAAGTACGATGTGGGTCAGTCCACATGCACACTGTTGGATGCCTGTTTGCCTGGAAGCAATGGGGCAGGTTTATGGGCTGCCCACTAAGAGACGTGGGTCAGGCATGATGGGGCTGGCAATAGGGATTCTTAACATTTTCCTTCTCTACGCTTTTGTCTATAAACTGGACCTGCTTTGCATTTATAACTTAAGATTAAGATATAAAATATGCATCTGATATTCTTTCAAGCATCTGACAGAGCATACACAGGAGGAATAAATGGAAGACACGATTGTGGAGGTATAGGTGGTAAGAATGTGGGTGACTTCTCCCCTGGCTCCTCTTCTTCTTCTTCTTCTTCTTCTTCTTCTTCTTCTTCTTCTTTTTTTTTTGGTTTTTTCAAGACAGAGTTTCTCTGTGTAGCCCTGGCTGTCCTGGAACTCACTCTGTAGACCAGTCTGGCCTCGGACTCAGAAATCTGCCTGCCTCTACCTCCCAAGTGCAGGGATTAAAGGCGTGCGCCACCACCGCCCGGCTCTGGCTCTTCTTAAAACAACTTTCAAGTGCTCCATAATGGACATTTTATAATCAGAAAACCTACTTAAAATATCAAGAAACTGTCTTCTGTGTAAGCAATATGGTATCTGCAAGACACAGACATAGCCAGTTGCTGGGTGTAGCATTATAGCCACTTCTGCCAGAGAGAAGAGGCCAAAGAGCCCACACGAGGCCACTCTGCTACCAGACCCACCACGTACTGCCGAAATAAGGGGAAGATAAGTATGGTGGTTTGAATGAGACTATATTTGAAGGTTTGGTTCCCAGTTGGACTGTTTAGAAAGGACAAGGAGGTGTGGCCTTAATGGAGGTGTGTTACTGGAGGTGTGCTTTGGGATTTCAAAGGCCCACACCAAGCCCACTCTCCAGGTCTTTGCTCACTGCCTGCAGACCAGGATGTAAGCTCACAGGTACTGCTCCGGTGCCAGGCTTGCCTGACTGCTGTCATGGTGATCATGGATGAACTCCCTGAAACTGTGAGCAAGCTCTTCGATTAAATGCTTCCTTTTACGTTAGTTGCTTTGCTCAGGGTGCCTCTTCATAGCAACGGAACAGTAACTAAAACAACCAGCAACTCTGGAAGCAGCCTCACGGCCGCTCAGAAGTCAAAACCATCAACCTTCTGAAATGGACTCAGCGCAAATGTGGTCTTCCCCCCCATCTCTAGTTGTGGCATCCAGAAGCTGTGGAAACAGCCCTGGTAAAGTGAACTGAATGACTGTGTGGGCCATCCTGTGTTGGGGAAGGAGGGTTGGGAGGGGAGACAGGGTCTCATTGTGTAGTCCTTGCTGGCCTGGAACTTACTATGTAGACCAGGCTGGCCTCAACTTTTCATATTCACTTGTCTCCGTGCTCAGATTAAAGGTGTGCAGCACTACACCTAGCCCTCTGGGATTTTAGGATTCTTCCTCAAGAGCTTGGGGTCACAATGCCTGCCACAAAAGAAGGCCTCCCCGGTACTCCCCAACCTCCGCTGAGAAGCCCCACCTTTTCTGGTTTTACACTAAGGAATGATCAGAGGCGGAGACTGCTGTAGAGCGGACTAGAACCCCACAACTGCCAAGGCAGGCCCCAACCCCACAGAGCAAGGAGGGTTCTTACTGGCTTTGGCAGTTTCCGTTTCTGTCTCCTCTTCCTCCTCCTCCGAGCTCTCTGAGCTGCTAACAGGGTCTGACACTCGAGACTTCTTAGCCTGAAGTGTCTCGTCATCTTCTGCCTTCTGCTTCTGGCCAAGCTCTGAGGTCCTGCAGGAGAGGGAAGACAGGGCAAATCCATGAGATTTGGGAAGATACCTATTCAGTCTTCAAAGGAAATAGGCACACAGAATTTAAACAGTGACACCAACAGTGTAGAGATTATCTGTTCTTCACTTACTTCCTAATGTACCTTCACTACCCTCTGTCACCAGCAGCCAACGAGGCTACAGAACAGTAACAGCTAAGGACCATCAGGTGGCTGGCCACAGCCCATAGGCCGCACAGAGCCATCCAGGTTCTCCTGACCCTACAACTGTGTCCTTCTCCCGGGCTGGTGTACTGTCTGGTTTTGTGTGTTAACTTGACACAAGCTAGAGTCATCAGAGAGGAAGGAGCCTCTGTTAAGAGAATGCTTCCATGAGATCCAGCTGTTTAAGCTGATTAAGATTTTCTTAATTAGTGATTGATGGGGAAGGGTCCAGCCCCTTGTAGGGTGCCATTCCTGCACTGGTGACCCTGGGTTCTATAAGAAAACATCCCCTATGGCCTCTGCACTGGCTCCTGCCTCCAGGATCCCGCCCTTCCTTCAATATGAAAGTATAGGCCATATAAATTCTTCCCTCCCCAACTTGCTCTCTTGTCATGGTATTTCATTACAGCAACAGAAACCCTAGCTAAGACATCTGGGGTCCTTGTTCTT
>NW_022196895.1:56618285-56655064 GCF_008632895.1 Mastomys coucha
CACTCTGCTCAGCCATTCAGTTTCATTTCCTTCTCTAGCTTCACTGGCTGATTTCTGGATGACTCCACTATACAAACAGGTCCCCAGAGAGAAGGATAGAGGATCATACTGCACCCCACCCAGTATCTGGCACATACCCAGAGAAAGGGTCCACCACTGAACTGGCCTAGAGTCTGGAAGAAAGCAGAGTAGGGAGAGTGCGTGCGTGCGTGCGTGCGTGCGTGCGTGCGTGCGTGTGTGTGTGTGTGATGTAAGTCTTCAGAGAGCTTAGTCCCTTGAACTGTGTGTGTATGCATGTGTGTATGTGTGTGTGTGATGTAAGTCTTCAGAGAGCTTAGTCCCTTGAACTGTGTGTGTATGCATGTGTGTGTGTATGTGATGTAAGTCTTCAGAGAGCTTAGTCCCTTGAACTGTGTGTGTATGTGTGTGTGTGTGTGTGATGTAAGTCTTCAGAGAGCTTAGTCCCTTGAACTTTGACCCCACCCTCCCACCTACAGGAAGTCATTAAACCCCATTCTTCCTAGCTGGGTTTGACACTGCTGTCAACAGTTTGGAATGGGTTGCCCAGGTCCCTTCTTCCTAGGAAGGCCACTTGTCAGGAAGCTGTCAGTAGAGGCTTTATAACATGTATCAGTTTGTTCCACCCCTCTCCCGGCAACAGAATGTGAACTTCACAAGAACAGGGATTTTTTTCCCTTCTTGCTTGTTCTCTGTTACATCCAGAACGGTATCTGAGGACAGTACCAGGGCAGATTTCACTGGCCGGTCTCAGGACTGTATTAAATACATCACTGTGTTTGAGCTTCCCAATGCAACAAGATAATAATGTTCACTTCACAGATGATGTTATTCTAGGAGGTCACAAAAGTTGCTCAAGGTCATGTAGCTAGTTTCTGGGTTTGACTAATTGATAGGTAATCGCTGCTCTAGACTGGCTTGGTGGGTAAGCTCTTTGGCCCACTCTGTACCCCTCCCCCACAGAGGGGGCAGAGGCAGGAAACTGTGTGCAGCACTGGCTCAAACAGAGTTTTCTGGGGAAGGAAGTAGAGAAAGTAACACCCACACCTAGGCAGGGAAGCACCCTGTGCTCTGAGCTCGCCAAGCAGCAGAGGAGTATTAAGTATGGAGGGGAGAGTGGGCAAGATTCTCATCGACCTGAGTTCTTCCCCGGAGCCTGGCATCTCCTGCCTTCGGAGCTGCCACGATGGAACTTTCACTACCAACATCACTTTTCAGCAGTGCAGATGATGAGTGCTCACATCGGGTGCCAGGGTCCCTCACTAGCTCTTACTACCACTAGCATCTCCTTTGACTTGTGTCTGCCTCATTGATTACAACGTCAGCAACAAGAAAGAAGAAACAAGCCAGGCAGTGCTGGCTTGCGCCTTTAGTCCCAGCACTCAGGAGACAGAGGCTGGTGGATCTTTGAGTTCCTGGTCTACAGAGGGAGTTCTAGGACAGCCAGGGCTACCCAGGGACTTGAAAAGACAAAACAAAACCATAATAAAAAAAAAACCCAGCTGGTCCATTTTCCTCCCTCCCCTTCTCTTTCCTTCCTTTCTTGAGACAGGGTTTCTCTGTGTAGCCTTGGCTCTCTTGAAACTCACTCTATAGAGCAGACTGGCCTTGAACTCAGAGATCTGCCTGCCTATCTCCCAGAGTGCTGGGATTAAAGGTATGAGCTTTTGCTTTTAGGAGATCCAGCTCTCACAGGGTGTGGTGCCACACTCCTTCTGTCCCAGCACCCGGAGGTGGCTACACCAGGATCTCTGTGAGTTCAAAGTCAGCCTGATCTACATAGTGAGATCCTGTCTTCAAAACAGAACACACATGGGAGGTGGGGGTTGGGGGCTGGGGAGAAAGAAATACTCATACATGTGATGCAATTGTCCTAATGAAGGTGACAAGTATGCCCACAGTGACATTAGAAGACATTCACATACTAGCTCAATGCAAAGATGACTCATTAGGGTATCCCTGCTGCATCCCTTCCATCCCACCAGACTTACTGTTGCCAGTGTGTATAGATGTCCAGGAGGGTGATGGGCTGAGTCAGGAAACTCTTCTGTAGAGAAACAGAGAGAGAGAGAGAGAGAGCTTCAAAAATCACCCAGCCCAATAGGCATCCTCCGAGGGCCCGATGCTCCCTGACGTCAGAGCCTGCAACAAAGCGCTCTGGAAAATGCTGCTTGCTCTTACAGGTCCACTCGGCTTCACCAGCACCATTCACAAACTTCCAGAGTCAAGAAGGGCAAACAGTTCCAGCTACAAACTTTCCAATACGATACATCAGTAAGAGGCACCTTTGAGAGGTGGGCACCGAACAGTCAAAACTAGTGTTACCCAGCATCCCCCACTACAGGCCAGGGATGGACGCCCTATGACCGAGCTTCCTGGCTGGTCAATCTCCCCCAAAACACAAGACGGCCCAAACCCTGAAAGCTTCCACATGACATATGGAACCCACAGGATGTCTGGAAAGAGACTGAGCCCAAAGGGTGCTAGGGCCGTAGTCAAAATAGAGGGAAGCAGGCAGAATCCAGGCCTAAGCTGAGGACACACTCTGTGTGAACATTATGACTGAACAGCTCCACTGGACTCCAAAGAGCCACATGCCAAGGAAAGAACATGCTAGCACCTAAACAGATTGGCCTGGAGTCAGGGAGAGCATCTATTCGATGGCTAAGCTCATCTTCTATCTCTGAAAACTTCAGGTAGTGTTGGAGGACTTGGGGTGGACCCCAGCTCTGCCTCTTTTTTTTTTTTTAATGATTTATTTATTATTGTAAGTAAGTACACTGTAGCTGTCTTCAGACACACCAGAAGAGGGCGTCATATCTCATTACAGATGGTTGTGAGCCACCATATGGCTGCTGGGATTTGAACTCAGGACCTTTGGAAGAGCAGTCAGTGCTCTTAACCCCTGAGCCATCTCTCCAGCCCCTCTGAAAACTTCAGGATCCTTCTTCACAGTACAATAAATGTAAGGGAAATGTAGAGTATCTCCTATACGTCAGGAGGCAGAGGGTGGCAGACCTCTGAGTTCAAGGTCAGCCTGGTCTACAGAGTGAGTTCCAGGACAGCCAAGGCCACACGGAGAAACCCTGTCAGGTCTGAAGGGCACAGTTCGGACAGTCAGTTCTACTCTGCCCCTACTGTAGCGTCATAGCAAAGTTTAAGTTGGGCTACTGGTTCCTAATAGGGCTTTGCCAGTCTTGCTACTGAAACGTTCTCTCTCTTGCCAACCACACAGCCTACCTCCTCATTTCCTTCGAGTCTGGACTCCAATGTCATCTTCCCCATTAAAGTATCTCTAACCACCTTAGTTATAACTGAAGGCTGACACGTGTTAGCCTTATTGTGGCCAGCACCTGCCACAACATGCTAAGCCAGAAACATGGATGTATATTATATGTATATGTGTGTGCATGTGTGTGTGTATTTCCATGTTCTCTGTGAGAGCAGGGAACTCTTACTTGGGCACACAGACCACAATGATGGGCACTATATCCTGCTTCCTCTATTAAGCTATACATTTTGAGTATGATGGACATGGGGGTCCAGGTTGGTTAAGAAAGTAACAGATAACATCTTAGAGGCCCAGCACCTTTGGGCTTTTTAGTTCTCTGTGTAGCCTCAGCTGTCCTGGTACTCACTATGTAGATCAGGGTGGCCTTGAACTCACAGAAATCCACCCTATTTGGCCTCCAAAGTGATGGGATTAAAGGCATGGGTCAACCCAGGATGGCCCCCACTCCCAGCAGCTTAAGATCTTTTTTTTTTTTTTTTGGAGACAGGGTCTCACCATGCAGCCCTTGGCTAGTTTGTTTTGAACTCACTATGTAGACCAGGCTAGCTTTCAACTCAAGAGATCCATCTGCTTCTATCTCTGGAATGCTAGGATTAGAGGCGAACACCACCACATCCGGGGTCCTCCAGGTCAATACCTATTTCAACAGTGGCTTACCACAGTTCTTCTGGGAAGACTACCCATGGGCCATTACGGTCTGTGTGTCCGCTTTGCCTCTATCTCTTTGAGAGACTCCATAGTCATGTATTTCAAATTTCAGGCTCAGCAAACTTTCTGGAGGGTAATACACTCAGAAGTCCCACTCCCTCAAGATCTCAGATAAACTACTACATCCTCAGGGAAGCAGTCCTGGATGTTCCCCACCCAGGTTCTTCCACCCATATTTTAGCATCTCGAACCTCTCGTTCTACAGCTTAATACTTTAACTGTACAGTCACTTTTTAGCCTGAAACTGGCGCGTCCCATTTCATCATCTGCACCACAGGACCAAAATCAAAAGTAGCCAAATGAGTGAACTTTGAAATCACGGCACCACGGGTTCGAGTCTTGTCATAACCGAAGACAGCCAAGGGCCTGCACATCCCGCATTCTAGATCATCAACTAAGGGAGACCTTCGTCTCGGTGTTCCCAACAACAGTGGTGACATTCCACTCCAGCTGGACTCCCAGGTGGTTGGGTGGCCCAGGGGAAACTGCATAGAGCCACGTGGCCAGATCCTAAGGAAACTTAAACCTGCCGCTACCGGGAACCCGGGCGGGAATTACAAAGCTGCCCTAGTCGGATTAGACTTTCCGGCCCGCCCACTGCACCCGCGGGGAAACTGAGCCCTGGGAGGTGGCCATAAGTCGCACGGAGTAGAGCAGAGCTTAATGTTCCTCCTGCACCCTAGCCCGCATCTCTGACTCGCCCTGGCCGGGTCTCCCGGGAGGGGCGCGGGCGACTGCTCTCTAGATCTTGTACTGGGCCATCTGACGCTTACCTGGCCGCTCTGCTCCTTTACTTCCCGCGCCGCGCGGACGTAGCCTGCTTGCAACAGATGATGGTAAATGAGGGGAAGCAGCTCCCGCCGCTTCCTGGCCTCGGCCATGCCAGAGATCCGGCACAGGATATTCACGTGCACGCCCCCTCGCCCCCGCTAGCCGCTTCCCTCGCGCCCTAGAACCTCATGCTCCTCACTTCCGGCTCTGCGTCACCGGGCCGCGCGGCGCGCTGGGAAGTGTAGTCTTGCAGCTGGAGTGGGCTATCCCACCCTAGAGGGCTGAGCCATGAAGGCTAACCAGCTCCTCCATTGGCTCGAAGGTGTGTCCTGATCTAGACACGCCCTCTGGACGGCCATGATTTTTTTTTAAAAAAAGTCGCCTGCATCTGAATTCTCGTCGACGCTTTGAAGGGATTTGCTGTCTAGGTTTTTTTGATGCCTGCGGCGCCTTGATTCATCTTTGAACTTCCTGATCACTGGTCCTAGATTACTCATTTCACACAGTGTTTCTCTAAACAAACCTTTACCTGAGCCCTATAAGCTTGGACAGCGGCTAGCTAGGCTTGGGGTACGTAAAGAGAAACAAAGCAAGCAGTTGACTCAAAAACAAACAAACAAACAAACAAACCAGATGGGAGACACAGTGAATAACCTAGTAATTACAGTTCAGATGTCTGGTGCACCCTGTCGAGAGAAGACAGAGCTCATGGAAGCATGGAGGAGGGGCACCTAGCCCCCAAGAGACATTTACATTTAGCCCCAAAGTCAGTAGAAGCTTTTAAGCAGCGGAGAGGACAGGCTGGAGGTACTGCATGAGTCAGAATGGGAGAACCACCTTGGTATTTGGTAAGGGAACCCCTGTACTGCTAGGTTGTGGAGTTGGGAAGAAGAAAGTCCAAAATACAGGAAAGACTCCGATGTAATCTACTGTGTTTGTGTAATCTACTGTGTTGTTGCCAGGAGAGAATGGGAGTGGCCCAGGCAATATTTGAGGCAACTGTACCTCAAGGACTGGTTGGGAATCTGCTGGTAGCTTTCACTCTAGAAATATGTATTGACATACATTTCCATGCAAGTTTAGGACCCACATAAGCACATATGATAATTAAACCTTAGAGGTGACTTGACTTTAGAATTACCTAAGAGATACTCCTGTGGGTGTGTCTGGGTAGGGCATGCCTGCATTTTTCTTTCTGTGTTTCCTGGCCTGCTGACATGTAACCAAAGTTCCTGCCACCCTATCTTTCCTTAGGTCATGGCTTGTCAACTGTGAGCCATTATACACCATTCTTTTCTTTCTTTCTTTTTTTAAAGATTTATTTATTTATTTATTTATTTTATATATGTGAGTACATTGTTGCTCTCTTCGGACACACCAGAAGAAAGCATCGGATCCCATTACAGATGGTTGTGAGTCACCATGTGGTTGCTAGGAATTGAACTCAGGACCTTTGGAAGAGCAGTCAGTGCTCTTAACTGCTGAGCCATCCCTCCAGCCCCCATAATAAACCTTTCTAATATAAGTTGTTCTGATATTTGGTCACAGGGACAAGAAAAGTGACAAATGCACATTCTAGGGTGAAGCACACAGGACTAGGTGACAGGAGCAGGTGGTATGTAGTGTGTGAGAACATGAGAGACTAATCTACATTCAGATATTTATTAAATACCTACTATTGGAGACCACATGGTCTGTACACCTGCAGAGCTTCCACGTATTCCCAGAAAGAGAAAGAGACGACATGTTAAACAAATGGCAAATGGCTGTAGTATACACCGGAGGATGGAATAGCCTGTTTCTTGTGGAACGGTATGGTGTCTGAAAGCTACACTGAAGTCGCGCTATCTGGATTTAAATTTTGGCGTTGTTTCTTATTAAGTGAGCCTGGCAAGATCTAGACATTCTCTGTGCCTTGGTCTATCTGAGAAGTGGAGATAATTACCATTTTCTACCTCCAAGGGTTGTCACTAGGGGGAAGAGCGTTCTGAGCAGAAATGTTTAGAAAGCTCCTTAGCAATAGAACTGAGTACCTTAGCAATTACTGTAAAAGAACAGGAAGGTGGAATCTCTCTTTTCTTAGGGGAAGTAGAAGGATTCCCAGAGGAAGTGGTGTTTATTGAGAAAACTGAGCTGGGTGTGAGAGCGTCTGGATCAGAAGAATCCTGGTCAGAGGGGCACTGGTTAGAAGATCTAGAAGCAGAAGATACCATACCGCTGAAGCTGGGAGTGGTGCCCTATGTCTGAAATCCTAGAACTCCAGGGGCAGAGATCGGAGGAGGCTCACTCTGAGTGGGAGGCCAGTCTGGTTTACATAACAAGTTCAAGACAGCCATGGCTATCTATATAGTGACACTCTGTCGAAACCTTGTTCTGGCCTGGGGAAGGGTCCAACTAAGGGGAGAGGCAATTGAAGGCCTTACTAACTGGGCACAGGGGGACCGGGGTGGCGGTGGGGGGGGGCTGAAGGTCACAAAGGGACAGCACAAGACAGACTCCATATTAGAGGTTTCTTTAGCTTGAGGCTGGTTGGAGAGCAGGGGCAGTTTGAGCCTCAGAGGGACAGGACACCATATGAATTATAACGTGGCCTGTGCCAGTGTCCAGAGAGTAGAGTGAGGGAGTAAGATCAATAATGGTGAGAGGTGCAGGCAGCAGGGCAGCAAGCAGAGGGTGAAGCAACACCCGTGGCATAGAACAATGACCTACGGAGGTCCCTAGAGCTGGTTACAGCCACCAGGGACTCCTGCTGGAATGGAATGGTGAGCAAGGAGCGGTTCAGGGTGTGTCTTCTGGGGGTGTCTGTGCAAACAGGTACAGAACCTTTTAGATGAGGTAGCAGGAAGTGGGCTTGGGGAAGGGCTGAGGGAGGCAGTGGCAGAGGAGAAGCCAAATCAGTCCTGCTTCACACACCCTGTGGCTAAAAAGGGCACAGGGCAAATACATGTTTGCTTTCCTCTGTGTGTCTGTGTGCTGCTCAGGATGGGGTGCTGGGGATGGAGACCAGAGCCTTATGAAGGCTAAACAAGAACTCCTCACTGAGCTATATCCCAGGCCCCTAGTAGGTACTTGGAAACCTAGTTTGGGCACAAATTAGAAGTCTGGACCTGAGAAAAGATAGAAATTTGTCAATGGAAAGAGGTTCTTTGGGACTCTGGATGTAGACACCATGCCCACCAAAAACACACACAGAGAAAGAAGGTGGTACAAGAGGTGGTTTTGAGGCATCTTGTCCAAAGACAAGCCTGCTGAAGCAGGAGAGCCAAGCCAGAGGGGGCTCATGTGAGGGAGCTGAGCACAGAGCTTCAAAAATGTGAAATGCTGAGAAGTGCTCCAAGGCCAGAGGAGACAGACACGGGTCATGTTTGGGTCTGATTCCTATCGATGATAATTGCTGCATGCAGAACAGGGCAGGGACCGTGGTATCATAAGTGTGGGAGGGCTGGGGAGATGCTGGGCTGTGGGAAGTTTCATGTGGAGAGGAGAAAAGAGTTAACTGTGTGTGTGTGTGTGTGTGTGTGTGTGTGTGTGTGTGTGTGTGTGTGTTATTGGGGGAGGTGTGTTTTGAGGTGGAAGAGACCTAAGTTGGTTTAAAAATCAACTTAGATCTAGGGGAGAGATGGGGGACATTTTAGGAAGCTGGGAAGCAATGTTTGAGGGTTTGAGGGTATGTGGGAGGGAGGGATTGGTGTGGGTGGAGGGCTGGTCTGAGAGCGGAGGAGGGAGGACTTCAATAGAAGCCCAAAGCAGGCGCGTGGAGAGAATGGGAGCACATGTGGATGCAGGTTTGCAGTGGGATGCTAAGGGGGATTTCATCTTGAACTTCTATTTTTCTCTTCCAAGTGGGAGGCAAGGGCTGCTGAGAGTGAAGAAGAGGTGGTGAGGAGCTGGAAGGAGGGAGAGTCAGCATTCAGAGAGTCAAGAAACTTGCCCACAAGATCCTGGGTGGCCTGATGGATTTGGTGACGCACCTAGGGCCACCGTGGACAGTCTGCTGGGTCTTAGAGTGGATCTCTGAAGCCAGGGTTCACCTGCCCAGATGCAGGCAAAGGAAAGCACTCAGAGGTGTTTATCCAGGGCTAGGGTTTTGTCAAACCACCAGGAAACAAAAGGGTGTAGGGGTCTAAGGTGTTCCCAAAACACCTTAGTCACAGTGCCCCACCTCTAGGAATTAAGTTGGTAAGGGAGGGATGCAAAGGGTTAGTTAGGTTTTAGGGATTCAGTCTTCAGAGACTAGGGCCCCTATAGGTTCGGGTAACAAGAGACCCGAATGTAGATGCCGGCAGGTGGATGAATGATGAGCCTGGAGTTTCACTTGCACGGTCGTGTGTAGTCCGATGTGGTGTGGTAGGCTGATGAGCGTGCGGGATGAGCAGGCAAGCATTCATAGACCCATGCTCTTTCTCACTATCCTCTCTCCACAAGTTTCTCCTCCTCCAGGGCATTCTCCAAATGATAATACGCCCTTAAAAAGGATCTTGTGAAGTCATCTGACCACATGGACCTGCCCCCAGTTCAGTGCACTAAGATCTGGTCACTACTGGCAAGTGCCTGGAGAAGAGGCCAAGGTGCTTTCTACCAGCAAGAGTGTGAGCTGAAAAGGAGCAGGGCCTGTATCCCCAGCTGACCCTGGCAGGAATGGAGAGCTAGTATTAAATTAAAAAGAAAACCTACACTAAACCAGGGCATGCTAATACTTCGGTCTGGCGACAGGTTGATCTGTTTTTGTCCCTAATAAAATTCATTGTCAGATGCCTCTTGGGCAAACAATTCCTTTATTTCCTGGATTTTCTAAAATCACATCCTTCAGTGAATTGCCTCAGGGCCCAAGCATGAAATTAAAACATTAAGCCCATAAAATAGAAAAAGGCCACAGTCAAGAAAACAGAAGCAAACAAAGACGTGCATTAAAAACATTAGCCTTGGAGCGTTCCTCCACCAGTTTGGAAAAGTTGACCCTGTTCATGGAAGAAGCTAGAAGCTTCCAGAGCACTCGACTTAAGTGTACTTGGGCAAAGCAGCCTGCCTTAGTCACCTCAGGTTCCCAGGAAGGTCAGGGAAAGAAGAAAAGCAGGGGCTGGAGAGATGGCATGGTAGTTAAGAGCACTCCCTGCTCTTGCAGAGAACCAGAATCTGAGTCATAGAACTTACATCCTGATGGCCCATAACTGCCTGGAACTTCAGTTCTGGGGATCCAATACCCTCTTCTGGCCTCTGTAGGTACCTCCACTCAAGGGTGTAGTTGTGTATTTTCTGGAAGCTCTTTTCTGGAAGCTCATGGTTTTCCTCCTGGTCCCCCTCCTGGAATAATGATTCTTGAGACTCAAATATATTTATAAACACTTAGGCCATAGGCTTCGGCTGTCCCCCAACTAGCTCATAGGTTAATCATCTTGTTATTTTATTCTAAGTTCTGTCATGTGGCTGGTTACCTGGTCCTCAGTTTTTTGCTGGGGCCAATCTTCTGTCTGTTTCTATCCCAGTATCCCCTCTCCCTCCTCTATCTCCTGGCTGTCCCACCTCCTAATTTCCTGCCTAAGCTCATTGGCCAATCAGTTTTGTATTGACAGGTGAATGCTTTTACACAGTGTACAAGGGATTATCTCTACACATGGGCACATACCCGCATACATATACATATAATTTAAAATTATAATATTTTTATTTTTATTTTTATAGACAAGGCTTTACTATGTATCCCTGGCTATATTAGAACTCACTATGTATACCAGGCTGGATTCCTATTCACAGAGATCTGCCTGCCTCTGCATCCCAAGTGTTGGAATTGGAATTAAAAGCAAGCACCCTTATGCCCAGCATCATAAGTCTTTTGTTTTGTTTTTATTTTTAAGAAGAAGACATTCAGCAAGTGGGACTCTACATGCTCTTCCCAGCAGGAATGGTCTGCACACAGGTTGGAAGGGCCAGGGATGAATAAAGAGCTTTTTAAAAAATATATATATTTTAGATATTTTTATTTTATATTTTTTATGATTTGTTTACTTTTTTTTTTTTTTTTTTTTTTGAGACAGGGTTTCTCTGTGTAGTCCTGACTGTCTTGGAACTAACTCTGTAGACCAGGCTGGCTTCAAATTCAGAAATCCACCTGCCTCTGCTTCCCAAGTGCTGGGATTAAAGGCATGCACCACCACTGCCCGGCAATTTATTTACTTTTATTTATGAGTACACTGTAGCTGTCTTCAGACACACCAGAAGAGTGCATTGGATCTCATTACAGATGGTTGTGAGCTACCATGCGGTCGCCAGCAATTGAACTCAGGACCTCTGGAAGAGTGGTCAGTGCTTTTAACCACTGAGCCATCTTTCCAGCCCCAGTAAAGAGCTTTTATGGCCAAGTTCTGCTATATGGCCTTGGGCCAGTCTCTCTTGTCCTCTCTGGCCCTCTGAAATGACCCTTTGTTACATGGATCTGTGAACAAAGTCTGTTTTAGCACTGTATTCTTTTCATCCATCCATCTATCCATTCATTAATTCGTTTACTTTACATCCTGATCAGAGCTCCCCCTACCTCCTCTCCTCCTAGTCCCTCCCTCTCCCCTCCCCTCTTCCTATTCCCCTCCCCTCTTCCTATTACCCTCCCCTTTCTCCTGAGAGAAGGGGAGAGACCTCTGAATATCAACACACCGTGGCATATCACATCTTCTGTTGAGGCTAGACCAAGCTGTCCAGTTAGGGGGATCTAAAGGCAGGCAACAGTGTCAGAAATAGCCCCTGCTCCTACTGTTAGAGGGTCTAACATGAGGACCAAGCTGTCCATCTGTTACAGTGTGTAGGCGGACTAGGTCTGTCCCATGCATGCTCTCTGGTGGTCCAGTTTTTGTGAGCCCCTATGTGCCCAGGTTAGTTGATTCTGTAGGTTTTCTTTTCTTTTTTTCTTTTTCTTTTTTCTTTTCTTTTCTTTCTTTCTTTCTTTTTTTTTTGCTTTCGAGACAGGGTTTCTCTGTGTAGCCCTGGCTGTCCTGGAACTCACTCTGTAGACCAGGCTGGCTTCTAACTCAGAAATCCATCTGCCTCTGCCTCCCAAGTGCTGGGATTAAAGGCATGCGCCACCACTGCCTGGCAATTCTGTAGGTTTTCTTATGATGCCTTTGACCTAGCTCTTTTAATCCTTCCTCCCCCTTTTCCATGAGATTCCCTGAGCTCTGCCTAATGTTAGACCAGGGGTCTCTGCATCCGTTTTCGTCAGCTGCTGGGTGAAGCTATGCTAGGCTCCGGACTGCAAGTGTAACAGAAGATTATTAATAGTGTCAGCGGTGTGCTTCCTCTCATGACGTGGGACTCAATTTGGGCCAGTCATTGGTTGGCCGTTTCCCCATTTTTCTGCTCCCTCTTTATCCTTCCACCTCTTAAAGGCAGGAGAAATTGTGAGCCAAAGATCTTGTGTCTGGGTTGGTATCCCCATCTCTCCATTGGAAGTCTTGCTTGGTTTCAGGAGGTGCCTGCTTTATGTTCCATATCCCCGACTGCTAGGAGTATTAGCTAGGGTCACCCTTATAGATTCCTGGGAGTTTCCATTGTTCTAGATTTTTAGCTTGTCCCAGAGATGCTTCCCTGCCCCCCCCCACACTGATTCTAGTTCTCTCTCCTAGTTCTGTCTCCCACCATCCTCCCTACACTTGATCCCTCCTGTTTTCCTACACACTCCCCTCCACCCACTTCCCTCCCTCTCTCCACCCCAGATGTCTATTTTATTTCCCTTTCTCAGTGAGATCCAAGCATCCTCCCTTGGGCCCTACTTGATACTTAGCCTCTTTGGGTCTGTGGATCATAGCATGGATATCTTGTACTTTATGGCTAATGTCCACTTGTGAGTACATACCATGATTGTCTTTCCCTGGCCTGGGTTACCTCTCAGGATGTGGTTTTCTAGTTCCATCCATTTAGCACTGGACTTTCTACAGGGTCCTGGGAAGGTTGCTTCTGTGATAGCCCCTTTCTCTATCTCCCAGGTTCTCTGACTCAAGTCTCTTTGGCAGAATGTTTTCCCAGCTCTTTCTCCTCTTCCCAGACCTGACCGGTAATTTCTGTTTGTTTTTCTTCAATCCAGAGAAAGCTTTTGAAGGTCGTTAAATTGTTACTAAAGTAGCAGCTTAAGCAATTCCAAGATATAGCCAGTTACTCCTTTTCCAACACCCCCACCCTCAGAAGCGGTCTCAGCCTTTAACCCTTTTGGTCCAGAACATCCCTGCCTCATTCCTGCAAATACTCACAGCCTCCCTTTGGCTTGAGTCCCGTTCTTTCTCACTTTCTCTTCTTCCTTCCTTTCTCCCTTTTTTTTTATTCCTTAGAGTGTTCACAGTATGCATAGAACCCTGTTTACTCGTTTACTTAACAGTAACATGTTACAGCTGGTTCTCCTGATATTGAAGTCTGCATAGGTTCAGAGTGGACCCTTCAAAGTGGGCTTGTTTTGTGAAGTGTATGCAGTGAGCCAGAGCTAGCCTCCAGGCAGATAAGCACTCATCAGTTTTAGCACCATAGAAAACATCTGACCTGGTTACCAGCCCTGCTGGTAGATGAGGAGACAGAGGCTTTGACAGGTGAGGTCTGGGCCAACACTGGTGGTACAAGGAAGGATTGAGGCAGATGCCAGCTGTCAGGGCCTCCTAACATGACCCGGGCTGGACCATAGGCACAGATGAGGGAGGCAGGATATAGGCCTTATGATGAAGCTAAAAACACAGTGGGCTATGGACTGAAGTCTTAAAGCCACAGGATATAATCAGTGGGCAACAGGGAAAGACACAAACTGTTTTAATAGGTAGAACCAATTTAAAAAATTGCCCAAAGCATGATTTATTTATTGTGTGTGTCACTGTGTGTGTGTGTTTCTTTTGAAGATCATCAGAAAGGGTCCTTAGAGAGCCCCTGGCCAGCTCCATCCTTTTGTGGTTAAAGAACCAGGCCTAGTGACAGAGGATGTGACTGAGTAAGATCATTGACGGACAGGGAGTAGAGGTAGACCAGTTGGTCCCTTTCTCCTGGGTAGACCAGTTGGTCCCTTTCTCCTGGACTGTTGCTTTTGGTTGTTCAGTCTTGGTGCTCTTCCTTCTCTTTCCTTCCCTCCTCCACACCAATGGCCTCACAGCATATCCCTGCTTATCGGATCCCAACCCCACCCCAGCTAAGCCACTGACTACAGGCTCAGGTCCCAGCTGCTGTGTACCCAAAAATAACCCTGAACTTCTGATTCTCCTGCCTCTACCTCCTGAGTGTTAGGATTGCAGGTACATGACAGTTTATTTAGTGTGTGTGTGTGTGTGTGTGTGTGTGTGTGTGTGAGAGAGAGAGAGAGAGAGAGAGAGAGAGAGAGAGAGAGATATCAATCCTCATGTCCTCATGTGGATGTCAGAGGACAACTGCTATCTGGAGTTCATACTCTCCTTCTACCATGTACGTACATTCTGGGTATTGAACTCAGGTCCTCATGCTTGACAGTAAATGCCCTTCTTAACCTGCTGAGCCACCTTGTCAGCCTTAAAGTTCCAGTTGCTGCTGTTGCTGCTTTTCTTTTTCCTCCTTCCCTCCTCCTTCATCCTTCCCCTCCTCTTCCCTCCTCTCCCTCCCTCCTCCTTTTGATTTTTGATTATCTGCATGTGTGCCTGGTTTGTTTGTTCATGTGGGTGCAGTGCCGGAGGAGGCCAGAAGAGGGTGTCATATCCCCTAGAACTGGAGTTACAGGTAGTTGGGAGCCGCATGGGTGCAGGGAGCTAAACTCAGGCCCTCTGTAAGAGCAATACAGGCTCTTAACCACCCAAGCCATCTCTCCAGCTGGGCCCCCGGCTTCTTAATAGTTGCTCTGGTATGTGCCTTCCCAACCAATCCAGATCCCAAATCCTGGGAACATGTTGTTCTCAGAACATCTCACTTCGTCACCCCATTCCGGTAAAACTGCCATGTTCCTTCTTGAAGTCTCACTGTTTCCTCTCTCTGTTTCAAAGCCAAGTGTAAATGTCACTTCTTCTATTGCGTTTTCTCTGAGTATTCAAGCTTCTCACCTTGGGCAGTCCTTTCTGCTCTGCCGGGAGGCCCCTTCTGGATCTTCCTTCCCAGACATGTGCTACGAAAGCATTAGCCAGGAGGGGGCAGTACACAACCAAAGAAAGGTCTTCTCAAAGGTCAAGGTCACTAGGGACTGTCTAGTCACCTCACCAATAGGGATTGCAGGTTCAACTCCAGGGCCATGACATCTGATAAGCTGGATCTCCTCCTTGGGCCTTGGTTTGTTTGCCTCTCTGTACAGAGATTGGGTTGGGCTAGCTCAGTGTTTCTGAAAGCTTGGTAATATACAATGTGGCTTCGGGAGAGAAATAGATGGACGTATTTATGGACGTATTTAAATGGAAGTCATTATGTATTTATTTTAATGCGTATTAGACAAAAAAGAACTAGCACATCAAACCTGTTATTTTGCAGATATTATTGCTTAGGATGGGGCTAAATAGGCATTCAAGATAAAAAAAAAAAAAAAACCCAGTGAGAAAGTACCAATTAAATTATAGTGCAGATGGAAAGCCAGCAGTGAATGGCTTCGATCATCATGGGTCTGCCTTCAGCTTCTGGATGCTGTGATCTGCAGGGACTGATCCACAGGGATGCCTGTCTTTGATGGGAGTGGAAGAGGGGGAAGGAGTTGCCTGAGGAGCTCTGAGGCTGCCTTGGTGCAGAGGGGCAGGAGCTTAGCAGCTGTACCTGCTGTGTCTCCACCTCAGACCCTCCTCCACCTGTGTGTGTTGGGGGATGAGGGGTGAGTGCTGGCTCCCCCTCTGCCTTCCTTCTCAGCTTTCCTGTGGTTACCAGGGAGTGGGAGGCTCAAAGGGGGTGCATTCTGGAAGCTCATCTGCTCCTTCATTCTCACTCAGCACCCTGCTTGGCATAAGCTATTCAGGGTGATGATTAGCGGAGCTGCAGAATGCCGCTGGGGCGGGTTGAGGAGAGGAAACAGGTAGACAGTGTTTTCCTGAATAGGTGCATATCCAACCAGGAACAACCCGTCCAATGGTTTCCAAGTTTGGCTGGTGAGTGGAATCACCGAGCTCCGCAGTAGAAATGCAATTTCAAAGCTCTCCTGCAGCGGCAATTCTGATACCGGGGCCCCTGCCTCAGTATTTTTCATGGCTCCCCAGGAGATTTGGAACCTCTGTGATCATCAGCACACCTCTCTCATGTACCGGGAGATCAGAGAAGCTGTGTCATTCATGGAATACCACACGTCAATAGCAGTGACCCAGACACACAGCACTCCACTGGCAAATGGAGTTTATTTCTGTCCACCTGGGCTCTGGGCTGGTCAAGAACGTTCTCAACCACCTACTCAAGGGGCCAGAAGGGGTAGTGAGGAGTGGTGGTAGGGAAAAGTGTGTGTGTGTCCGGGGGTTCCCAGTAGAAGCAGGTGGTTAACAGGTATATAGCTTCCTTAGAGTGGCTGCCAGCCTACCAAAGGCAAGAGTAGGTGTATCAGTGTGTGATGCCACTCAGGACTGGGTTTCACATGGGATTTATACAGTACAGGATTCAGACTAACACATAGGAGGCAAATCCTGGAAAAAAAATTCTTTCATTCTTTTGTTGTTGTGTTTATTTATTTATTGAGGCAAAGTTTCTCTGTTTAAGAGGCTTGGATGTTTTGGAACTCACCGTATACACCAGGCTGGCCTCAGACTCACAGAGATCCGTGTGCTTCTGCCTCCCCGGTGCTGGGACTAAAGGCGTGTGTAACTACACCCAGCTTGGGGGAGCTTTCTAACAATGGTCAGTGGCCCAGAGGACAGTTAACCTTAGGACAATTGTCCAGCTCCCTGCTTCACCTTAAATTACGAGGCGTTTGACATTTTGAGCAAAACAAGAATAACAGGCAGGTAGCTGCCAAATCCCCATGGTTCATGAGAAAATATGTTAATGGTAACCAGGGCCTTCGAGCTCACCCCTTCTCTTCTGCCCAGAGGGGGTTGCCAACTCCATCCTCTGAGGGCGAAGGAGTCATTTCTGTATATGGATTCACGCTTATGCTGCTTGTGGGCGTGCTCATGAAACAGAGGCAGTATTGCTTTCAGAATCTTTTCTGCTTTTTTGTAAATGATATAATACATCCAGCCTTCTGGAATGAACTCATTTTCACCCTACATCATGTTTGAAACTGATCTGTGGTGATGTACAGAGCTTATTCCCAATATCTAGTTGTTGCATTGTGTGTGAGGCATAGCTTATTAATCCATCCTCCTGTGGGTGAGCATTGAAGTCATTTTTAATTTCCCACAATAAAAACCACTCTGCAGTGACTACTGTCCACGTGAGTTATGCATGGGCTTGGAGAGAATATACTGTGAATATCTTGGGTTATTCCCATGGCTCAGCTTCCACAATGCTGGGATTAAAGACATGTACCACAACTGTCCAGCTACTGCTTGCCTTTTGATATACAAAGTATTAGTGTCTCCATATATATATATATATATATATACACACACACACACATATACACATACATATAAATACACATATATATACATACATATACATACACACACACACACACACACACATATAGACACACAATCACATATATGGGTATTTTGTCCACATATATATCTGTATATCACATACATGTCTAGTGCTTCTGAGGCCAGAAGAGGGTGAGAGGGTTTCAGATCCTCTGGGCCTAGAGTTATAGATTGTTGTGAATTGCTATGTGACTTCTGGGAATCGAACCTGGGTCTTCTGGGAGAGCAGCCAGAACTCTTAACCACCGAGTTGTCTCTTCATCCCCATTAATGTCTTCTGTTGTGGTGTGAGACATTGTTGTAAGAACTGAGCAAACAGGGACACCTCATAAAAATACCAAGGAGCCAGAAATGTCCATTAGGCCTAAAGGGACACCTCATAAAAATACTGAGGAGCCAAGAATGTCCGTTAAGCCTAAAGACAGAGAGCTTCAGAAAAGTTTACTAAGCAGACACCCATCCCCAAGGGATGCCCGGTTCCAGGAAACATCCCCAGGAGGGGGTGGATCTCCCCCCCACCCCTCCTACGTGCAACAGGTATCTCCTCCTCTCTGTGGAGGACAAAGGTCAATGGAAACAAAAGATGAATGGAAAAGATAACCAACCCACATTGTAAGTTGTAAAACTCTGTTCTAAAAAGGTATAAAGAGTATGAGCTTTCATCCCTCGTGATTGCCTCCATCTGAATGCGAGACGACCCCAGTATACTGGACTATTAAAAACCTCATGCTAATTGCATCGATCTCCATCTCTGAGTCTTTGTGAGTGGGACACCCACCCCGAATCTAACATCTTGGTGCGTTGGCCGGGAAGGTCCTTCTCTCGTGGGACCAGTGACCAGAGATCGGAGGATCACCAGCTGAGGATCGCACATTCTAGTAGGTACGGTGGTTGTTTTGTGTCTGTGTCTGACTTTTTGAATCTGTATCTCTGGTCTGTGCAGCCACAGCAGTTTCTTGGAGGTAGTCTTGCAAGGCAGGTAGACATACCTAGCTGTCGCAGACTACGAGAGTCTTGGACACTCTGGACTTTGTCTGGGAAGTCATATCCGAAAGGGTTGGTCTCCATCTGGGGGTGGTGGCCAGAAGGTCACTACCGAGCTCTTTTGTTTTCTGCTTGTGGTGCTCGTGGCAGGGGCGCCTCTGTCTGTCTATCTTTTTGTTTGGGGGTGGACTTGGAATAATGATATTCTTGGACAGCATGAGGCAAACTGTGTCTACCTCCCTGAGTTTGACTCTTAAACATTGGGCAGAACTTAGGTCTAGGGCCCACAATATCTCAGTAGAAGTGAAAAAGCATAAATGGAAGACTCTTAGTGCCTCAGAATAGCCTTCCTTCAAGGTTGGGTGGCCAATTCCGGTTAGTCACAAACAGTGGATCTTTAGAACAGGCCCTGGGAGTCACCCGGACCAGATCTTGTATATTCTGGCCTGGGAAGATTTGACATCTAATCCTCCCCACTGAGTCTGTCCGTGGGTGTCTGTTCTTGTAGTACAGGACCAAGCCAAGAAGAATGTCCTCTCAGACACTGAGGCTTCCTCTTGGACCTCCCTCCTCCCTACCCACCAGCACTCCAACCTCGTGTAGGTCCAGCCGCAGGACCCCCAGCACCGGCTGCAGGTCTTTCAGCCCCACCAAAGGAGGAGAGAGGTGCAGAAGCTTCATCCTCGGAATCGGAGGGACCAGCCCACAGGACCCACAGCAAGAGAGCAATGGTCCCCGACCAGACTAACATTTTGCCCCTCTGGGCCTATGGCCCTCCTGAGCAGGGCCACCAGCCCCTGCAGTACTGGCCATTCTCAGTGGCTGATTTGTATAACTGGAAGACCCACAACCCATCCTTCTCTGAAAATCCTCAGAGCCTGACTAACCTCATTGAATTTCTCTTTTCCCATCAGCCCACCTGGGATGATTGCCGACAACTGTTACAGGTTCTTTTCATTACGGAGGAGCGTATCCTCCTCGAGGCCAGAAAAAATGTCCCTGGGGTGGACAGGCGACCCTCTCTCCTACCGCTTGATATTGATGTGGGTTTTCCGCGGACTAGACCAGACTGGGACTTCAACATTCCTGGAGGCAGAGAGCACTTGAAAGTTTTCTGCCAGGCTGTTTTGGCCTGTCTCAAGGGGGTACCCACTAATTTGGCTAAGGTAAGAGAGGTGATCCAGGGTCCGAATGAGTCTCCCTCAGCTTTCTTAGAGAGGCTCACAGAGGCTTTCCACCAGTTCACTCCTTATGGTCCCAGCAGTGAAGAACATAAGGTCACTGTTACAGTTGTTTTTATCGATCAGTCAAGCCAAGATACCAGGAAGAAAGTGCAGAAACTAGATGGATTACAGGATAAGTCTTTGAGAGAGCTAGTGCAGGTGGCTGAGAAAGTATTTTATAACCAAGAAACAGAAGAAGAAAAAGAAGGTAGGAGACAGAACGAACAGGAAGCTAGAGAATTAAAAAGAGAAAAGAGACAGGAAAGGATTCTTCACAAAATCTTGGCCACAGTAGTTAGAGAAACTAGATAACCTGGTTAGATAGTACCTGGAAACTGAAGAGAACCCCTGGCCAAGGATCAATGTGCTTACTGTAAAGAAAAGGGGCATTGGTTGAGAAATTGCCCCAAAAAGAAGAAAAAGGGGCCCTATGTTTCAGACAGGAAGCCAGTGGGGCCTAAAGTGCTGGCCATTCAAGAGAACAGTGACAGCAAATAGAGGGGACGGGGTTCAGATCTCCTCCCCGAACCCAGGGTAACCCTTACTGTGGAGGGGAAACCCACTCAGTTTCTGGTGGACACAGGGACAGAATATTCTATCCTCCTACAATTAGATGGGCTGATTTCCAAAAAGAAGTTCTGGGTCCAGGGGGCCACTGGAAACAAACAATACTCATGGACTACCCGAAGAACAGTGAACCTAGGTGTGGGCCAGGTATCCCACTCGTTTATTGTCATCCCAGAATGCCCTTGCCCCTTGTTAGGGAGAGACCTTCTCATTAAGATGGGAGGACAGACCCATTTCCTCCCTGAAGGACCCCAGGTCAGGGGCTGGCAGGGAGAACCCATCCAAGTGCTGACTATGAAACTAGAAGATGAGTACCAACTCTTTGAGAATAAGGATTGCAGACCTTAAGATGTAGATTAGTGTTACAGAACTTCCCACTGGCTTGGGCTGAGACAGCAGGAATGGGGAAAGCTAAGAACCAACTTCTGGTCTATGTGGAGCTAAAGGCCCAGGCTAGCCCAGCAACTGTTCCCCAGTATCCTATGGCCAAAGAAGCCCGAGATGGGATTTGGCTCCACATCCTATGCCTCCTCCAACTGGGGATCTTGGAGAGGTGCCAGTCCGCATGGAATACTCCCCTCCTCCAAGTACGAAAGCCAGGGTCCAATGACTATCGACTTGTCCAGGACCTCAGGTAAGTAAACAAACAGGTGTCCAACCTCCACCCTACGGTTCCTAATCCGTATAACCTTTTGAGTTCCTTGCCTCCCTCTAGGACCTGGTATACTGTACTGGACCTCAAAGATGCCTTCTTCTGCCTGTCACTGGCCCCTAAGAGCCAAGAGTACTTTGCCTTTGAATGGAAAGACCCTGAGTCGGGTATAACGGGTCAGCTCACATGGACCTGCTTGCCTCAGAGTTTCAAGAACTCCCCCACTATTTTCGATGATGCCCTACATCAAGACTTAGCTGCGTTCCTAACATCCAGTCCCTAGATAACTCTTTTGCAATATGTAGATGATCTTCTTTTAGCTGTGTCCAGCAAAGAATTGTGTTTGGAAGGGACCAACCATCTACTTATGGAATTGGGAGAGTTAGGTGCCTCAGCCAAGAAAGCCCAGAAATGCCGTCAAAAGGTCAGTTACCTGGGGTATTTGCTCAGGGAAGGGAAGAGATGGCTATCAGATGCCAGAAAAGAAACTGTGTTTTACATCCCACCACCCACGAGTCAGAAACAGGCTAGAGAGTTCCTGGGCACGGCAGGCTTCTGTCGCCTGTGGATATGTGGGTTCGCAGAGATGGCGGCCCCTCTCTATTGTCTCACCAAGAATAAGCAGCCGTTTGTGTGTGGGGGAAAAAGAGCAGGAGGCTTTTGATGCCACCAAAACGACCCTCATGTCAGCCCCTGCCCTGGGCCTCCCTGATGTGACTAAACCGTTCCATCTGTATGTGGCAAAGAACGAGGGCATAGCAAAAGGGGTCCTGACCTAAAAACTGGGACAATGGAAGAGACTGGTGGCATACCTCTAAAAAAAAGGTTGGACCCTGTGGCCTCCGGGTGGCCTGCCTGTCTGAGGATCATGGCCGCAGTTGCAGTGTTGGTTAAAGATGCTGATAAATTGACTCTGGGACAAGATCTGGTAATATCTGCTCCACAAACCCTAGAGTCCGCCAGCCCCCCTTTCCCCCATCGATGACTCTAACGCCCGTATGACTCATTATCAGACTTTGGTACTCAATTCTGACAGGATCACGTTTGCACCCCCCAAGGGCCTAAATCCAGCCACCCTTCTCCTAGACCCCAGATCTCTTCTTGAACCTCCCATCCATGACTGTCAGCAAGTGCTCACTGAAGCACACGCCTGGCACAAAGACCTGTCTAACTGGCCCTTGGCAGATGCAGAGAAGACTTGGTTCACGGATGGGAGCAGTTACTTAGAAAAGGGGCAGAGGAGAGCAGGTGCGGCTGTGGTGGATGGACGATAGGTTGTATGGGCACAAACTCTGCCAGAGGGAACCTCTGCTCAGAAAGCCGAGCTCATTGCCCTCACAAAAGCTCTTGAGCTAAGAGAAGGCAAAAAGATCTACATTTACACGGATAGCAGATTTGCCTTCGATACGGCCCATGTCTATGATACCATCTACCGGCAGCAGGGATTACTGACCTCAGGAGGAAAAGAAATCAAGAACAAGGTACTTCTAGAAGTCTTATACAAGCCAGCAAAAGTAAGTATTATTCACTGTCTGGGCCACCAAAAGGGTGATTCCTTTATAGTTAGAGGGAATAATTTGACAGATCAAGAAGCTAAGGCGGCAGCCTCTAGAGTGACCAAAGTGATGGTGGTCAGAGAGTCCAAATCGCCTGAACTTAAGTTCCGGTACACCACTGAAGACCAGGTGGTCTCCCTAACAATGCTGGAGGCAATTAGTCTGAATGTGTAACATTCCCTACGAAATTCCAAACCTGGGTTCCACTAAGATGTTGGAACATTGATGGTCAGTCAGAAAGCAAAGTCCAATTTTTGTTTAGCTCTTAGTAAATCATATCTTATGGGGCACCTAGCACACGAGACCCTCCATCAACTATCACAAGGACATATCTGGGCCACCTCTGAGTTAGGGAATGTCGAAAGGTCACAGGAGACTGCTGTGTTAGGGACCACCACACTCTCTCTAGATGCCCTACCCGCCCAGCTCCAGAATCTGATCTGGGTGTTAACCCTCTCCTTAATATGCTAACTAGTGCCTTCAGAGTACTCCATGCTATGAACCCTGAGATGACTAGAAAGTGTTGGCTATGTTATGATGTGGCACCCCCTTACTATGAAGGTATTGCACGTGTTGGTACTCCTACCATTTCTTTAGAAGCCTCCCATTGCAGATGGAACCATCAACAAGTCTGCCTGACCCTGTCAGCTGTGACTGGAAAAGGCCTCTGTGTGGGTCAGGTCCCACAAACCCATCAACATCAGTGTAATAGTTTACACCCTATGATAAAGAATCCAACCAGGTACCTTCTCCTGCCCTTAGACAGCTGGTGGGCCTGTGCTTCAGGGATTACAACCTGCATAAGTTTAGAGATTCTAAATGAGAACCATGACTTCTGTGTTTTGGTCCAGATAGTGTCTAGATTGCTGTACCACCCCTATGAAGATGTGCTGAATTACTGGGATCCTGAGGCTGGAAACTTAGTGAGACACAAAAGAGAATTGGGGATTACCCTGGCAGTCATTTTGGGGTTGGGCTTAGGAGCTGCAGGGGCAGCTATGAGATCAGCTGCTAATGCCTTACAACATAAGGCATATGGAGAGCTGAGAGCTGCCATTGATTCAGATATAGAGGAAATAGAAAAGACCCTGACTGACCTCCAAGAATCCCTGATCTCCCTCTCAGAGGTGGGCCTTCAGAATAGGAGAGGATTAGTCCTGCTATTCCTTAAAGAAGGAGGTCTGTGTGCTGCACTGAAAGAGGAGTGCTGTTTTTATATAGATCATTCAGGAAGAGTCAAAGACAATTTAGCTAAGATTAGAGAGGGTTTAGAACAAAGAAAAAGAGCTTAAGGCAAGAACTGGTTTGAAGCCTGGTTTAATTCCTCCCCTTGGTTCACAACTTTAGTCTCTACGCTTATGGGGCTGCTAATTATACTCCTATTATTACTTACCTTTGGCCCCTGCATTTTAAATCACTTACTTGCCTTCATTAGAGAGCGTGTCAGTACTGTATGGATTATGATGTTGAGACAACGATATCAAGAAGTGAGCCAAGTTACAGCAGTGTAGCACATAATCTCAAGATTGAGATATTTCCAAGAAAGAGGGAGAAATGTAAGAATTGAGCAAACAGGGACACCTCATAAAAATACCAAGGAGCCAGAAATGTCCATTAAGCCTAAAGGGACACCTCATAAAAATACTGAGGAAGCCAAGAATATCCATTAATCCTAAAGACAGAGAGCTTCAGAAAAGTTTACTAAGCAAACACCCATCCCCAAGAGATGCCCAGTTCCAGCAAACGTCCCCAGGAGGGGGTGGATCTCCCCCAACTCCTCCTATACGCAACAGGTATCTCCTCCTCTCCTGGAGGACAAAAGTCAATGGAAACAAAAGAGGAATGGGAAAGATAACCAACCCACATTGTAAGTTGTAAAACTCTGTTCTAAAAAGGTATAAAGAGTATGAGCCTTCGTCCCTTGTGGTCGCCTTCATCCCTCATGGTCGCCTCTCTCTGAATGCTAGACAACCCCAGTATACTGGATTATTAAAAACCTCATGCTAATTGCATCGATCTCTGTGTCTTCATGAGTGGGACACCTACTCAGAATCTAACATTGTGACCCTCACAGCTGAGGCTGCATGGCATATTTTAAAGAGTGGAGCTGAGTGACTTATAGGCACGTGACCTTGGGGTGACTCTGTGTGGCAGCAGTTTATGAGGCGAAAAGCTTCAAAGAAGCCAGTCTCCTGTGACCTTTCGACATTCCCTAACTCAGAGGTGGCCCAGATATGTCCTTGTGATAGTTGATGGAGGGTCTTGTGTGCTAAGTGCCCCCCAAGATATGATTTACTAAGAGCTAAACAAAAATTGGACGTTGCTTTCTGACTGACCATCAATGTTTCAACATCTTAGTGGAACCCAGGCTTGGAATTTCCTAGGGAGTGTTACACTCTCAAACTAATTGCATCGGCTTTGTTAGAGAGATAATGAAGGTGGTAGGGCATTGAAGCTTACAGAATGGTAGTTGATAATCCAAGGGCAAGGTTAACTACACCACCTTAGAATTGCAGTTGAATCACTCCCAGGTACTATATTATTGTTTTGTTCTAGGTAAAGTTGGCAAGAATGGCACCCCTGGGGCATATCTCTGCTCGCCCAGAAAATTAGCATAGTTGGGCGTTTACTAAGGACCAGCAGTTGTGGCCTATACAATAGACTGAATGGAAATTATTTGCACCTGACTTCTAAGATTAAGATGACCTTAGTTAAAACTGACTTTTTTCAGTAGCAACCTCTGGTTCCTGCCAATATACATGTATATACTTTTCTATAGACCCATTGTGCACCCACTTACCTCAAGGGACCTTGACCGGTGAGCTGCCCTCTCTCTCCTTTGTATTGACTTATAAAAACCTGATGCCATATTTGAGAATTACATCCAGATCCTGCACTTCCTTGTGTCGAGTCCATCTGTCATTTCTTCTTCACCGATGTCTTGCTGACCTGACCAGAACCCTGCGGGTTGAGGGGCCAAGGCTGTCTGGCCCGCTGCAGTTTTCCTCTGGGCTTCAGCTTCATGATTAATGAGCCAGATATGGGAACAGCACCCAGCTCCCTAGGATGCTAAGAGGCTGTAAGGTGTAGGCCAAGGGAACACTAACACTTTTACAGAAGCAGGGTTCACACAAAGCCTGAGAACCATCCAATGCCACATCCTCATCTTGACTGATCCGGATCAGTCCATGGGCTAACTTTTGAACTTTAGTCCAGGAGACACAGGGCTGTTTGGAGAGCCATTGGTGACCTCTCTGGAAAGCAAAATAGGAAGAAGGGTGTGCTCGTGACCTTGGTACAATGCCCCCCCCCGCCCCCGTGCTCACACTGCTTGACCCCATTGGTGGTAGTACGATTGAGGTAGTGTTAGGTGGCTCCAAGGAAAATATTGGTCTGGAAAAAGAAAAGGACACAGGAGCCTGGTCACTTCCACTCCTATGTGACCACATGCTAAACCTCACAAACAGGTGTTTGTGGGGAGAGTACCTCTGTCACCTCCGAAGTAGTTCATTGTGGGCACAGCACATGTCATATGGGGACGGAACCAGCTGGGTATAAGATAGGCTCTGGGGGCAGCAGCCCCTTGGACAGTGTTATAGATCCTGTGGTCAACAGGTTTACTGTCCCCACATCAACCTGTTGTCTTTACCTCTGGGTGGTCAGCCTACTCAGAGAGACCAGGGATGCTTCCTGGTAGTGAGGAAAGTTGTTTAAAATGGGGAAGCTTGTGTGTGGAATGGACAATACCTATGCATAGATGGGTGCAGAGGATAACCTCTGTGCCTCCCACGTCATCGCCCAGCCTCTCAGCAGGAATCATTGTTACCAGAGATTTTATATGTGTGCATTTGTCACATCATAGGGAACACTGGGGATCCATGGTAAACCTTGCTAATTATCCCCCCTCCCATCTTCTCTCTTCTGAGTTTAGTAGCTGGAATACAATAGGCATCAGACGATGACGAATGGATGAGTGTGCAGGACACCCGATGCCCATCCAGGTTCAGCCTTTTGTACTCTGTATTTCTAGACTCATCCCTGACCTCTGGAGTTTCTTTCTCTTTCAGTATGTCACTAGAGATGGGTAAATCCAGGCCTTCTTGACCCTGGCATGCAGCCATAATGAGGGAACTCAAAGAACCAGGCAGCTGAACAGCTTAATTGTCATTTCTACCAGCCATGGTTACCAGGGAAACTCGAAAACTGTTAGATTGGGGAGGGGCTTTGGGGCAATGTGAAGCTGCAAGACAGAATGTGGGAATGGGAAGGGGGAGCTTCCCTCAAGCTCCTCAAGTCTTCAAATTCTAAATTTCCTTCAGTAATACCGAAAGCAATTGGGTCTTATATCTTTGGATCATTTTAACAGTCTACTTTATACGTGCCATCCCTTGGTCACGAGACATGGAAGCCATGCTGGTGTTTATATTTACAGTCATATTGGCACCAGGTTCTGTAATCCCAGTAAAGTGAGATTTTGATGTTAATCAAATAGAGCAAGTTCCTCTGTGTGTGTGCTTGTGTGTGTGTGTGTGTAATGTATGTGTATGTGTAATGTATGTGTATGTGTGTATGCATCACTGCTAATGTGTGCAGAACCCAGAGAGGTTATTGCTCTCCATCTTCTCCCTGAACCTGGGACTATGCCCTGCCCCCATAGGTTTACAGCCGTAAGCCCCACTGGTTGTTCTGTCTCTGCTCCTCACAGACAGGCAAGACCATGCCAGGCTTGTTACCTGGATGCTGGAGTCCAAGTGGCATGGTTGGACAACAAACCACAGTGCTACCCCTCTAGCTGGGTGTTCTTTTCATTTTTTAATGGATACAAAACCGTGTAAAATCATGCATACCAATGGGTACCAACCATGCTATACTGAGCAGATACTCGCATTTGGGTCTAAGATCTTTAAGATCCCTGAATACACTCTGAGGGAACTTTTCAGAGAATTGTTCTAAGGCTTTTACATATTACTTAAATTGAGACATCCTAGTGAGGCAGAAAGAGCCCCAAGCTATGGCAGACAGCCTGATTAAAATCCTTCTTCTTCCCTCCTTCCCTTGGGGGCTGGGGCTCTTCTCCCTCTTTTGCTTTAATCCCCCTCTGCACCCAAGAAAATAAGGCTTCCACCACCTGTGGCAATTGGGAGAGATGGCCCTAGGTCATGAGAGCAGGCGATCTGGCCCTGTCCCTTGCAGGCTGTAGCACTTGAGAAAGAGGGCCATGCACTTTGCCTGGGCAGCACAGTAGAGCTGGCCCAGGAGGAGCGAGTGTAGGTGAGCCAGCCCCAAGGGCGAAAGCAAGAGCACAGGAGAGCTGGCCCATGAAGTGTTGTGGGTGCGGGGGTGATGCCCTCTCCCCTGCACCTCTCCACCTGCCCTAGTCTGGAGAGCTAGCCATACCCCCTCACTAACTGGCTGTAGCCCTTGAGAGAGCTGGCTCTGCAGCTTGCCTGGAGAACATAGTAGAAGTGACCCTGATGGTGAAGGCATGGGTGAACCAGCCCTGAGGGTGTGAGAGCACAAGAACCAACCTAGCCCTCACAAGCTGAAGCACTTGGGAGAGCAAGGCCTGCACCTTGTTGATTGGGCAGCACAGTGGAATTGGCTCTGTAGTTGTAGGTGCGGCGAGCTGGCCAGAGGGCATGAGAGTAGGAGAGTTGACCCAGCTTCTTGTCATTGGGTGGCATAGCTGCAGAACTTGCCCTGGTGGTGCAGATCAGGAAGAGCCAGCAAGCTGACCAACTCAGCTACAGGGCTCTGAGTTGGCCCACCCTAAAATCTATATCATCCATGAGAGGGCCAGTCCTCCTGATCCAAAGCTGCAGGGTCTTCATGACACAGAGCAGCCATGGAATGACAGAGAGGAGACCCCATGAGGATCCAATATTGATGGCGTCACAAAAGCCAGAGATTTCGAATCAGACCAATGACTCATTGCAGTGAACATTTGGAACTGAAGATGTGTGGACAGAGGGGTATACTGTGGGACACACTGTGATGTCCTACAGATGCTTTTTATGCTTTGTTTTGTGTGTGTGTGTGTGTGTGCATGTGTGTGCATGTGTGTGCGCGCGCGCGCGCGCGCGTGTGTGTGTGTGTGTGTGTGTGTGTGTGTGTGCATGTGTGTGTGCGTATGTGTGTGTGTGTGTGTGTGTGTGTGTGTGTATGTTATATTTGGAGGGAAGGTTGCAAGGGTGAAGTGTGAATATAAGGGGATGAGGAAAAGAGTTGGTCTGGGGTACATAATGTGAATCTCACGAGGAATAAATAGAAAGTTAAAAGAAAACAAAAAGGGGGCTTGCTGGATGGTGTATATCTTTAACTCCAGCACTTAGGAGGCAGAGGTAGGCAGAATCTCTATGAGTTTCAGGACAACCCAGACTTCATAGTGAGACCCTGTATGGTGGTTTGAATAAGAATAGCTTCCATAGGCTCATATTTAAATGCTTAGTCACCAGGGAATGGAAATGTTTGAAAAGATTAGAAGGATCAGGAGGTGTGGCCTTGTTGGAGGAAGTGTGTCACTGGGAAGGTGGGCTCCACACCAGGCCCAGGCTTCCTCTCTGCCTGTGGAACAGGATGTAGCTCTCAACTACTGCCCCAGCAACATGGGAAGCACCATGCTCCACACGATAATAATGGACTAACTCTCTGAAACTGCAAGCAAGTGCCCAAATTAAAATTAAATGGTTTCTTTCCTAAGAGTTGCCTTGGTCATGGTGTCTCTTCACTGCAATAGAAGAGTGACTAAGGCACCCAGTTTCAGCAATGACAAAGCAAAAGAAAGAAAGCAGGGCTCAAATTGCCTTCAGCCCAGGATAGCATGAGACAGTGGATGAGAAAGTTGTCATTACCAGCACACTCAGCTCTCTCATTTTTTAAATGTGGAGAAGGAGCCTCGAGCAGGGGAGCTAACATTTCCACCATCATCATTTCTTATCCTCTGCTACCGGGGCAATGGGTCACTAGCAGTAATGCTGGATTCTAAATCTGGAAAGTATAAGAATAGCAACTCAGGAAGAGCCTGTCAGCATTTGGACAAACATATTGCATTTTTATTTGTTAAAGAGATTAAATTAGCAAAGCCAAACAAATAAATGAGCACACTGTACTCCCCACAGCCAAACCTCTCTTCTCAGAGCAAAGAATAAATTCCTTCTCAGGTGAGAGGTCAGGTAAGAGGGACACAGTGTCAAGACAAGTCCTTCAGTGCTGAATACCTGGGATCCACTTGGCTACATGGAAGGACCACTTTATCGTAGTCTACAGTTACTTTGGAATGTGGCTTCATGGTTGGGGGTCACCTAGGGTAAACCGGAACTCCAGAGAGCAAGGCTATGTCTGGTTACTGCCATTTCTCACAAGTTCACCTCTGTGCTTTGCAAATACATATGAACCCAGAACGAAAAGGCAAATGAATGACCCCTTCCATTCTTTGTGTTTAAATATTTAGAATAGCAAATAGTATTCAAGGGCCCAAGGGAGCCTTCTGAGAGTTTGAGGCTAGCCAAGTCTACATAGTAAATCCTAGCTTGTCCTGGGCTACATAGAAAGACCTTGTCATAAAACTATAAACAGATTTGAAGGAATCTCAAGAAAGATGCATTTCTGACATGCAGGTTCATGTCAGAGAACAAGGGAACTTGGGGCCATAGGGACTTCTGGTCCAGACTTCAGGGATCAGGGAGGCCACAGTTGGCTTTAGGAAATTGATGTCCTGATCCATTGGCTCTTCCAAGGGCCAGACTCTGTGCTCCTTGCTGGGGGTTCCCAAGCAAAATCAGTCCTGAACCCTAAGAACTCACACAGTGTATGCTCCCAGTGGTGAAGAAGGGTTTAGGCTTTAGAATCAAAAGATCAAGTCCTAGCTCAACAACATGTGACTTTGGGCATGTTCTGTCTTCTCTTCTCTACAAGGAACATGAAGAATAGTTACCTGCTAACCCAAGTGATGAGTAAGATGTAGCCCCAAGGAACATGGTATATTGGCCCAGAGAGAGCTCTTAGGACCTTCTGTCCAGCTGGGACTGGGCCCCCTGGAAGATGGACTGCTGCCTTCTAACTGCCGAGAATCCCAGAAGAATGTGTAAGCTGACAGCAGGTAACAGCTGGGGCCCATGTCTCCCATCTGAGAAAGCCAGGTTATTTATAATGGTTTGGCTATTGTGGCTGTTGGAGATGCTTCTGTGAAAAACACGGATGCTATGACTAACCGTGTGCACTTCTTTTATGCATGTGAGTCAGGGTTCCTCCAGGGTGAACATAACAACAAACAGCAGGAAGTAAGGGATCTAGGCAACCAGGTAAAAGCTGGGCCTGGCAGGAGGGTGGGCGGTGTTGTGAGTGTGTGTGTGTGTGTGTGTGTGTGTCTGTGTCTGTGTCTGTGTCTGTGTCTACTTACATACATTCTTTCTGAGGTCATGTTAATTTTATAGAGGTTGGATCAAGGGGAAGTTGGGAGGACCCTGGAGGAGGGGCTGAGGTAACACACTAGGACACATAGTAATGACAGGAGTGAAGGAGACCCGAGAGAATAGGCCTTTACCAAGTGGCATGGAAGCATTTCAAAGGAGAGACCTTCAATGTTATTAAAATCATGAACCCTGATGCGTGCATGCCTGAGATACATGTATATCATCTGGGAAAGGAGTTGCTCCGTGTAAGGAAAGGGACACACATCTACAAGATAATGTTGAATTGTTTTCCAAGTTACTTATTCCCTTCCCTATTCCTCCAACACTGAATAAACATGTGCTGAGCGCTAGCCCTGCCAGCACTCGGTATTATCTGGTTCCTTAATTTCTTGCCAACCCAGTGGGTGTAAAATGATATTTCGTAATTGCCTTAATCCTCATCTCTCTGAATCTTAATATGGTTGAACATCTTGAGCCAGGCTTGCTAGCACAGGTTCCTGGAACCCTAACATTTTTGAAGGTAGAGGCAGGAAGTTCAACAGTTCAAGGCCAGCCTGTGCTACACAGAGGGAAATAAGGAGTCTGGAGAGATGGCTTAGTGGTTAAGAACACTAGCTGCTCTTGCAAGGCTCCAGGTTTGTGTGGGGAGCCGTGAATCTTGAGAGGCATTCGCCATGGCAAGATGGCGCCTACTTCTGCTGTTAACTCCTAGTGGACAACTGTTTGCGCATGTGCGTAGAGAACTGTTGGCGCATGTGCGTAGAGTGAAAAGGACGCCATGTCACGGCCCATCCCGGGGCGTTACGTAGGGTAATGAGCGAACAGCCAATCATGAGCAGACACACCACGCTGTGGGCAGATACGCGCACTGTGGTGTATATAAGCAGTGCGGATTTTGGGCTCGACCCTTTTTTCACTATGGATGGAGACAAATAAACAGTTGCTGCAGAAGGAACCTAGTGTTCGCGTGTCTTCTTCCCGGCAAGAGGACCACGCGGGCTACAGGTTTGATTCCTAGCACCCACATGGCAGCTCACATGTAACTCCAGTTCTAGGTGACCCGATACCCTCTTTTGGACTCCAAGGGGACTCCACAGATCACGCAGTGCACATATACACATGATGGATACTGCACATGGGTTGTGTACATGTATGGTAGCAAAGCATTCATCCACAAAAAAATAAAAATAAAAAAAGCTCAAGCCAGTCATTTAGTGCTGGTGTATACCTTTAATCTCAGCACACATGGGGCAAAGGCAGGCCGATCTCTGAATTTTGAGACCAGCCTAGGCTACCCAGTGAGTTTCAGGACAGCCAGGGCTACACAGAGAACCCAAGTCTTATTTTATTTATTTATTTATTTATTTATTTATTTATTTATTTATTTTTATGATTTGTTTATTAGTATATATAAGTACACTCTAGCTGTCTTCAGACGCACCAGAAGAGGGCGTAAGATCTCATTACAGATTGTTGTGAGTCACCATGTGGTTGCTAGGATTTGAACTCAGGACCTTTGGAAGAGCAGTCAGTGCTCTTAACTGCTGAGCCATCTCTCCAGCCGAGAACCCAAGTCTTGAGGAAAACAAAAACAAAAGCAAAACAAAAGCTCAAGTCTCTTCACTTTACAGAGCATTCTGCTGCATGTTGCAAACATGTAGTACTGCAGAGCATGGGTTGGAGAGCTAAGAAACAAGGTTTGCTACAATCAGGGAGCCTGCGTGGGTCTAACCTAAGTCGTCTGCATATGTGCTATGGTTGTGTAGCTTGGTGTTCTTGTGGGACTCCTAACAGTGGGAGCGGGGGCTGCCTCTGACTCTTCTACCTGCTTTTGGGATCCTTTTCCTCCAAGTGGCTTGCCTTGTCCAGCCTTAATACAAGGGGAGGTGCCTAGTCTTATCAAAATGTTTTGTTGGTATCCCTGGGAGGACTGCCCTTTTCTGAAGGGAAACTGAGGAGGGATGGATCTGGGGGAGAAGGGAAGTGAAAGGGGGGGAAAGAGAGTAGAGGAGGGAGACAAAGCTGTGGTCGGGGCGTAATATATGAGAGAATAATAAAACAAACAAACAAAAAACAAAACCAAACAAACAAGAAAAGAAACAAGGTCCCAGCCGCAGCCCAGTCCGACCCTTACCCCGTGTCGTTACTCAAGGCATGTATGTTTTTTGAGTGTCAGTCTACCATTAAGAAACCAAGTTGAGGACAGTGTTACTCTGTTCACAGGGAGGATGTCTAAGGCATCATGGGAGATAACAGAAGTCAAGAGTACTGTTCGCTCTTTAAAGACAACTTAAGCAGGGTATGACGCCTTAGACCTGTAACCCAGCACTCAGAAGCCTATGGCAAGAGGATTGTAGTGTGCTCTCAGTCAGCCTTGGCTTCATGACGAATATCAGGGTACCTAGGGCTACGGAGTTAGATCCTGTCTCAAGTAAATAAAAAAAAATTAAATAAGTAAATAAATGTGGCTGAAGAGATGGCTTAGTGGATAAAGGGCCATCAGGGCAAGCATGAGATCCTAAATTAGTATCCCAGGTGCTCATGTAAAAGCTGGGTGTGGTGGCATAGACTTCTAACCCCAGCACTGGGGCAGAGGCAGAGATGGGCAGATCCTGGGTGCTCACTGGCCTGTCAGTCTAGTCGGAAGAGCGAACTCCAGGTACAGTGAGAGGCCCTGTCTCAAAGAATAAAGTGGGAAGTAATGGAGGAAGAAAAAAGATGCCAATTTCTGGATTCTACATATACACTGAAGTGAATGTATACAGAAATACGCATACAGTATAGCACACACACACACATGCATACACACTAAAAAGACAGGACCAATGAAACTGATGTGTTAATGGATAAAGGCCTGCCACCAAGCCTACTGACCTGAGTTGAGGACCCCCATGGTAGAAGAATAAGAATCAACTCCTACAAGCTGTTCTCTGATGGACAACCTGTGACAGGAGCATGCTTTGACTCAACATACACACAAATGAAGGAATGAAGGAATGAAGGAATGTAAAAGATAAATAAATAAGGAGCTGTAAACTGGTTCACCAGGAGCACATGTGATGCTTGCAGAGGACCAGGGCTTGGTTCCTAGCGCCAACATGGCAGCTCACAAACGTCTGTAACCACAGTCCTAGAGGATCTGATTTCTTTTGACCCCTGAGTACAGCATTCCCTCAATGGTGCACATACATACCTTCAAGCAGAACACACTCACGCATAAAATAAATCTTTAAAAAATTAAACAAACAAAGACAATTAGAGAAGGTTCTGGAGCTCTGGGGAGTAGGAACAGCTAGCTGACCTCCTGGAAGCAGAGAGCATCAACTAGCTAAAGGGAATGCTTTTCCCATCACTATCCCACCTCCAGGAACCTTTCCACTCCATCCGGCAGAGCTGGACCAAACCAATTTCTTACTGACATCTGCATGCCTTAGGCTACCCCAGTAGTTACTGGGAATCCCAATCCATGTCCCTTCAGCTCTAAGGTGAAGGAGGCTGGTGGTCTAGTTTGAGGCTTCCCCAGGAGGCCCGCCACTGAGACTCCTGGACCAGCATGTGGTTATTGACTGGGCTGTCCTGATCCAGCCATAGTGCCTAATGCTTGGGTTCTCAGCTCTTCTCCTGGTACTTCTGGCCTTATATTCTGCCCTTGCTTCAAGGTAGAAGGTTAGCCTGTGTTATGGTTTGTCTATGCTTGGCCCAAGGAAGGGCACGATTAGAAGGTGTGGCCCGGTTGGAGTAGGTGTGTCACTGTGGGTGTGGACTTTAAGACTCTCATCCTAGCTGTCTAGAAGAGAATATTCTGCTAGCAGCCTTCAGATGAAGATGTAGAACTCTCAGTTCCTCCTGCACCATGCCTGCCTGGATGCTGCCGTGTTCCCACGTTGATGATAATGGACTGAACCTATGAACCTGTAAGCCAGCCCATTTAAATGTTGTCCATATAAGAGCTGCCACGGTCATGGTGTCGTTCACAGCAGTAAAACACTAAGACAGCCTGCATGGTATTTCCCTAAGCACATGATATGGGATATTGGCTACCTGATGGGAAAGGTTCTGTGGTCAGATCAGAAAATGTCAGACATTGGATTAGGTGTTTTGCGAACACTCTCCGTTGACTTCCTATAGCAGCCATGTGAGACAGGAGCTGTGACTATTGCTATCTCATAGGTGAGGAAACCAAGGCTTTGCAAACTCATGTCTGTTACCCAAGTGGCAGAGCCATCTTCAAATCCAGACACCATGCTTACAGAGACACTTTTGTTACCAGCAATGGTTCTGGTGACCAGTTGGGTCATGGGGTCTGGGGGAAAAAAAAGAAGGAAGCAGTCCTTATTATGTAGACCAGGCTGGCCTTGAACTCTCAGAGATCTGCTTCCCTCTAACTGCCTCTGCCTCCTACCTGTTGGCACTGATGGCATGGACTACCACACTCATCCAGTCCTACTGTGTGATTCAGCTTAGTGCAAACTTATGTCCAGACAGTTAGTGTCCAGGTAGAGGTTTAGAATGAAGTAAAAAAACCTCGACCCTTCCAGAAGGAACTTTAGATTGATGATTCACTATGGTTCAGTAGATGGTGATGCACAATGAAATGGCATAGCTAGACCAGGCTTTCCAGAATGTTCTTGGAGAGAAGCCTTAGGGCATGTGGAGACAGGGAAAGAAACACAAACCAGAGGAGGTAGTGTGGTGGTACACACCAGAGGAGGTAGTGTGGTGGTACACACCAGAGGAGGTAGTGTGGTGGTACACACTAGAGGAGGTAGTGTGGTGGTACACAAAGCCAGAGCCACAAACCAGAGGAGGGAGTGTGGTGGTACACAAAGCCAGAGCCACAGTGAACGGAGAGGTCAGGACACGGGACATGAGGCCAGATGTGAGTAGGATCAATTACCCAAGTCTTCAACATTTAGGTTTCTGGGTGGGTGGGACCAAAGAGAGATGAGAATGTCAAGAGCATACCAAGAGCCTGGCAAGAGTGGCTTGAGCTTTTAATCCTAGCACTTGGGAGGCAGAGGTAGGCAATCAGAGTTCCAGGCCAACCTGGTCTACAAAGTGAATTCCAGGACAGCCAGAGTTATGTAGTGAGACCCTGTCTCAAAGAAAAAGAAAAAAAGAAAATGCCAATAGATCACTAGGGACACTTGATGGGAGAAGAAATGAGGTAGGTGTGTAAGAACAGGGAGCGGTCATGATTCTGTCTAAACTCCACCCCACAGTTACCTGGCAATAGCCAGGTAGGCCTGGCTCACTATAAAAGAGGCTGCTTGCTCTCTCCTCTCTCTCTCTTACTCTCTTGTTTCTCTCTCTTGCCTTTTGCTCTCTTGCTCCGTCTCTCTCCCCATGCCATTCCCCTACTCTCTCCACACGGTCATGGCTGGCCTCTACTTTTCTACTCTCTCCCCTTCTCTGCCTTTCTCTGCCTCTATTACCCTCTTAACTCCCCTCCCCATGCCCTGAATAAACTCTATTCAATACTCTATGGTGGTGTGGCTGGTCCCTCAGGGGGAGGGGATGCCTTGGCATGGGCCCGCTGAGACATCCCCTTCCCTCATACCTCACCACACCCCCATAGAACATATTGTTATAGCTCTTTATCTTTTTATAAACACATCAATGATAAGCCTGTCTTTGGTCTCCCTAATGATAAGGGGCTCTTGCTGAGACGTCTCCCAAGACTGACCTTCTCAATTTCCCTCGAAGGAAGGCATATCTTGCTATAGCCCATCTGCCCTAAAATATTCTGGGCAGGAAGGAGCAGGATCTGTCTTGTCAATGCAGCTTGCAATAAAGAATCTCATTCAGGGAAGCTAAACAGCTGCTTGACTATTAATAGGCAGGGGCCTGAGCTGAAGCATGCTGGGGGTGGGGGGGTGGGGGGCGGGGCTTATGCAGTTCTGCAAAGGTGAATCTCTCTTCCTGTCTGAGTCTTACTCCCCATGGAGAGACCATTGCCCCTCTCTTATTTCTCAGGTCTGTAGTCACCTCAGGGTTCTGATAGAGCAGCTGCATGACCTTGCTCTGCTGGAGTGACACTTTCTTCTTGACACTGAGTGTAGCTGAAGTGTGGCGG
>NW_022196895.1:56655162-56664699 GCF_008632895.1 Mastomys coucha
GGGGTGGGGTGGGGAGTAGTTCCTCCATCCTGGCCAGAGACACAGGCTGGGATGTCTGGATGGGGTTACCACAACTGTGCTGAGTGACAGATCAGGTGTTGCCTTCAAGGAAGATCAGAATTAGGGTACAGTCTAGAAACAGGATGGCTGAGCCTGGTGGTGTACGCCTTTTATTCCAGCACTCAGGAGGCAGAAGCAGGTAGATCTCTGAGTTTGAGGCCAGCCTACTCTACATAGTGGGTTCCAGGACAGCTGGAATTACATAGAGAGACCCTGTCTTAAAAAAAAAAATAAAAAAAAAGAGGGGGGATTATTGTAGAAATATGGCAGCCTGTTGTCAGGAAGAGCCATGGGGCATTCTTGTCTTAGAATAGGGCTGTGGGGACCTTGGAAGCCTAGACCTGAGAGAGCGAGGTCTTGGGGGGGAGGGAGGGGGAGGCATGTCTCCTGTTGCTTTCTTTGTAACCTATGGCCCTACCAGCCAATCTGAAGGAGCCTGTGGAGAGTTAATGGAAACCCACTGAGGGGCTGGGCCACACCCAGACCAACTCCTGCTGTGCTGAGAGCCCATGGCCCCTGCCCAGGCAGTTGGCAGAGTCACAGGCTGGCATTGTTACCTGCTTTCTCAGGAGGTGGCTTCAGATGGTGGCCACTTCAAAGAAGCCTCATTGAAAGCAAGACCTCCCTCAAGTTTCCTTAAGGGCCTTGTCCTGGCTAATGAGATCATTTAGAGCCCCCTTGTTAAATGGGTTTAAATACAGTTTGCCTGTAAGGCTCGTGGTTTCACCTTGGCTCAGGCTGCTGTGTATTTAATGTGTGGCTGTACATTTGTACTTGGTGTGAATTCTGCAAGCAGGAGAGTGCAGGCTCTGCCTCATACTGCCCAAGGTCCCAAGCCCAGGTAGTATGCCCTCAAGCTGTTACCTAAGTATGCGTCTGTGCCTCAGTTTCCAAATCAGGCCGAATTGTTCTGGAGAACATGTCCACACCTTCCCAACTGTGGTCAGAAAAAATGCTCAGGTTTCTTAGAACCTGGAGTTCTGCAGCCTGTTCTGGAAGGTCCACCATCTCGCCTTTCACCCTCATGGCATACAGATTCATCCTTTCGACTTTCTTTTCATTTTCGGTTTTTCAAGACAGGGTTTCTTTGGTTGGATTTGGCTCACTTCACAGGCAGAAGCTTAAAAATGAAAGCCTTACGTTCTGCCCGTGCAGGGAGGAGGCCAGAAGAGAGATTTTTGTACAACATTTTTATAGGATGAGAACACAAAGCAAGGGGTAGTGGGTGGGCAGTTGCATTGACCAGTCATATTTTGACACAAGAGGTTCAACAAGGAAGTTAACGTTGGTGACAGGCTTATTTGGGTCACCAGGTTTCAGGGTCCTTGAATCGGCTTTTCCAGTCAGGTCCCCTCCTGGACTCTGACCTGGAATCCAGAGTGATAAACGACAAAGGAATGGGCAAGTGACCCATAGTCAACTGAACAAGGAGGCCTGGAATTCATAATGATAAGGGAACAATGAGTGGGCAAACAGCACATCGTCTTAAGTCAAGACAGGCCACACGTTTATGACTTGTGTGCCTTAGCTTTCTTTTCTTTCTTTCTTTCTTTTTTTTTTAAAGATGTATTTATTTATTTTATGTGTCTGAGTACACTGTAGCTGTACAGATGACCGTGAGCCATCATGTGGCTGCAGGGAATTGAACTCAGGACGCCCCCTCTCGTTCCTGCCCCTACTGTAATACACTGTAGCTGTCTTCAGACGCACCAGAAGAGGGCGTCCGATCTCGTTACGGGTGGTGGTGAGCCACCATGTGGCGGCTGGGATCCGAACTCAGGACCTCCGGAAGAGCAGTCAGTGCTCTTCCCCGCTGAGCCACCTCGCCAGCCCCGTGTGCCTTAATTTTCATAATGGGATAACAGCATCTTCCTTCTTTACATCCTTCGCTGGTTAACAGACCAACAAGAAACATCTGAGGAAGCAGGACTGGGAGCATGAACTCAGTTTTGATCCTACCAGCAAGAAAGAATTTGTTCCTGAGATGGCTGGACTCAGGAAAGTACTTCCTAACACCCTGTGTATCCTTTTAGGCTATTCTGGAATTAGCTCTGTAGAGCAGACTGTCCTCATACTCAGAGATCTGCCTGCCTCTGCCTCATGAGTGCTGGGATTATTGGCGTGCGCCACCGCCACCGTGCCTGGCTGCCTCCTCTTGACTTTCACACATACTTGACATATTTGAAATGCTTTGTCCTGGCCTCTCTCTTACCCTTCCTAACCTTTCTTCTCCTTCAGGCCCTAGGGACAGTATCCTTCTCAGAGCACCCTTGCTATGCTTCATTCCAGTTCTGGTCTGTCGGAATAGACAGAACCCCATGATGGTGCATAGCGCACACCTGGTCATCCTTGCCAACCTTATCGGCGTTGTAGGCTACATCATAAATCACTCGAGGCCAGGGTCTAGGCCAGCTTCTCACCGCTTCCCTGATGTTCCTCCGCAAAGTTTCTCAGTCAGTTCGGAGTGAAGCTTAAGGTTGAGGCCACCTCTTGGTCTCCTCCTCTGTGCTTTTCTTTAAAGTCACCCTTTATACCACTTCCCACCGACCTTGACATACCATCCTTGCTCTCTCAAACACTCTCAAAAGCAGAGCAGAGAAGGCCCAGGTCCAGACGCTCTGAGTCCATGGAAACAACCTTTGCCTAGAGAACAATGACTCTCAGCTCTCCTAATGCTGCGAGTCTTTAACTACAGTTCCTCATGGTGTAGTGACGCCCCTCTACCATAAAATTATTTTTGTTGCTACTTCATGATTGTAAGTTTCCTACTGCTATAAGTTGTAATGGAAAGCTGTGTTTTCAGGATGGTCTTAGGTGACCCCCACAAAAAGGTCATTGGATGTCCCCCCTAAAGGGGTCAGGACCCACAGGTTGAGAACCACTAGCCTAGGCTAAGCTGCGAATCTGCAGCTTCCCAAATCTGTACTATTTCCCCCAGATTTCCAGGACTAGGAATCTTCATGTCCCTAGATGTTGGACTGATGGTGTTACACAGCCCTGGTGGGCAGACATGTTGGGAGGTCTAGAGGTGGCGCGGAGCTCAATGGGGGTGGTCTGCAGGCTTCCTGGCCAGCAGGAGTTGTGCCAGGGCATTTCCCAGTAGAACTATAGTGGAAAGTGTAGGAATGATGGGCGGAGAGGAAAGCTCAAGCTGGAAGCAGGGCCACTGGAGGGAAGGACCACCGCTGGATCTCAGAACGGAGTGCAGACCAGCAGTTCAGGATCAAGGCTGTGAGCAAAAGGAACCATCCGCCTAACCGGTGCTGTTTGAGGGAGAGCCTGGTAGCTCAGAGGGGCTACTTGGGATACACACATACCTCCCTGCTAAACCAGGGAGTGACGCATACTCTTCACATCTGGATCCTCTGGATTGAAGAATGAATTCCAAACTTCCAGCCGTCAGCCCACAGCAGAAGGGTTCTATCCCTCGGGAGCTTGCAACTGATAATACTATTGCTACTGCTAATAAAAGATATCATTTGTGCCCCAATTCCATGTACCAGGCACTGTGTTAAACATTCACATCCATCATTTGAAAGGCTGTCAGATCCACAAGAGCAGGAACCGGGCCTGTTTCGTCTCTCCGTTACATCCCCAGGGCCTAACACACGACTGACACAGTCGATACCTAATGCGCATTTATTGCCTAAACAAACAACCCTTCCTGTTATCCATGTTTTATAGACAAGGAGCTGAGTCTGACTCAGGCTAAGTAACTTATGTTTCTCAGCCATCAGAATGAGAAGGCAGGCTTTAGATTCAGGCCTGATTCAAAAGTCCCACCTAGACTCAGTTACGCTCTGCACTGTCGATTCTTGCTTCGTGGTCTGATAAGCAGCAATATTATTGACATCCACCTGGGACATGCAGGTTCTCAGACCGATTGAATCTGCAGCCACCCGACAGCAAGGTGACTCAGATAGACATTAAAAGTGTGAGAAGCGTTGACTCCCAGGCCGTTCCATCCCCACAGTCTCCCAGGGAGTCTGTTCGTGGCAGTCAAGCAGCCTGAATGCTTCAATCAAACGGCACTTGATCGGTAGGGCCTTTGTCCTCTGCCACAGACCGCTGAGCGTAATTGTAGTGCTGGCAGCTTTGGCCTCAACCTTTAAAATGATTATACTTAAAGAGCAAAACTGTGTTTTCACTTTTTCCTTTCCTTCCTTATTTTTTTTACTTTTTTCTTCCTCTTTCCTTCTCCTCTTCCTTTCTCCTCTTCCTCCTCCTCCTCCTCTTCCTCCTCCTCCTCCTCCTCCTCCTCCTCCTCTTCTTCTTCTTCTTCTTCTTCTCCTCCTCTTTCTCCTTTTTTCCTCCTCCTCCTCCTCCTTCTCTTCCTCCTCTTCTTTTTCTGGCAGAGTTTACTTTGTAGACCAGGCTGACCCTCAAACTCAGAGCTTCACCTGCCTCCGCCTCCCAAGTACTGGGATTAAAGGCACGCCCCACCATACTGGATCATTTCCCCCTTTTAACCACGCACGCCTACCAATTTCTACCACTCGTAGGCACATATTCCCAGGAATGGAAACAGGGATTTCTAGCTGGTGCTCTTGCCTCAGGACCACCTCAGTGTGAGATCCTGTGGGGAAGACGTCTCATTTCCAAGGAAGCCTGTTTGAACTCTCCATTCTTCTGCATCTAGTTATGGAGGCTGTTGGTGGGAGGTGTCTCAGTCTCACACTCTGTTTATTGGGAATGGATTCTTTAATCTGGTGATTGTATTCAGAAACAATTCCTCCAGTGACTTAAGATGCTTTGCTCGTTTGTCTTTTGCAGCTTAAGGGGTTTAGGATTTCAAAACACTGTAAAGAACTGCTTGTCTAGCAAAAGAAACCGAGAAAGTAGTTTAATTTCATCCAAGTTCCCTTCAGCCTTCTCTTGTGTCTGTCTGCACACATCCCCAGGACATTGACCTCATTGTGTCACTGTGCCCATCATATCTCTAGTCTCTCGTTGGAGAATTCACATCTGCATCTGCTCCAGATGCACCCGACTACAACTATGAGCTTGCCTAAGCCAGCTAGCCTTGACCCTAGTTCAGAGAGGTTGTATAACAGACTCAATCCATTTCATGTTGTGGAAGGTCAATAATTTTCTTAGATTCGTGTGAGTTCTCTAGTGGCTGAAAGACCTTAGTTTCTCCTGCCTTAGAGCCTGTCTCTCTCGCTGTATCTGAGTAACTGGGATTTATGTTCTCCACCAGACAGTGATCTATGTTCGAGACAGGAAGATGACCAAGTGACCCTCACACCAACCCTCTGCTATTCGGAGCATGAGGTCCTTTTGCAAAACGCATAGTTTTCTCACACCAACAGACCTGAACATCATGGTCACTTTGAGTATCATTTGCAGACAGTGCTTGATGCCTGTACTATTTTCTAGACCTCTTAAAAATGCTCTGACCCCTCACGCTCTAGAGAATCTGCAGCTCACAGGTCAGATAAGATCACAAGATAAGACCCCAGATAACGAGAAAAGGTGCATCCTTGGAGATGATTAACTCCCCACTCTCCATTTCACAGGGGAGGACATTAAGCCTGCAGAAGACAAGCGACTGGTCCAAGGCGCCCTGTCAGCACTGGGGCAGTGTACAGCGAGTGCTCTGATTCTATGTCTGCCTGCCACAGTCTCCCTGTAGCCTCAGCTTTACAGAGATTATGAGAAGTCAGCAGAAGTCAAGTCAGGGACTATAGTCCAGTCAGGGCAAACAACTGAGAAGGCCCAAGGAGGTTTGGGATCTGAAACTTGCTGTATTTACCAAAATAAAATGATAAAACTGTTTCTTCTTCTCACGTGATGTGCATTTTTTTCTGGCTCTGTTCCCCCTACCTCCACCTCAGCTTTTTACCAGGTTGATGTTGCAGCTTGATCCTGAAAAGACAGAAGACCTCTCTTCTTGGAGCATTAGGCTAATGAGCACTGATTTGATTGCATGTGACTGCAATCTCGGAGCATAATAAGGGAAACCCTTACCCTACAGTGTGAGCATGCATGGATTCAGTTTGCATTTATTTACTTTTTTGTTTGTTTGTTTTTGTTTTTGTTTTTTTGTTTTTTCAAGACAGGGTTTCTCTGTTTAGCCCTGGCTGTCCTGGAACTTACTCTGTAGACCAGGCTGGCCTCGAACTCAGAAATCCACCTGCCTCTGCCTTCCAAGCGCTGGGATTAAAGGCGTGGGCTACCACCACCCAGTGGCATTTATTTACTTATTAAGAATTATTTATTTTTATTTTACTTGTGTTTTGCCTGCGTTCATGTCTTACATCACATGTGTGCAGTGTCCATGGAGACAAATGATGGTGTTGGATCCTCTGGGAACTGGAATTACAGACAATTGTTGGCCACCATATGGGTGCTGGAAATTGAGCCTGGGTCCTCTGGAAGAACATTCAGTGTTTTTAACTGCTTGAGCTGTCTTTCTAACCCACTGACAATTATTTAGCGAGCCATGTTTATGTGCCAGCACAGAGTTGAGCTGAGGTGTGAGGAGGGATGACTCTGCTCTCTAGCTACCTCCCATCTGTAAGGTGAAGGCCACACCATCCTCACAGGTAGAGAGCCACCTGCCTCCTCCTTCCTAGTGTCAAGTTTGGCAGGGTCTTCACAGGGCCAAAGTAGCCAGGATGGCTCCCCCTAGAGACGGTAGGCATGAGTGCACCCACTGTTCCCAGGGCCAGACTGGAAGGAATTTAGGAGTCACGTGCTTCAATCTATCGATTCCGTATGTGCACATATGAAGTATGTAAATGTTTCAAGGCCTAACGAAGCCAAGGGGATGACCCAAAGTATTCGGTGTATCAGAAGCCCAGCTAGGGTTTCACGTTGATCTTGAGAGCAGGATCAGACAACAGGAGAAAGAGAGAGAGAGACAGAGAGAGAGAGAGAGAGAGAGAGAGAGAGAGAGAGAGAGAGAGAGAGAGAGAGAGAGCAGTGTCAGAAAGGGGAGGGGTTGGGCAGAATGAAAGACTGGAGGCTGCAGGCAGGGAGTAAGGCGGCCCTGGTTTGCAATGGAGTCAAAGAGAGGCTGCCCTGAATGGAAGACTGAGGTTGCCATCATGGAGAAATCATGAAGCCAGGTCCTGAAACCGCCTAGGCCGTGCCTGCTGCCTGATCTGATTTCTTGCAGAAAGGAAAAAGAAACCTGGTGGATGAATTTATGGAGTGCTTATGTGTCCCTCTCAGGCATCACCAGGGGTCTCCCTCGCCCCCCCCCGCCCCCATGGGAAAATGGTTGCACATCCTGCCCTTCCGTGAAGTTTATCCGCAGATCAAACAGTAACGGCTGTTGTTATAAATGATCTGGCAGATGCCACCTGGGACATGTGCTCAAGAGAGCCAGCTCTTGCTGGGACAGAGCCCAGTGTGTGTCATCGAAGAAACATTGATGGAACAGGGTCACAAAGGAGCCACTTGCCCAAGGTCATGCTACTGGTCAGGGCTAGGTGGGATTAGAACCTGGATCTTCCTGCCCATATAGCAGGGTCTGTCCTCAGTCTGACTCTCAGCCAGCTCTCAGAGGCCATACACACAGCCTTGGACCTCTAACCTTATACTGGGTAACCATAGGCTGTTTCCACGGCATCACACACTTAGGACTCATGGGGTCAGCACCCCAGGGTTGTGACTGCTCTCTTTCTTCCCAGACAAAGACATCAGCCGTAGGCTGGGTTAACGCAGCTGTATTCTTCTGGCTGAGTCCTGTGGTGTTTCTAGGGCCACTGATGTCTCTGCAGTCTCCGGGGTCTAGGCCCTGAAGCTTCCTGAACCAGAAGGAAATAAGCAGGGAGAACCCTAATCCCAAACCAACAGACTGGTGTTGCCATCGTGCAGAGGAGAGGAGAAACCAGCTATGCCGTCGGGAGGAGTTTGAGAGTTCAGGTTGCCTCGACAGCTGAGAGACACTTTTTGTCTGGTGGAGGAATGTACTATAACATGAACACAAATGCCAGAAATGGCACTGAGGAACATAAAAATCACTTCATAAGAAAGATGAAAAATTTGATCTCTGTTTTCAGGTCTTTTTAAAATGTTTTTATTTGATGCTAACATGTCTCTCACGCCTCTCTAGGAATTGCTCACATAACACACAAACACACATCTTGCTAGTGCATGAATGTGTATAAACACACACCTATATATGCACGCATATGCATATTTCTTTAAAGAGCAAGCCTTGGGCTTGGAGTCTTTGGCAAGCCACAGTATCTAGTTAGAGTTTTAATGGCATTGTTTTATTGTATTTATTTTTACCTTTACTCCCATTTATGGCAGGTGAGACTGGTTTTCCATTTGCAACACTGACATAAAGTTTCCATTTTAAAGACATTTACTTAAGTTAAAAGGAGTCTATTTAAAGAAAAACCCTAAACGAATAATAATACAGGTGCTGAGCAGGCACACCTCTGTGGTAAAGGCAGTACAGAAATGAGCAGAATTTGGGAAACACAGACACAGGCAATAATGGAACAAAAGGAGTCGTATATTCTCGGAATCAAAGACCGTTGAGGTTTAGAAGCCCGGGATTCTAGAACCCCAGGACACAAAAATCTTAGCACCATTAATTCTAAAATAAACCACATAATATGTGAGATGCTATAAAATGGTTTCATACACACACGCACACACACACACACACACACAATGAGTGTGTGGGAGAGAAAGCCTTGACACCACCTGTCAGTTCAATGCCCACATCTTGATGTGGAGAAACTGAGGCCTAAGAGAATACAATAGAATGAGTTAACACATGGAAAAGAGCCTTGTGAAACAAGCTGTGTTCTTCTGCCTTCGGATAATTTGTGAAACTTCCTTGCCCCCAAAGCCATCAGAGAACTGACTGAGATGGGAGCTCCTCGACTTCTGCCCTTGTGTGCACCTCAGGCTCCCTGAAGCTGTGACAAAGTTCTTAAGGCTCTTGTGTCGTTGGCCTGGCCTTCGCTGGGACCGGGAACAAATGTTAGCCTGCTGAATTCCCACCAAAAGAATCTGCAGAGTGAGGAGTGGCTTCGGCTATGAGTCCTAGGCAGAGGGACCTGTGGTGCTGTGTGGTAGACACTGGGGGCTCAATTAGGCTGCCATTCGCTGTGCGTAGAGTCCTTTTGCAAAAGCAATGTGGGCCAGGAAGTTTCCAGGGGAATCCAGTCTATGACTTGAACTCAGCTTTTCTTTCTTTTTTTTTTTTTTCTTCTGGAGCCTCAGCTTTTCCTTCTGTGAGACCGACACACAAGCAGCTCCTTTTCCTGCCCTGCAGAGCTACAGGCTGGTTTCCGGGGTCTCTTCCATAAAGAGAGTGAGCCTTCATCTCATTGGAGTCTTCAAGAGAGTATTGGGCCCATTAGGCAAGGCAAGGGTTTTGCAAGCCGTTGATGTGAAGAAGGAAGACACAGGCCATCTGTTGGCAAAGCATTGCCCTAGCTCCTTCGGGAGTGAACTTAGTTCTCCACAGACCTGGAACATCCTGGCTATTCTTTTTTTTTTTTT
>NW_022196895.1:56665872-56674794 GCF_008632895.1 Mastomys coucha
CCATTCTGACTGGTGTGAGGTGGAATCTCAGGGTTGTTTTGATTTGCATTTCCCTGATGACTAAGGCTATTCTTGATCAGTAACAAACCAGCCAGAGAACTGGGTCGGCAGGGTAGGCACCCTGCTGGGCTGTGTGGCTATTCTGTTTTGCTATTTCTACATACTCAGCTTTTAGAACTGCCCATCTATCCACAGGCACAAACAGGGCTGCCTATGGGGCTCAGCCCTCAGGACACTGTGTGGAGAGCGGGTCCTCTGGTGGAAGGCAGGCCGGGCCGACAGTTGCCTTTGCCCTCACTTCCCCATTGGCTCTTTCTCCCAGTGATCATGCTCGGACCTCATCAAGGTTTCCAGGTGCCCCAAGGTCTCTGTGGTGTTGCCCCCTTCTCATGGTCAGCCTCCCGTCTGCCAGGTTCAAGTTTTCACACTCACTTCTGCTGTGTGCTGTTTGTTCCTCCCGCTCCCCCGCTAAACTTTTCATGTGGCCCCGGGAAGGGAAATGCCACGGGCAGTTGCTTCTCTGTAGTTGCCGAGCTGAGGATACAGCAGCCTTCTCTTCCCGAGGTCGCCCGCAGCCTGTCTCCGCAGCTGCCAAGGGCTCTGAGCCCTCCGTGATGTGGATTTCTGCACAGGTTCCAGGTGGTCTGTCGACATGCTGACCCTTTCCCTGCCCACCACCCCCCAGACAGGCGCCTGGGGAGGAGGAAAGAAAGGACCACTTCTCCTTCACCAGGCCTCTAAAAGCATCTCAACCATTCTCTCCACATTAATCATGGAAAAGACAGCATTCCTTAGCCAGGGAGAGAAAAGGCACTCTTTCATCTGCCCTGCTGTGTAGTCCCAAAAATACAAGCTCGAGCCCCAGCCAAGCTCTGATCTTACGTACCAGTTATCCCACCATCTCTGACCCCAGATAGACTCAGGTCTTTCATAATCCGCCCCCTCCCTCACCCCCCCCCCCCCCCCCCCCCCCCCCCCGAGGGCCTAAAGACCAAGGTGACGCCACTCTTCTGAGAAAATGGCCCATGGCCTGTCTTGCTCCCCTTGCTTCACGAAGGCCAGCGAAGGGCTCCTTGGCACAGTACCCAGCTCCCCACCCACCCTGCCTGGCATCACCCTGGACTACACTAGAACTGTTAAGTATTTCCTCATTAAAGCCCTGGCAGCTGGACGCAGGCCTGCGAGCCAACATCAATAGTTCCCACCGCCCAGGAATGTTTGGACAGAACTCTGCTGTTAGGAGCTATGAAGTTGAAAGATTTTTATGGCCGGGGACCGTGTTGGTGTTAGGGAGCCCATTTCTTCAGGGTCCCAAGTCTGTCTTAAGATCCCGGCAGCAGGAAGTGGAAGGAAAAGGCCCAGAAGGGGAAGCTGGAGGGCAACCAAGAAGCAAGACTAATCAAGTTTGGCCCAGCTGCTTGGTGTGCAGTGTTAGGGACCGAGCTGGGGTGGGGGTGGGAGTACCAAAGGGGCATTTGAGGCCCAGGTGAGAAAACATAAACTTCACAAACAGTAACACCAAAATGAGAGAACGCTTCAAAGCCCATTTGATCTTTGCTGTTTTCTGTTTCCCAAGCTGATAAACTCAAAGCAAGACCTAGGACTCTGGAGCAGGCCTCAGGGAATGCAGATTCTGTCTAAATGATGCAAAATTCAGCATCTGTGCTTCACTGTGCAAAGGACCCCTAAGTCGGAGTCCAGCCATACTGAAACCATCCCCCTATTGATAGGTAAACTGAAGCCCATTCACTCACTCACTCACTCACTCACTCACTCACTCACTCACTCACATTGACTGCCTATGAAAGAAGGACCTGGTGCGGAGCCTGACACGAGGCTCCATTGCACAATGCTGAGAGCTATGGGGCTGGGGAGCAAGCATTGCAGTGAACAAAGAGGAATCAAGGTGATGGCGCAAGTGCTGGCATGGGCAGAGACTGTGGCTGAGGAAAGCGTGATATTGTTGCTTTGCCAATCCAAAACTCAAGGAGGCAGCGAGTAGAGGGTCTGAGGGAGAAAGTTCTCCACAGAGGATTGGTCACTGCAAAGACCCCCGAGGAAGCAAGCTTGGGAGCCCAGGCAGGGAGGCCGAAATGGCAGATTGGGTATGAACAAGCTGTAGAGACAGGAGCAGGTAAGGCCACCAGGGGAAATCAGGGGAAGGAATGGGGGATTTATTCTGGGGCAGCTTGGAGCAAGGGAAAGTGTGCTGAAGAGGTAAGAAGTCCTGAGAGGATCAGATAGGACTCCCCAGAGCATCCCTGACTGGCGTTCCTCCTTCCACTGTATTGAACTACATCTTTCCTGCCTGCCTGCCTTCACCCCATCTCTGTTATTTGTCAAAACACAGGATAGGATTGGGATGGATAGAGTTACTTCTTTGGCTGTGGAATTAATGGGGAGTGTGGAGTTAATAGGTTGCAGTGTGTAACAGGACCTATGTAGCATCAGGCCCAGAGAGGGAAGGGCCTGCCCAAGGTCTTAACACCTAGGAGCACATTCTAGGCAGAACAGGGACCAGACTCAGCTCTTCTCCAGGCTTGTTATCTTCCTGATGGTTCATATAATCTGATTGCTCACCACACACTATGACCTTAACCAAAAGTCTGGCTGGGACATCAAGCAGAGTGAGCAGGAGTCCCGAGGACAGGAGACGGGAAGCCAAGAACCAAGTGGCCTTGTTATAGAAATCAGGAGGATGGCTAGTAGTAGTCTTTGCAGTTTCCTCACAATCAGACAGATATCTATGAGTGACTACTCTTCTATTTTAGAGAAATCTGCACTTAGGTAGCATAGTGGCCTATGTCTATAATCCCAGTGCCTGGGAAGCTGAGGCAGGGAGTGTTATGAGTTAGAAGACCATCCTGGGCTACAGAGTAAGACTATCTGGGGCTGGCGAGATGGCTCAGCAGGTAAGAGCACTGCTCTTCTGGAGGTCCTGAGTTCAAATCCCAGCAACCACATGGTGGCTCATAACCACCTGTAACGAGATCTGACGCCCTCTTCTGGAGCGTCTGAAGATAACTACTGTGTACTTATGTATAAAAATAAAGAAATCTTTGGGCCAGAGCGGAGTTGACCGGAGTGAGCAGAGGTCCTAAAATTCAATTCCCAACAACCGCATGAAGGCTCACAACCATCTGCACAGCTACAGTGTACTCACACATCCATAAAATAAATAAGTAAATCTTAAAAAAAAAAGACTGAAAGGGGAGAGAGAGAGAGAGAGAGAGAGAGAAGAGGGAGAAGGAGAGGGAGAGAGAGAAAGAGAGAGGGAAAGAGTGAGAGAGAGGAAGAGAGTGAGAGAGGGAGAGGGAGAGAGAGAAAGAGAGAGAGAGAAGGAGGGGGTTGAGGAACAGTGTTTATATTCATAATTGATCTATAGAGAAGTAGAAAAACATCCACCTATACCTCAACCCCCCGAACTTAGTCACTGATGAGCGGTTTTGATGTAGCATAGCTCTAACAGACCAAAACCACAGTGTAGCTTTCACTAAAGCTATCATTTGAGAGTTGGCTTTCTCTCTCTAAGTAGAAACAGAGACAGATAAAGGAAGGAGCTGGCCCTCCAGGCTAGCAGCAGGGCTAGGTTCTCAGTAAGTGACCGAGCAAGGTACACAAGTCCCCAGACTTAGAAAGGTTTACATTTCTTTCTAGTCTGCGAACAAGGAGCCGTGCGTTGTCTCTTTGCATTGGGCTCTTTAGATGGGTAACTGGTCTTCCCAGGAGCATGGGTATAGAACCCCAGTACTGTGAGGTCTTGCATGTGACTTTAACCTCTCTGTGCCTCAGTTTCTTGAGGTGTACTGAGAGCATGCTCCTGGCAGAATCATAGCGACAAGCACATGAGCCCTCAGGAGCCCTCCTCCGATAAGTGTGTGTCTCCTTGGGTCATTTGCTGCATCTTCCTCCCCTGCATAGCTTGCTCTCTGACAAGCCCTCTTTCATTCCAGTCAGGCTTGCGGAGGGAGGATCAGGAGTTCAAAGCTAGCTTTAACTACATAGTGAGTTTGAGGCCAGCTTGGGCTACACCAAACCCTACCTCAAGTAAACGAATGAGCATCACCCTCAAACTCAAGATACTCCCTGTTTGCTAGGAAGAGTGGTATATGCTTGTAGTATCAGCTATTCGGGAGGATCATTTGAGCTCAGGGGTTCAAGACCAGGCTGGAAAAGATGGAGAGATCCCACCTATGAATAAACAGACACAGGAAAAGCTGTTGTTCAGTAGAATCATGATCTCCTCAAGGGATTTTCTGACATCAAACAAGGCCAGAAGAGCAGAATCCTGAGTGACCAGCAATGAGAGGAACCAAAGGAAACATCACTCACTGGTCCTACTGTCTGGGCTTGAGTGGCTAATACATAGCCAGCTTCTCTGTCCACACCTAAGGAAACCCCTGCTCAGCTCCCTGCCCTGGTAGAATTTTTTTTTTCCCCAACAGCTGTGATTTTCAGGGTGTTTTTTTTTTTTTTTTAATTTCACCTTGAAAGCACAGCAGGATCCATGGGTTCCAAAAACTTATTAATCCTTACAAAACTTCCATGTTCCAACCAACGTGTGGCATGCTTCTTGATGTTTGTAGTTCCGCCCTGCCCCTCTTGGAGGACTTCAAAGGCTGTTTCTTTACTGAAATAAACAAGGACTGGATGGAGGGGAGAAAAATAGGGGCCTGTGGAATGGAAAAGAAAATCACATTTTTCTTCTAAAAGGATCCAGGAGGCCAGGGACTGTACAAATGGCTTCTGGCCTGGAGCACAAATGTTGCAAAAGTTAAGGATAATGGCTGCGGGGTGTACGTGCGAGGGGTTGACTAGTCCCTGCACCATTATGTGTCCCAGGGATGACATCTGGGTGGCTGTGTGCACAGGTCTGTGTGAGTGTCTAGGAAAGGCTGCGTCCATGTGGCTGTGCTGGGTGGCTGTGTGCACAGGTCTGTGTTAGTGTCTAGGAAAGGGTGTGTCCATGTGGCTGTGCTGGGTGGCTGGACAGGCTGGGTCCAGCTGCAGCTTCTTCACAAAGTAGCCATGTAGTAGACAAGGCTCTCCCATGCTTCAGTCTCCTTGCCTGTAAAATAGGAAGACTAGTGGGGAGGATTAAACCAGTTAATACAGGCTCAGTTGCTCAGCCCAGAAACTGATACATACCCAAGCCAAACAAGTGGTAGCTGCCACGATCATTCATGAAAACACACAACGGACAGACTCCCGATCAAATTCCCTTCCCCAAGGTCTTGCCAAACTGGACAAGTTCTATATTTTGGTACTTCCATTTGGGAAAAAAACCAGATTCGGTGGAAAGGAAGGAGGCCCTTGGTTCTCTAATCCAGGCAGGGCCCCAGGAGTGAGGAGCAGACAGGCTTGGTGTAACCTACTCCTCGTAAGTGAAGATGTAGGCTAAGAGCTGCACAGAGCCTTAGTTAGGGTTTCTATTGCTGTGATAAAACACCACGGCCAAAGGAAACTTGGAGGAGAAAGGATTTTCTTCATCTTACAGTTCCAGGTAACAATCTATCACTGAGGGAGTTCAGGGCACGAATTCAAGCAGGGTAGGAACCCAGAGGCAGGAACTAAAGCAGAGGCCATGGCAGAGTGCTGCTTCCTGGCTTGCTCAGCCTGCTTTCTTATAGCACCCAGGGCCAGCAGCCCAGGGTAGTACCACTCACAGTGGGCTAAGCCCTCCCAAAGCGATCATTAATCAAGAAAACACACCACAGGCCAATGTGGTATGGGGATTTTCTCAAGTGAAATCCTCGCCTTTCACATGACTTTGGCTTGTGCCAAGTTGACAAAAAAAATTAAGCAGCGCACACAGAAAGCTCCATACCTCCCTCCTCCAGCTTGAATGCTCTGATTAGCTTCTAATTAGATAAGTATCCAAGCCTTCATGTGTAAAACGGGAAAATGAAGGAGCCTTCGGTAGGAAGCACCTATGATTTGTACTAAGTAAAATCCTCCTAAAGATGGCCACCTTCAGTGTCCTGCAACACCTCCTGGTAGGGTTATGGCAGAGGCTCAAGCTGAAGGAACGTGTGGGTGAGGAGAGGGGGAGAGGCCAGAGCTAGGTGAGTGAGGGTGCTCCTGGGGTGGTTGTGGGGGAAGCATCAGATTCAGGGAGCTGGGGCAGAAGCAGAGGTCAGGAGGGACTCCAGAGCCGCCTGCACTGTATGTTAGAGGGGGGAAAGGAAGGGGTTTCCCAGGAAGGGGCCAAGCAGCCAGGAATCAGTAGCAAGACAGGGAAGGGACAAATTCCAGAATGAATCTGGCCCCTCATTGTGCAGACACGGGATGCTTTAATTGCTGTATTCCATTGGTAAGTGGCCAAGGAGCATTTCCCTGGAAACAGGCGAGGAGGCCAGGCTGGAGGGATTCAGCCCTATTCCTGGACTGCCAGGGTCCTCGCCGAAACAACTCAGGACCCATAGCACTCCATATGTACAGCACCCTCCCCGCCCCCAGCTCCACTTTCCCCCACTTATCTCCTGATCTTCATTTGCTGGCTACCTACTGCAGAGCTGGCTTCCTATGTGAGCTGCCTGTTAACTCCGCCCTTCCTCAGAGGCCGAAGCCTGGGCCGTCCGGGCTACATGCATATCCTCTGGGCACAGCACCATGCCTCAGCAGAACTTGCAGAGACAAACAATGATGGTACAGATGGAGAGATAGGGAAAGACAACCTTAGCGACAACAGTGATAAGAGAGGGGAGAAAGGTGCTTTAGTGAACACAGGCTCAGCTCCTGCATGAAGGCACCACTTCCCTTCTTCTTTCTAAAATATACCAAATACGGAAGCCAGGCATTGTGGTACATGTGTATGATCTGCAAACTTAGGAGGAAGAAGCAAGAAACTCAGGAGTTCGCAATACTATATTATAGTTGATACTATATATACTTGATACAAGTATATCCTATGCTTGATACTATAGTAAGTTTGAGGCCAATTTGGACTATATATGAGACTTTGTTTCAAAAACAAAAATAAATGCAAAGAAGCAAAATTTAAATGACACACATAAAAAAAAACCCAAAAAACAAAACAAACAAAAAAAAACCTAAGCCAAACGGAACACCCCAAATACGTGACAGGTGCCTCACCCTATGTCAGGCCTGGGAAGAGCACCCTGGACAAGGCAGAGAGGGCCTCTGACTCCATGGGGTTTGAGTTCTACATGTTTACCATGGATATTCAGGAGAAGGGAAGCACCAGGACTTTATCTCCACAGTGTTAGGTGGATGGAAAAGCATAGCCTTGCTCCATACTGAGGACCTGAGGAGGCTGAGATATGTACCCTGTGGACTCTGGGGGCCATGCTACTGTTAGAAGGCACAGTGTTTGCTTGGGTCAGCAGGGAACCTTGACTAGGGTAGGTCGAGGGTAGGTCAAGGGTAGCCTCTACATGTTCAAAAGGAAGGGCATGCATCCAGACGGGCTCTGCTGTAGATTAGAGGGCAGAGTCTGGGAAGGGAGGAAATTACCCCAGCAATTAAAAGGCAGAGCAGGAGACAGACCCAGGGTTCTGGCACTCGTTCAACTGTTCCTAGTCCTGTCGTGTCAGGAGCCAGAAGCACCCTAAAAGGTAGCTTCTCACAGAGATTGTCCAGATGGGAGGCCGCTCGTTATGTAAAGGGCAAACCCCAGAATGGGAACAGGATAGGCACTTAATATCTGTGATTCAGGGGATGCTGGCTAATGCACACAGGAGGGCCAAGGAAATGAGAAATTGGCCCTAGGTACCACTGCTGACTGGCTCCTTGGGGCAATACTTGCTTCCTACCAAATCAAGGCTGATGAAGACTTAATCACACTTACCATGTGACAGTCACATACTGAATGAACCCAGTTAGTTTCTTCAAAATTTTATCTTTGCAGGCTAGGGAGATGGCTCAGTGGGTAAAGTGTTTGGCGTGGAATCATAAAGGCCTGAGTTCAGGCCTTCAGCACTCATTTCCAAGCAGTGCACTGTGCGCATTTGTGACCCCAGTGCTGGTGGAGGTTGGGGATGGGGGACAGAATGGATAGGTGGATCCCTGGAGGACTGGCCAACCAACTTAGCTGCATTGATGAACAGGTCCAGTGAGATCCTGTCTCAAAAAAAAAAAGGTGGACAGTGGTTTAGGAAGACATCTGATGTCAACTCTGGCCTCCACACATGGGTGCACATACCTTCATGAGCACGTATGCACACGGACGCATCAAAAAACAAATTCATCCTTGCAACAACCAGACGGCGTGGCAACCATTGTGTCCACTTTATAGAGGAGGAAACAAAGACTTGGGGTACTAGACAACGCCATCAAGGAAGGACGGGAGAAGGGGTGAGTTTACAGAGAAAGTCAGGCCAGATGGGAGGGCTGAGGGCACAAGGGTTTAAGTTTTATGGTTGTGCAGAGCAAGACCACTGTGCAGTGGCTCAGTCCATCTCGTCTAGAGGCATGAGGGAAGGGCAAATGGTCTCTTGCAAGAGTCTAGCTGTCCCAGCAATGGAGAGGCAGAGGCAGGCTGGATTTCTGAGTTCGAGGCCAGACTGGTCTACAGAGTGAGTTCCAGGACAGCCAGGGCTATACAGAGAAACTCTGTCTCGAAAAACCAAACCAAACCAAACCAAACCAAACCAAACCAAACCAAAACAAAACAAAACAAAACAAAACAAAAAACGAATAACAGAGTCTAGCTGTGTCTGGCCTTCCACTGCAAAGCTTCTTCACAGTCCCTGGCTCACATGGATCTGCCAGGCTGCTAGTGTTTGTGTGTGTGTGTGTGTGTGTGTGTGTGTGTGTGTGCGCACACACACATGCGCACATGTGCTCCTGTGCACTTCTCTCATTTTCTCCAAGAGGAGAACTAGGCTAGGAGGAGGGAAGTCTCCAAGACCATGTTGGGAGCTGAAGGCCAAGCCCTGGGGTGGGGGGCGCTCATTCCTG
>NW_022196895.1:56674804-56684500 GCF_008632895.1 Mastomys coucha
CCCATCTCTCAAGCTTCCATGAAGAAAGTCCGAGGTCAGCAGCCTTTGTCTTCTGACTCCTGGTGTTATGGGTTACCTTTAGTTTCCTATTGCAAGACTTTCTCCCTGGGAAGGAATGAACAGCATTTGCCCCCTCCTCTTAAAGTCCCAACGAAAACCAAACCAAGGAGCTTAGGAGACTTACATGAGTGAGACTTACTTAGAGGAGTATGGGGAACCCCAAATGCAGGCTTCCCCTATAGATGGAGTTCCCCTCAGTTAACCTTCCTCAACCTCCATCTGAACCTCCAGACACCCCAAGGCCATGTGCACTTAGGACAGAATTGCTTTGGAATAACTGGGGGCAATGGACGGAGTCTCGGGGGAGGGTCCTTCTCTGAGGGAACGCCACGCCCCATGGGTGAAGGCCTCTTACAAGTAGACACAGCTGTTCTGACAAAGTTGGCTGCTGCTTTGCTTCGAGGACTGCCTCCTCTGCGTCTCTCCCAAACGTACACTGCAGTGCCAACTCTAGCCGTGTCTGTAAACGTGAGATTATCTGGATATGGTTGAGTCTGGCCTATGAGACGAAGATACTGTGGCATTGGATTGGTGGCTGCAGGGCTAATCCAGCATGACCAGGGTGATTATTGTCTTTATAGAGGAGTGAGCCTGTGATGTGAGGATAGGGTTGCACAGGGAGGACGCCATCCAGCAGCAGAGGCAGAGACACCGAGGAGAGGCTGAGAGAATACCTTCCTTTTATTTTGAGGCACCCCACTTATAAAACCGTCTGATGGCAACCCACATAAACTAGTACCCCCGTATGAAGGTTAACATCTGACAGTCGATTTGACAGGATCTAGGTGACAAACAGGCACGTCTATGAGGGAGTTTCTAGACTGGGATAAATGAGGTGGAAAAACCTACCTCAAATGTGGGCAGTACCATTCCTGACTGTACATAGGGGAAGGTGGCCATGGCCAGGTACCAGAACACGCTGATCTGTTTCCTGACTGCTGAATGGTGTGACTGGCTGCTTCAAGCATCTGCCACCGCCACTTTCCTGCCATTAGAGACCATAACTATAAGCCAAAACAAACCCTTGCTTTTGCTGGGCATTTTGTATGAAGAGAATAAGTAATATAATCTGGCTTTTCCACCTGGTAACCAATGTGAGCTGTCAGGTGTTAGGGAAAAGGTCACGGGCCCTAATACACTGATGTCATGAGATTCCCCCACCCCAAGCAAAGGCAAGAGCCAGACTCCTCATTCCTTATCTAGTCCCACTGTGTGCAAGGTCCCAGCCAGCTTCGTATAGTGGGAGGTTGGAGATCAGAAGAATAAAAATATTGCTCTGGGCACACCAGGTGATGGCTACACTGTGTAGCTAGCCCAGGAAGGGAGTAGAAAGCACTGATGTTTGGGCAGGGGCTATAGAAGGCTGCATGGAAATACAAACAGAGCTCCAAAGGACAGGCAAGGCTTCACTAAGCAAGGATAATGTGGATCGTTAAATATATACCTCACTGCATGCTCTTCATTTACTGCTCGCTGTACCCTTGTCCTGAATGTGTGCACTAGAATCACACTGTGGCTTCTATTCTACAGCGGAGGAAAACAGACCCAGAGAGGTTAAGGACTGGCCCCCAAGAACAGAGCTGGTAAGGCTCTGATGCCAACACAGTCTTCTCATAACCACGACCCTGGGTCCCTGACAGGGAGGAATGCAGGAACAGATCCCTGGGACAGGAGTGTCAAGGGCATTTGGGGAAGCTGGGTAGTTTTCCAAGGCAGTGGGTTTGGGGGAGAGAGACAAAGGAGAAGGGAGCATTCTCCAAGGAGCCGGAAGGCTCTGCTGCAGTCTTGGCTTGGCGGGCGGTTAAGCGTTCTAGCACAGTACGGTAATTAAGCCTGTGGGCTGTGTTGGGGGGTGGGGTGCTGTATCTTCAGTGTGATTCCGGATGGCATGCTGCATTCACCAGAAGGGCTTCCTTTATGCTGCAGTAAATAAGCATTTGAACTTCTTAATGGCCCTAACAGCCAGGCTTATGCCTCACTGGGGTTGCATAACCAGCACGGCTCAGCTGAGAGCTTTCTCTCCTCTGCACTGAGCTCACTGGGACCCAGTCCCTGGGAAGGAGAGTGCTGGGCAGTCTCACAGTATGAATTCTGTTGTGTTTTAGCTCTGAATCAATGTGCAGTTGAAGAAGGGCTGAAAGTTACCATGCAACCTTACCAGACAGACAGACAGACAGACAGACAGACACACACACACACACACACACACACACACACACACACAGCCAAAGATGGTGTCTTTCCAGGAGTCACAGAGGCAGAGAACCAGAATCCACTGAACAGCATCAATGATGGCTATGCGGCTCAGCTACAGTGACCGAGATGCACACAGTGAAACCTCATCCTACCCCAGCTGATTTCTGGCGGACCCAGTTCATCACTGTTGGGCTACCAACACCCCCTTGCATCCAGGCATGTGCGGATACAATATGGAGGCTGGAGCTCCTTAAGAGACAGCCACTTTGGGTTTTGAGATGAGGTCCCTCACTGGCCTGGAGATCACGATGTGGGAGCTAGGCTGTCCATCTCTCCTGCCAGTGCTGGGATCGCTGTGAGATGGAACTTAGGTCTCTGTTCTTTCCCAGCAAACCATCTCTCCAGATCCGATTTCTCTCTTTTGCCCCCAGCAGTGGTGAGGGAGGAGCTTGGTTCTCAGGATGGCGGCAGCTGCTAGCTGGCAGTTCCTGGCATAATTAGGTTCGTGTTCCTTTTACTGTCAATCTTCATCTGATCACAATAGCAATAAGAAACTTCTTTTGAGCAAAGGAATTTAATGTAGCTGGGTGGTGGCGGCACACGCCTTTAATCTCAGCACTTGGGAGGCAGGGGCAGGTGGATTTCTGAGTTCAAGGCCAGCCTGGTCTACAGAGTGAGTTCCAGGACATCCAGGGATACTCAGAGAAAGCTTGGTTGGAAAACAAAACAAAAAGAATTTAATATAAGTAAATAAAACAGAAAGAGAAAGTGTACTTTAGTTAGAAGGTTGGAGTTCAAATCCTGACTTCTGAACTTGGATGTGCAATTGAAACTCTTTTTTTTTTTTAAGATTTTATTTATTTTATGTGTATGAGTACACTGTAGCTGTACAGATGGCCGTGAGCCATCATGTGTGTGGCCGCTGGGAACTGGACTCAGGACCTCTGCCGGCTCTGCTCTCTCTGGCCCGGCTCTCTCCTACCCTGTTCGCTCTCCGGTGTAATTCACTGTAGGTGTCTGCAGACGCACCAGAAGAAGACGTCCGATCTCATTACGGGTGGTTGTGAGCCACCATGTGGTTGCTGGGATCCGAACTCAGGACCTTCGGAAGAGCGGTCAGTGCTCTTACCCGATGAGCCATCTCACCAGCCCGCAATTGAAACTCTTGAAGCTTTAGTTTTCTATCTATAAAGATGTCAGTCATAGGAGTAACCGTACCACAGTTGGTTGGGGAATGCTGTTTAAACTCTTACCAATAGCCTGATGCATTAAATTCTCAGGTGGGAGGACCCACCCTTCCCTGGCCTCAGTTTTTCTGGTTCTGACGTGGGTTCAGAGGATCATCTATGGTAGTCTTAGCCACAGTAGATTTCAATCCTTAAAGGCTGTGATAGTTGGACTCCATAGGCAGAAAGAGAACCCCAGAAAACCTAAGGAACAGTCCCTCCCCCCATCTCCCGGCCCTGTGCCTCTCTCCTTGGCCCTGTGCCTCTCTCCCCAGCCCTGTGCCTCCCTGCAGGTGCTGCCCGTGGGCTCTGGCTCACAGCTGTGTTTGCTCTGCCTAGCAAAAGCCTTAATCATGTTTATGAACAGGAGAGAGAGGGTGACCCCACCCCCACCCCCACCCTCAGCCCCTGGAAAGCCGTATTCTAGAAGTCTGGCCAAGAAAAGGCTCCTTGTGTCTGGGTGGGGCGAGCCATGTATTCCTAGGTCCAACTGCTTGGCAGATTGGCTCCTGACATGCTGCTGAGGGTCCTTATGCATAGAACAGGGGGGCAAGGGGGCAACCTTGTCATGATCTCTGCTTCCCATCAGGCCTTGCTGAGACTGAGGGTGGGTGGGTGGGGGGAGGCGTGGTACCACAGCAGCCTGGATAGGACATGGGGTTCTGCCTTCGGAGATAGCTAAGCTCTGCTTAGCTCAGTCCTGCTTTGGTGTTTAGGGCCTTGCTCTGGCACCTCAAGCTCCAGAGACATGGGCTTAGGCTTGGGAAGAAGGGCAAGCACCCTGCCCTCCTTGCCTTTATCTCTCTCCCTCTCCCTCACGCAAGCCCTGGACCCTCTAGAGCAGAGGATCTCAGACTTCCAAATGCCGTGATCCTTTTAATCCACTTCTTCATGTTGCATAAAATTATTCTGTTGCTACTTCATAACCTTAGTTTTGATACTGTTACAAATCGTATTGTAAATATCTGATGTACAGAGTATCTAGTATGTGACCCTAAAGGGATCACCACCCACAGGTGGAGAACCACTGCTCTAGTGGTCTGGTTTTTGTTTGTTTGTTTGTTTGTTTTTGTTTTTTGTTTTTCAAGACAGGGTTTCTCTGTGTGGCCCTGGCTGTCCTGGCACTCAGTCTGTAGGCCAGGCTGGCCTCGAACTCAGAAATCCAACTGCCTCTGCCTCCCAAGTGCTAGGATTAAAGGTGTGCGCCACCACTGCCCGGCTCTAGTGGGTCTTTTACACCCAACCTCCTCCAGCTTTGTCTTCCTGCCTTGTCTTTGCTCCATCTGAAACACTGCAGCCTTTTCCTCCAGCAGGCTGCTTCATAGCCACTTCCTGTCTCCGCAGAGCCTCCAGCTCCTCCCCTTCTAGTTGTTCCACGGTACAGAGGCCCAGACAACATCTTCCATCATCTCAGAATATATTTTTTTAATGATCTCTTGATCTATTTCTCATTTTTCTTTTTAGCAAGTCCATCCTATGATGGTACAGGCCATGTCTGTGGGTATCTGTTAACATTAGCAATTCTTGCATCCTCGGTCCCTGGGAAGTCCTGTTCTGAGCTCTGTGCTCACTGGCAAGCACTTAATCAACACACATTAAACAAAGGCATGAGTGACTGAATTAGGAAAACACAAGAAGAGACCCTGGCCATTGTGTTCTATTATGTTAATCATAGCTACTAATTCCTAGCACTTTCTCACCGTCGTGTGCTATCTATCCCTAGGCACTGCATACAAGGCCTTCATCTAGTTCTGCAATTCTGGAGAGGGGATCCTGGCTCCCTCTTTTTCAGAGGCCTAGAGAGGTACTCAGCCTAGAGAGTACTTATGATGGTCATACTAAGGAAGAGACAGAGTTGAGACTGCAAGCACAGCAGCCAGTTTGTCTGTGGCAGCCTGTGCTTCTGACCTCTGCCCCTGACACCCCCAAATAGGAAGCAGTTTGTCTAAAGAGGGGTCATAGGGTACTAAGGAAGCTTTTTACTGCCTCCTGCTGTCCTCTCCAGTCTCCACAGTTTCTAGAAACTTCTGCCTGGTACATTCTCACAGAGAGCACGCAGGGTCAACAGCAAACATCCAGACAGCAGAAGTGGCTGGAGTCTCTGAGTCATGGAATCGGTGTGGCTATCCCCCAGGGTACACCCCCAGGCCTTCAGGCCATGACCTGAATCCACTGTCAGTCTTCCTTCATCTCAGCTGGCTAGAGGACACTCCAGGCTCACCAAGACTTACAGGAAGAGCCTGAGGCTAAGCTGTGGGGCTCTGGGCTCCCAGGAATGCTGCTGACTCGCGTAGCAGGCCTTCTGTGACTCAGAAGCTGTTTAGGCTCAGCCCTCTGGATAGGTCAGATGAGGGTCTCCATCCTCTAGACACACCCAATGGACTATACACATCAGGGGTCGCTATTGCCTAGCTCAGAGGCAACAGGGACTTCTTCTCTGCAGGCCTTCATTTATTTCCCTGTCTGTGCACAGAGCACATGCACATGCAGTTGATTAAGAATCAGTGAGATGCTGGGCAGTGGTGGCACACGCCTTTAATCCCAGCACTTGGGAGGCAGAGGCAGGTGGATTTCTGAGTTCAAGGCCAGCCTAGTCTACAGAGTGAGTTCCAGGACGGTCAGGGCTATACAGAGAAACCCTGTCTCAGCGAGATACAGGCAAGGCAGGGCCTCAAGCACTAGAAACAAATCTGGACGTTGTGGGTGCCAAATCTCTGGCCTGGGAGTCACAGATTCTAGTCCCACCCCTGACACACCCGTTTGCTGTGAGAACTTGTATCTGGGTGGGGCAGGCTATGCAGTCAGGTTCAACTGCTCAACAGATTGGCTCCCAGCTTGCTGCTGAGGACAGCAAGGCACAGGACAGCTTCGTTGCAGTCTCAGCTTCTTGTCAGGCCCTGCGGGGGCTGTGAGAGCGTGGGGAAGTGGTGGTGGGGACACTCAGCAGCCTGCACAGGCCTGTGATATGATGTCATCTTTAGTGGACACCTCCCCCCAGCATCTACGAAGGCTAGCTTTTAGTGGACAGGATACCCTGTCACCATCTGGACTCCTACCACCTTCTGTCCTCTGCTGAACAGGCCCTGGCCCTTGCTCTGTCTCTTCAAGGGCCTGGGTAAAGGCGGTGAATCACTTTTAAGCCTTTCTGAAGCTTCCGTTCAGAATCCATTTCCCACAGATATTAAAATGATGGCAAGAATCTACAGCTGATGACATAAGAAATGTCTGAAATACCTTGTTTAAAAAAAAAAGGAGACAGCATAAAATGCATTTCTCTCCATATATACCTCTCTATAAGTAGAAGCGCATAGGGAACAAAGTCTAGTGGGATATGTATATATACATGCATGTTAATTAGGATAATCTCTGAGTCATGAAAATTATGTTGATCTTTACTCTTTTTTTTTGAGATTTTAAAATCTTCATGCAACAGAAATATTGCTTTTAGAAGCAAACAATTGAGCCTCTTTTTAATGAAGAACTTTACCTGTCCCCCAACACCAAGATCTGAACTGTCTGGTTGCTCCTGAGTTGTTGCCTGTGTTTAGGTAAGTCCCGTCTGACTTCACGGCTGTGACAAAACACCAGAGGACTTGAAGAATGGCTGGTCTGTTTTAGCTCAGAGTTTCAAAGGTTGGGGGTCCATGGATACTTTACTCTGTTGCTCCTAGGCCACAGTGAGACAGCACATCATGGCAGAGCAGAGCTACCCACTTCCTGGTAGCCAGGAGGCAGAGATATCAGAGAACAAGCTCCATCCCCAAGAGGTAAGTCCCTTGGTGACCTACTTCCTCCCACCGGGCCACACCACCTAATGGCTTATTCAGCAGGAGCTCACAGAGCTTTCACGAATAGAGCTTTATGGGAACATTTCACAGGCAAGCCGTTAATGCTAGGCCCCACTTTCCATAAAATGAAGGAGCTGTTCTCTGTAATGTCTGAGCTAACATTCTTCCTGAGAGAACTCTTTACAGTTTGGGCTGGCAAGATAGCTCGTTGGATAAAGGTTTATCCCAAGACCTACAAGATGCAATGAGGAAGCCAACCCCTTAGACCTGTTCTCTGGCTTTCCTATGGGCATCATGGTGACTTTGCATCTGTACATTCATACACAAAATTCTTAAATGAATTAAATAGGGGTTGGAGAGATGGCTCAGCCGTTGGGAGCACTGGCCACTCTTCCAGAAAATCCAGGTTCGATTCCCAGAATCCACGTGGCAGCTGACAACTGTAACTCTAGTTCCAGAGGGTCTGACATCCTCACATAGACATACTCCAGACAGACCAGACAAACATACAGGCAAACACCAATGCACATAAAATACAAATAAATAAATTATTAAAAATGAACAAATAAACGTTTTTAAAGCTCAGTGAAAAGTTATACATCTTTGATGCCCAGTAAGGTGCTACCTACTCTGGAAGGGCTTCCACATCATTTAGGATTAAAACCATCTGAATCTAAATAGCCAGACCCAGCAACAGCTACGGAATGGAGGACTTCTAAGCTGATAATTCATCGGGCTGTCTTATTTATAGAACTCAAGTCTCAATCACTCTAGGCATGTGATACCTCTGAGCCATCCACCTTCTACAGGAACTACACTTCTTCTTTAAATCCCACCCCTAGGCTGTATTCATTGGTCAGCATAGACACTTGACCCAAATTTAGCCAATCAGCTCCTCTCCGGGGATTTAATTTTTTTATGTGGTAAAATTGGTATAACCTAAAACTAAACATCTCATGGCAAGTAATTCAAGGGCATTTAGTGCATTTATAATGTACAGATGTCATGTTGACCTAATTCTAAAACCTTTCTGCCTGCTCAGAAGGAAAACGCTGGCTAGCCCCTCCCACCCTGCCACTGCTTCCTTTGGCCCTTGGCAATCACTGATCTGAATTTGTTCTCTATGGGTTTACACTCTGGGTAGTTGACACACTATGTGGATCTTTGCCTGTGGTCTCTTTTACTCTGTGTTGTAGGTGCATTGGGACTTCATTTCTTTTTATAGCCAAGTATTATTCCATTGTATGTGTTTACTAATTTGTGTGTCTATCCACTGAGAGGACATTTGCGGTCTTTTCACCTTTGGGCTGTTTATAAATAGTGCTGCTGTGAATGTTCATATAAATGTATCTATTTAAGTCTCTGTTTTCAGTTATTTTGGGTGTTTACCTTGGAGGGGTGTTGCAGGGTCCTACCCTTAACGTTGGGAGAAAGTGTCAAACTGTTAAGTACTGTGACTGCTCTATCCTATGTACCCACCAGCAATGGGGCATTTGACCTTGGGCCTTTCTGGAACTCTTGAGGGCAACTTATAGGCAAGAGTGGAAATTATTCCCAGAGCTGTAAAGGCAAAACCTAAGCAAGTCCCAGCCACCCCTGAAGCTTAGCCATGTCCTGTGTCTTGGTTACACTGTTAGAGAATCCCTGTTTGCCTGCTTACTGGTTGGGTTGTCTTGATTGACTCCCTTAGTGTTTCTGGATGGCTCAAGCTTGATGCTTGAGGTTGTTCTGGAGAGAACACAGACTCCCCAGTTGGAGATGAAGACCCCCCACAGCTGGATCCTTTTTGGGGTTCATATTACTCCTCCCCAGGCCTAGAGACAGGACCCCAGGCAGAACCTAGATGCAAACTTGAATCCTGGCAGTTCATATGACTGGGGAGAAGGCGGAAGAGGCTTGTGGTTAAGGTGGATGGGAGGTGGGTTGTGTGGGAGATGCCTGGGTTCCCCTGAGGACAAGGTGGAACAAGAGAATCAGAAGAGAGGCCAGAGGCCAGGCTGGGGGAGAGGGATGAAAGGCGGAAAGAAAAACCCAGAGGGATTGCCAATGTTTAGATGCCCTTTACCTCAGTAATTGAGACAGCCTGTCTGTGGCCAAACACGGAGGCATGTTCTTTAGGTTCCGAGAAGTAACTCCAGTTTCTGGGTGAAGAAGAAGGGTGGAGAGTGATAGAGAAGGGTAGTTGTAGAGACCAGGCCACTCTGCCCCATCATTCTCCCTCCAGATGTTTACATCTGCCTTTCAGCCTCACCACCTCCCCTACCAGCGGTGAATACCTGTGAAGCACAGAGCTCCAGGACGAGAGTCCTGAGAATGTGTGAAGAGGAGCCCTAGCTGTAGAGAATGGGGGAAAGACCTAGAGGGTAGAAGCAACCAGTGTCTACAGGAGAAGAAGGAGAAAGAGGAGAAGGAGGAGGAGGAGGAGG
>NW_022196895.1:56684776-56691917 GCF_008632895.1 Mastomys coucha
AAGAAGAAGAAGAAGAAGAAGAAGAAGAAGAAGAAGAAGAAGAAGAAGAAGAAGAAGAGGAAGAAGATAAGGAGGAGGAGCCATAGCTGAATGATAGAAATTGATTTCAGAATTATTATCCATAAAGAGAATAGAAAGATAATTTACCCTTGGGTGAAATTCTCTCTAGTATTTTTAAACTATATGTGCGTACCTGCATATGTGCATGTGTGTATGTGTGTGTGTGTGTGTGTGTGTGTGTGTGTGTGTGTGTAGAGGACAACTTGCCAGGCTTGGTCCTCTCCTCCTACCATCTGAGTCCTGGGGATTGAACTCAGGAGTCAGGCTTGGCAGCAAGCACCTTTAACACCTTCACACAGACACACAGCGCAGCACTCCAGCCACCTTGCAGGTCCTTCTTTAATGCTGTGAGCTGGAATGCAGGGAACGGGGCTTCATGTGGAGCTATGCTATGTGGTCTCTGTCATTCACACTAGTTTTCTAGGACTGCCTTAATGAAGTACCTCGAACTGGGTGCCTTAAACAGCAGAAACGGGCTAGCTCCCTCATAGCTCTGCAGACAGTCAGAGATGAAGCCACTGGCAGGACTGAGTCCCTCTGAGAGCTGAGGAGGGCTGGTTCTTGCTTCTCTCCAGGCGGCTGGCAGTTTCCTGGCAGCTCTTGTTGTGTTCCTTGGCTTGCAGAGTCATCTCTACAGCCTCTGCCCTTGTCACCATGTGTCATTCTCCCTCTGCCTCTGTGTTTCAATTTCCTGTTTCTAGAAGGACATCAGGATCCCTCTGGTCACCTCTGTAAAAATCCTTGATTCCTGATACGGTTGTGTTTTCAAGGACTCGTGGTCCAACATATCTTTTATAAGGGAGTACAGTTTAACCTAGAGTGTGATACTTTCTGTATGACGCTATCCTCCAAGCAGAATGGCAGCCATTTCGTAAGACCATCTGTGTCTGCTTGCAAAGCATCACAGATCTTATCTCAAACACAACAAAACAAGCAAACAAAACAAAACAAAACAAAAACAACTGCCACTGGGCAGTGGTGGCACACGCCTTTAATCCCAGCACTTGGGAGGCAGAGGCAAGTAGATTTCTGAGTTCGAGGCCAGCCTGGTCTACAGAGTGAGTTCCAGGACAGCCAGGGCTATACAGAGAAACTCTGTCTCGAAAAAACAAAAACAAACAAACAAACAAACAAAAAAACCTGCCACAGTTGGGGCTGGTTGCCTTTAAAAAAAAAAAAGATTTATTTATTTTATGTATATGAGTACAGTGTCGCTGTCTTTCAGACACACCAGAAGAGGGCATCAGATCCCATTACAGATGGTCGTGAACCACCCTGTGGTTGCTGGGAATTGAACTCAGGACCTCTGCAAGAGCAGTCAGTGCTCTCGACCACTGAGCCACCCACCCATCCAGCCCCATTTGTTGACTTTTGACACTGACTTTCTTTTATCGAGGGAGGGGATGGGGAAACTGAATCGCAAGCTACTCCTCCCAGTTAGTTGTTTGTAATTCTGCCAGAATTGCAGGTGGTCTTGAGGGTCTCAGGGAGAGAATAGAGTACACAGGCTTGGGAAAGGCGAGGGGAAGGGGGCTCTATTTGTGTAGCCATTAAGAGGCCATTGCCCACGCTGGGAGCAGACTGTCCAGTGCATCTGCTTTAGATTTTCCTTGTGCTCCTGCTTTGTAACCCCTCACCCATCCTCTGGAAGTCAATCTAATAAACTCATTGGTTCCCTAGGGTGAGCTTTGGTAGAATAAAGCTTCCATTTGCCATTGGGACTTTATGGAGAGGATGTGACATGGCATAGTCCCCCTCCAGGGAGAAAACTCTCAAAAACCCCATCAGAAAAGAAAAACCAATTACAGCACATTGATGACTAACTGTATACATTATGTTAGAGAGCCTCTTTCTGATGGGAAAATAGTTCCCACTTTGTCTAAGCATCTCTGGGCACTAAGCCTCCTGCTCCCAATTTTACAGGTCTGATAATTGGAAGAATTTCCCACAGCCTGCTGTCTGGCTCCTCTGATTTCATTTCTATTAGTGTGATGTGGCAAGATGGGGCCAAGGTTCCTCCATCTTGTGTTCTTGCTGAAGCCGTTTCCAGGTTTAACTAGGTTTTGATGGTGAATCTCACGGAAAAGTACCCAACTCGGTCCTAGGATGCAAAGGTCAGGGTGTCCTAGCTAACTTATCTCAGCTGTTGTTAAAAGTGCTTATTTGTATGAAGCCTCCTGCAGCTGAACGCTCAGCTTAGCTTCTGTTAAAATTGTTTGCTTCAGACTGCTTGGTCTGTGAGCCTCCAGCTATAGCTGCTGAGCTGCCTGGACAAGGTCTCTGCCCTTAAAAACCTTATGTTCTGGACACTGGGGGCCACATCTGGGTCCCTGAACACTTTGGGACCAGCTGGAATTAAAAACTTTCAGTTGCCTAAACATTGTGCCTGAGTCACCATCTCTGTTGGACTACCCATGACATTTGGAGATCCCACTGAGCCCCAGATGTTATGGGGAGATCACCAGAGATGAATATTCATACACAGCGTATAGCTGATTAAGTCTTTATTCCATCAGGCTGGGGTCATACCCAAGTGGTTGGGGAGGCGGGCGGAACAGCTGGCTGGAATAAAGACTTTCAATTGGTTAGATGCTATGTCTGCGTGGTCATCTCTAGAGAGCTCCCTGTAGCATCACCTCTCTTGCTAGGCACGGGGAGACATGCTGGCATCACCATCCAAGCTCAAGCCTGCACCTTTCTGTTGTTCTTCAGTGTAAGTTATCATCTTATTGGGCATCGAGAACCATGGGAGAACTGGAGAGCTGGCTCAGGGGTTAAGAGCATTTGCTGCAGCACTTGGGAGGCAGAGGCAGGCAGATCTCGCTCTGTGAGTTTGAGGCCAGCTTGGCCTATAGAGCGAGTTCCAGGACAGCCAGGGCTACGCAGAGAAACCTGTCTCAAAAACAAACAAACAAAAAAATCAAACAAACAAAAAGGGCACTTGCTGCTCTTGAAGAGGACCCATGTTCAATTCCCAGCACCCACATGGCTGCTCACAACTGTCTCTAACTCCAGTTTCAGGGGATCCAACATCCAGGCAGGCAAAACATCAATGTACACGGAATAAAAATAAAGTAAAAACAAAACAAAACAAAACTTACAGGTTCTCAATAATCTCCAGTCCGAGATCACCCACGAAGTGTGGGCCCACTGGCCAGACCCCCACAAAAGAGTTCTGAAAAGAACCAAGCAGATATAGGTGCATTTGCCAGGGTCCTCTACAGAAACAGAGCTGATTGGATGGATTATTCAACCATGGCTATTTCCTGGCAGAAAGGCTAAGGACCCAGTAGTTGTTCAGTCTATAGAGACTGAATGTCTTAGCTGTCCCAGTCTGATGCTGGAGTCTCAGGGAGGTCCTAGAGAGCTGCCAGTCTTCAGTCCGTGGTTAGAATCCTGAAGAAGTAGGTTCTAAAACCAGCAAAGGAGTGGCTCAGTAACAGGGTAGTGAGCATGCCGGTGGGAGCGAGGACAAGAGAGCAAGCAGGCAAAAAGCAAAAGCTTCTTCCTTCTTCCTCAAGGTATGGTCCAGGTTTAGGTTCTTCGAACCTCAAAAGATCCAGATTTAGGGTCGGGATTTCCCACTTCCAGTCATCCAATCAAGAAAAACCCTTCATGCTTGGGTTTTAGTTCATTCCAGATGTAGTCAAGTTGACAACCAAGATTAGCTATCACGATGGGATTTAGAAGTCCACCAAATACAAATACTCAGTGCCCTCTCCCTCACTCCACCCTGAGTCAGAGCTCTCAAATGCCACAGCTATTCTGAGACTGTCAGACTTCAGGAAAAATGACAGTAAGGAGGTTGGACGGAGAGAGGCAATGTCCATATCGGGCTGCAGTCAACTCTGTACTAAAGCGAACTAAAAGCTGCAGCTGAGCTGACTGGGAAGCCAGTGGTCATGAAAACACACTGCTGGGGCCCCTGTGGGGCTTAGAGAGGGTTTGGCTTGGGGAGGGGTTCTGTAGGCTTAAGCTATGTGAGCTTCATGGTGGCTGTACTTCAGGTATGGGGCTTACATCTTTAATTTCTGGTAGTCAGCCAGGAGGTTGAAGCAGGAGGATGAGAACTTTAAAGCCTGCCCTCTCTCAAAATAAGAAGGGCTGGGATGCAACTCAGTAGCAGAGCATGCGTCCCATGCCCTAGGTTCAGTTCCCAGCACCACAAATATTAGTAGGTTAATTAGTTACTTAAAATGATTTCAAATACCCCCTTCCCGAATTGAGTCCCTTTGGGCAAAGTTCGGGTCTTCCCCCCAGTTTTGAATTAGGCATTGGAGCTACAGATAATCAAACTCTGTTGGTCCAAGCATGTTCCTAGAGCTGGCCCACCAGTGGTGGGTGGAGTAGTTTAATCAAGGAAACTCTATATTCTGACACCAGGAAGAAGGGAGTGGCTGTGGCAGATGTTGAGCAGGTCTAGCATCACCATTGGACAAAAGTCTGAGGTCTCCCTGTGTATAACATGAAGAGCTCGGCAACACTACCAGAGTTCAGTCTGCCCCGGCTCCCTTCTAAGAGGAACTGTGAGGTCCTGGAGAGATCAAGAGTCGTAGTATTAGCTCACGCTGAGGCACTGCCAGGCAGGTCCTGTTCGAAGAAGCAAAACCTTTACATCTTTATTTTTGTTTTACAGCCGTCCATCCTGCTGATAAAAAAGCAGCCCGGGGAGAGCTTACAAGGCTTGAACATTGTCACAGGGCCAGGAAGGGTGGAGCTGGCGTTGAAAGCAGAGCCCTCAAGCATGAAGCTATATATATAAACTGTAAATAATTTTACAGGCAGAAGGGATTATTAGTAACGGCCTGTGCTGTTAATAATAGTAATTTTTAAAAAAAAAAACCTGAAAAGGAAATTCAAATAAATTCAAACAAATGTTTGTTTAGCACCTACTATGGGCTCACCAGGGGCTCCAAAGGAGACACATAACTAACTGTGAAACAGGCTCTCTCTGATCTGCAGAACCCTAAACAGGCCCCAGGGGGGGTGTGCGGAGGGAAGGCCAGCCAGGTCTAGAAGGTTGTCTCGGAAGAGGAGGCATTTGAACTGAGTTTTAAAGTTTAAAGGGCTTCATAAACTGTGTGTGTGTGTGTGTGTGTGTGTGTGTGTGTGTGTGTACATGTGTGGAAGGAGGGAACCAACTTGGGAAGGACCTAGACTGATCTAAAGAGCTCTTGGGTAAGGCTTCAGTATTTCTATGCAAAACAACTTTCACACCAGCAGGAACTTCAAAAGTGATTGCCAAAGTAGAGAGCAGCAGTTACCATGGCGACAGAAGCTTGCTTCGTCCCTGTCATTAGCGAGCATCCCTTTAGCCAGTTCAGGAGGCGGCAGGCTGGTTCCCTGAGAAGAAAAGATCAGCCAGACTGGTGCCCTGGGCCTGTGAATCTTTAACAGGGAGGCAGGTCTGACACCTGGGTCTGGGATGGCTTAATGACATCCTGAAGGAACCAGAGCAGGTAGTGACTCTGGGAGGGAATGGGAAGAACATAGGCTCAAGAGCCTCTTTCAGGAAGGGCTCACTGTGGATGTCCATTTGCAACCCAGACCCCTGGGTCAGCATCAGTCAGTCCCAGGGCTACTCAGACCTGCTCTCCCCCACCGCCCCCAGGATCTCCGATGTCCCAGAAGGGGTGTCGGTCTCTCGTGCATCACATGCAGAGGAGACACTGTCAGTGGAGGGCACTGTGAGAAATCTAGTAAAGCAGGTACTGGGTTCGAGGTGGAAGCCGAGAAAACTCACTTCAGAGACAGAAGCGGAGACATGAAAGCTTTATTTGCTGAGTGCTCGGAGATAGGAACACAAAGCAGGGTGGGGTGTGGGGGCTGGTGCATTGATCGATCGTATTTTGACACAAGGGGTTAGGCAGGGAAGTTAACATTGGTGGCAGCCTTATCCTGGTCCCCTGGTTTCGGGGGTCCTTGAGTCAGCTTTTGCAGCCAGGTCCCCTCTTGGACTCTGGCCCAGAATTTTAGAATGATAAGGGAACAAAAGAGTGGCAAGCTGCACATCGTCTTGAGTCAAGACAGGCCACACATTTACGACTTGTGTGCCTCGGTTTACATAATGGGATAACAGCATCTTCCTTCTTTACATCCTTCGCTGGTTAACAGACCAACAAGAAACATCTGAAGAAGCAGGACTGGGAACATGAACTCAGTTTTGACCCTGTCAGCAAGGTGGAGCTTGTTCCGGAGATGCTTGGACTCAGGAAACTCTCCTAGCACAGGCATTAGGCCTAGGTTCAAACCCTAGCTTTGAGACTGTCTAGCTGTGTGAGTTTGGGCGAACTGCCTGCTCTTTTCATGTCTCTTGGTTTGGACCTCTCTGGGACACAGGTTTAAGTTTACCCAGTTCACAGGACTGTCTGTGTACGGTGTCGAGAATGAAGTGAGACAGCTGATTTATAAAGTCACACTGATAACCTAGCATGCAGATACTCAGTAAATGTGAGCTTTTAAAGGACTACTGCTTCTGTGTGGGTGGGCGCAGGCATGTGTGTGACTGCTTAACATCTGTGTTGGTATGCTTGCAAGTGTATGCGTGTGTATCTGTGTGTGTAGGTCAGAGGACAGCCTCGGGTCTTGTTCTCAGGCACCATTCTTTGTATATTGTGTAAGTATGTATATGCATATGTGTGTGTATGTATGTATGTGTCCTGTTCTCAGGCACCATCCTTTATATATTGTGTATATGTGTATATATATATGTATATATATATGCATATGTGTGTATGTATGTATGTATGTACTTTTAAAAAAGATTTATTTATTTATTATATATAAGTACACTGTAGCTGTCTTCAGACACTCCAGAAGAGGGAGTCAGATCTCATTACAGATGGTTGTGACCCACCACGTGGTTGCTGGGATTTGAACTCAGGACCTTCAGAAGAACAGACAGTGCTTTTAACCGCTGAGCCATCTCACCAGCCCCATATGTATGTGTTTTTGACAGGCTTTCTCACTGGCTTGGAACTTACTAAGTAGACTGGCTGGCTGATGAACTCCAGGAATCCACACGTTTCTGCTTCTCCATTGCTAGCAGTCTAAGCATGCACTACTATTTCTATTATGTGCC
>NW_022196895.1:56691927-56718220 GCF_008632895.1 Mastomys coucha
ACATAGATTCTGGAGATTGAGCTCAGGTCCCAGTGCTTGCAAGACAATGGCTTTATTGGCTGGGCTATCTCCCCAGCTGATATTATTGCTTCTGGATATCAGCTTGGTATGAAGGGTTCCTGCCTCTTGCAGGGTCTCCTAATAGTTTGTGCTAATCGTCTGTTTTAAGAAAGGTAGATGGGGCTGGAGAGATGGCTCAGTGATTAAGAACACTCACTGCTCTTCCAGAGGTCCTGAGTTCAGTTCCTAGCAACCACATGATGGCTCACAACCATCTGTATTGGGATCCAATGCTCTCTTCTGGTGTGTCTGGTGTGCCCGGAGTACAGCTACAGTGTAGTCACATAAATAAAATAAATAAATCCTAAAAAGGAAAGAAAGAGAGAACGAGAGAAAGAAAAGTTGGTGACATAAACAGACATAATGTCTGAACCCATTTGCCTCCCACATGCCCAGGAAGAAAGGATACAGCTTGCCCTGAATGGCAGCAGCTGTGAGCAATACCCTCTACGCAGCTTGGCCCATTGAAAATGTCGGAGGAGGAAAACAAGGGGACCTTGCCATGCAGACTTTCATCCTTGTAGAAGTGGAATCTAAGTGTGTAACGACAGTATAATCTGAGTACAGTGATGTCGTCATCACAGCAGTGGAATTGTGGGTGAGCCTGTCCCACACTAGGCACGGGGCTAAGAGCGGCACAAATCTTGCCCGTCGTCACCCCACCACAACCTTAGCTAATAGGCTTTGCTATTTTTTACTTTATAAATAAGAAAACTTCCGACACAGAAACATTACCTTCGGTAAAATTTACACAACTACCAAATAGAAGAGTGGGATTAGACTATGGGCAAAGCTGGTTTTAGACATCTCACAGCTAACTAGGACATTCTGTGATACGCGGGTCTGTGCGTATGGAGGTCAGCGGTCAACATTAGACATTTTGACCCACCTACTTTCTACCTTACTTTTTGAAGCAAGGTCTCTCACCAAACCTGGAGCTGCTCCCCAGTTCAGCCACACTGGCTGGCTAGTGAGACCCAGAGCTCCTACTGTCTCTGCCTTGCCAGCATCAGGGTCACAGGTGTGTGCCGTAACGCCAGCTTTAACTTTTTAAAAAAAACATTTATTTATTTATTTATTGTATGTGAGTACACTGTTGCTGTCTTCAGACACACCAGAAGAGGGTATCTGATCCCATTACAGATGGTTGTGAGCCACCATGTGGTGGCTGGGAATTGAATTCACCATGTGGCAAACTGGGAACGGAACTCCAGAAGAGCAGTCAGTACTCTTAACCACTAAGCCCTCTCTCCAGCCCCCTAGTTTTAATTCTTAAAAACTATTTAAGTTTTTTTTCTCTTTTAAGTGAGTTATTGTCTGTCGAGTCAATTAAGGTCCTCGTGTTTTATAGATTGAACCATATTCCCTGACTGACATTCTTTATTTTTCTGAAACCACGAAGCCCTTACTTTATGCAGTGGTGCTATAGTCCCCTTGGGGACTGGGGGACTAGAGGTCAGCCTGTCAACCTCTCTTTTGGGGGAGACTCCCATTTGTCTTGATGATCCCATTCTGTTTATCTGGGATATTACCTTTTTCTTTGAGAGAGACAGAGAGAGAGAGAGAAAGAAAGAGAAAGAAGGGGTTGGGTGGAGGAGCACATAGAGGAAAACCTTGGCTGACCATTGGGGATGGTGGCTTCCAGACATCAAAGTGGGCAGAGCCCCGAATGGATGGGCTGGAAGCAGGCCTCCGTCCCCTTAGGCTTTCCTTCCGAAGCTGGCAGAGACCCTGGCGGGATCTTCTAAGAGCCAAGAGAACAAGTCTTTTCATGTGGCCTCCCTTTGAGCTGGCCTCTGGGTGGGGTCGGGGTCGGTGGGTGGAGGGTGGAGAGCGTGCAGAGAGGTGAGGCCACAGTCAGGTTGGGAAAACAGATTGGGCCGCGGCTGTGAGCTGCACAGGGCCTCCATTGTGCAGCTGGCTCTTGCCTTCAATAACTGGCTCTGAAGAATGTTTCATTGAATGCCAGAGAAAGAAACCATTGAAATGCCTGGGGCTGGGGCTCCACGAAGGGTTAAGTAGCTGTGGCTCTTGCTGTTCCTGGCTTAGGTAGATGTCCCACACAGGGTTCCTGAACCACTCAGAGGGTAGGATGCAAAGATCAAGAAAGCGTGTATATTCTCTCAGAAATGCTAATGGGTACCCCTATGTAAAGTAGGGATCCCCCTTTCTTCCATGAACCACACCGTCCAACTAATATTTAATAAGCAACGGGCCTCCAAGATGCCTCGTGGGCCTGCCTTCTGGGGACAGTGACCTGTGAACAGGCTTGTCTCTCCAGGACTTCCAAACAGTGTGCCAGGTGCTCCACCACTCTCTCCATGGCACAGCCAGCATGACATTCTTAAGCCACTTTCTAATGATCATTAACTGTTGTAATTATCCCTGTCCTCCCAGAGAGCATGGGCAGTCTGGTAAGGTCAGCCATCCCTAAACCAGGTGACTGAGGGAATCTGGGAACTCTCTTTGGAGGGATTTTCTCCAAAAGGAGCAGCTGGTTAGAAGGTCACAGTTGGGCTGTCAGAGAGCACCAGAAGTAGGGCGTGGTACCCTTCTACTCAGGACCACATGCATTATTTCCCACTCTGGAGGAGTGTGTGGCCCAAGATATGTATAGCTTTGAAATGGAGGTACCCGTGTGGATGCTCCAAAGAACTGGAAGAAAGTAGTGACAGGGTCGGCCACTGAGACGGGCACACATAATGACTCACTGTGATGGCAAACCTTCGGTGCCATAGTGGTGCAGCTCCTTGGTTGTCACAGAACTCTCGGGAGACTTGACTGTCTCCAGAAGCCAAGTCTGCAGGAAAGATGTCCTAGGACTGAAAGGGAACTTGTACCGGGCACTTTCAGATCAACCTCGCTGGATTAAAAACAGTAAAAAACAGAAAGGGGCCGAGGAGATGTCATGGTTGGTAAAGCCCTTGCTGTATAGGCATGAAGATCTGAGTTGGATCCCCAGGAGTCATATTTAAAATGTGGACATGGTGGTGTACCGGTGATATGCTAGGAGGCAGGCAGTGGGATCCCTGAGGCTCAATGGCCAGCCAGCCCAGCTGTTTCACAGAGACAAGGGGGATAGTGTTCTGAGAAATGACACTCTGACCTTTGAAAACATGGACACATACAGACACACACACAGACACACACTTACCATATACACACAGAGACACACAGAGAGACACACACACAGATATTCACACATACACATACACACACACCACATACATACATACACATACACACATTACACATATATACATACATATATACATATACACACACCACATACACACATATACATACATATACCACAATATATACATACATAATACATAATACGTACATACCACATACACACATACACATACACACACCACAATATATACATAGTACATACATACATACACACACACTACATACACACACCACAATATATACATACATAATACATGCATACATACATGCATACATACACACACCACAATATATACATACATAATACATGCATACATACATGCATACATACACACACCACATACACATACCACACATACACCCATACATACATACATACACACATACATACATACACACATACATACATACACATACATACATACAAAATACACACACACACACACACACACACAGGCATTTATAAGAGACTGTCTTTAAACAGTCTCTCGAGTAGGTTTTAAATAATCCATCACTTCCTCTGTTCTGGGTGGTAACTGGGTGATGCCCCTGCATCTGTTCTGGGGATAGAGCTCTTTGCTATAGCACAACACGAATTCCCAGGCTTTTGGAATTCACCTGCCTGATTTTGTTTTATTCTTGTTATTTCCCTCTAATGCTTTTCTGTGTGTCTACGTAACTATAAAATAGGCAATTGCCTCCAGCCACCTTTATATATGTCCTCTGAGATGTGTCTGATACTCTTGGAATGGGACTAACAGGGTTTCCTTGTAAGAATTGTGTATAAAGTAAGAAGCATAAGGGTTGGAGTAAGGAGAGCTTGAGGGGCTCCCTTCCTATATAAGGGACTGAGCTCTGTGACACTTCTGATGCTCAGAGGCCAGCTGTAAATCTTGTAAACCTCTGATATAGTCCAGCCTAGACAAATGCCCTTCAGTGAGATGTCAGCATGCATAATCAATATATAGGATCTTTGCCAAGAACTATAACTAGAAGGATCTATCTATCTATACATAAAAAAGATAATTTTAGTTCAAAAATGACTATACATATGCATATATCTACTCACATGCACATGTGCTGTGTATGTGCATTGTGCGCACACATACACACACACACAGATACAGCAATGACAGAGTCACAGAATAAACTCACCCAGTTTTCCACTTTAATATCTCTGTACCCTACAAAGCTGTCTTGGGGACAAATGGCAAGAACAATGTCACTTTTAAGTTGGAGAAACCTTTCAAAGTCCTATTGCTTTCTGTTGTGGTTCAGGAATCACATTTCTTTCTACACAGGTGGGCATCTTACTCCTTTCTTGCTTAGATCTGGGAATGGGGAACCCACTTTTTTCTGAGTCTAACTTCATGGGTGGAAATGAAATCTCTGACAGCTAGGAAGTAACAGAGCTACACCCCTGCCATGTCTGATCTGCATTTCGTGGGAAGATGTTAAGTTTCTTGCAGTGTTTTGATGTGGATGTCTTGTGGGGGGTAAGGGATAGGAACACACTTAGGTGAATGGGAAGCAGATAGTACCTGAGTGAGATGGGCATCCATGACAACATCATCTATGAAACAGCTAGGTCTGGAGGCAGCGGAATGTTCAAAGTCTGGATTAATTTGGCCGGAGAGCGGCCCTGAACTAGAGATACCTTAATATGCTGGGTATGTGTGTGTTTGTGTTGGGGATGGGGGTGGGGTGGGGAGTGCTGATGAACTTGGTCCCAGGAAAGAGGGCAAGTACCCTGGGAAAGACATAAAAGAAGATAACCAGCCCATCGGGTAAGTCACATGACCTGGATCTGCCTTACACTGCTTATTTCCACCCGGTGGTTTCTGAGCCTTTGGAAATGTCTGTTTCAAATATTCCAGCCTGGCAGCTGTAATGGTATTTAAGATGGAGTCTTGGGTCTGTGTTTATCTCCCTAGAGCATTGATGGGGACATTGCGTTTATCTCCCTAGAGCATTAATGGGGACAATGACTTCTGAGGCACACTAGGTTTTTACTCTGGGTTTGGGGGATTTACCAAAAGACTGCGTTCAAGTGTTGGGAAAGAAGGGCTGAGCTCCAATAGTGCTCCACCCGCTTCTCTTCCCTGGATATTCACCCATTGTTGACGTCCTTTTGTTAAGGAAGCTGCCAGAGTGTTTATAAAAGAAATCCCTTACACTGGCCTAGGATCTGCCTCAGAGTGACTCTAACCCACAAGACTCAGTTCTCAAAAGCAGGGAGCAGAACAATGGACCATCTGCAGCCGCTGAGCGCTGACTCTGAGCGGGACACTTCACAGAGGACGATAGTGTCATCTCTCTCGTTTGTGTGATTATCTCATTTCGCAGATGGAGAGATTGACTGACTGGGAGAACAAGGGAACAACTTGCCAAGGTCAGACCCCAAATAAGTAGCAGGATTTGAACTCAGACAGCCTGACGTCAGGGCCTTGCCCTCAAAATGTTGCCTGTGTCTGTATGACAGCCCCCCATGGGGTTATGCAGCGTGTGACCCTATCCTTTTAGGTCTTTGGGGGAGGGGCCAGACTAAAACTGCAGCCTGTTCACCATCTCTCCTGGTGGATGAGTAAGGGGAAGGCCACTTTGGCCAATAGTCTGGGACAAATGTAGAGACTTAAAAGCCCCCATCCTTGTGACCTCTAGTGACTCACCTTGTCACCCGGGACAACCTTGTTGTAGCCTCCGGAAGCACCATTTTAGCAACCGCTCCCTTGGGAGCCTGTGCTTTTCCTGTCTGTCCTCAGCATCTCTTTTGCCAGAACAACAGGCTGCTTTCCCTTTTGATAAATCTGGTCACCCTAAATATGGGGCTTGGAGCAAACAGGAGCACTGGCCCCACGCAGCCCTCCTTTCCAAATGCAGATTCGAATTGCGCTGCTATTTTGGAGGTCTGGTTTCCTTCCACACACAGTGGTTTTTCAGTAGGAGAGGAGGGATCTTGGCAGGGGAAAGGTGTTAGGAGGGAAGAAGTACCTGGGAAGTCTTTGTTTCTAAGACACTGGCCTTTAAGGAGGTCACATGGTGGTCACATTAACAAAGGGAAGTTTGGCATTGCTAATCCCCCTTTGTTGGCTAGCAGTGTCCGTGCTAAACAGTCAAGTCCTGGGAGCAAGATGGCTCAGCAGGTAAAGTCATAAGCTAAATGACCTGGGACTGACTCCCTCAGAGTTGTCCTCTGACCTCCACGCACAGGTCCCGGCAGTCTCAGAACCCACTCATATACACACATAGAGAACTAACTAAAAAAAAAGCAAATAAATACAGCTTAATAAAAACTTGGAACTTATGCAGAGCCACATCAGTTCCCACCCCTCCACCCCCCACCTGCACAAAGCTCAGTACCACCGCTTATGTCCAAAATGACCGTCTGTGGTCACCTCAGGCTGGATGCTGACACGGGGGGAAAAATAGGAAGATGACTGACAGAGAGAAAGATCTACCCTCAGCATTCCTCAGAAACCTGTGAAATGGGTATGTCTGCCGGGAGGAGCCACTTTCCTCCTCCTCATGCAGTGGCGAATGGGGTATCTGGTTCTCTACTGGCATATACTAGGTGACATCTCAAAGCCCATGCTAACCTCCAGGTTCCTTTGGTCCCTATTAACATATACCTGTAGTGCCCATCAAGGCCACTGGCTGTTCTGGGCCACAAGCCCCCCTTCCTGGTTTTTCTTGCTACTCTCCCACTCCACCCCTGTCCTAACTCCTGGGCAGCTCCAGTCTACAGGCTTCCCCTCTGACCCAGCAGGTTTCCTTCTGGGTTTCCGGGCTTCTCTATGCCACCCTGACAGCCTCGGTAGTCCTACCGGTAGTCCTACCGTCTACAACTCCAGGTAGCCACAGCAGCTTTGGGCTCCCCCAAATGCCTCTGGCTATTCTTTTTCTACCACCTGTGTGAGAGAGAGCCACTCAGCAGTTTTATGTTTACAGTAAACCCTTCTTTACATCCACGGAGTAGTCCAGTTCAGTGGTTTCACTGGGCCCTCGCACTAGTCAAAATTGCACATGGGCACTTGGTGGCCGGATCTCTTCCTCGGCTCTGTTTGCTGTGGCCCACACAGTGCTTACATTAGTTAGAAACGCTTAATGATTGGAGCAGCTGCCCTTGTCTCACCATAACGCTTGACTTGAATGTCCTAGCTTACCTTCTCAGAGGGGAGCTGGCCCAGTTGATTGCTGGAGCCCATTAACTCATTCATCCATTGCATTCGTTCAAGCAACAGGGTTGAGAACAGTGTTCAGCTCTTCTTCCTGTGCATGGAGGGAACCCGTGGATATAAGATATATACAACACTTTTGCCATCTAGACCAGGGCATGCACCCTAAGCACCTTATAACCAGCTCAGAAGTGCTAAGAGGAAGATAAAGAGATGGAGGGAAGGGAAGCTAGCAGAGCCAGAAGGAGGCTGCCACTTCTGCACGCAGTCCATTGCTTTGTGATTTAGCAGAGTGAGTTCTATGTCATCTCAGGACCTTGGTCTCTCCATCTCTAGAAATGACCTAGTTGGCTCGGAAAATGAACTGGACTTTTCTAGGGCTGGCATTCATATGCTGAGACTCCATGATCAAGGAATGTCTGGCCGGACTATTCCGGAATTGTTCCACTGAATTCCAAGCAATCCCCCTCCCTTCTCTGGAGGCCCGGCCAGGAGCAGGCCTTAGAACTAGCGGCCACAGCGGGTCTGGGCTGCCTGCCCGAGGGCGGGGCCTTTTTCGGCGTCCCACCCCTCCACCTGGGGCTCAGCCCGGCAGATGTTACAACTTTTTCGCCGGCTCTTGGGCTGTGTCCCTTCCCAGACCCGCCCAGCCCGTGTCTCCCTCCCCTTCCCCCTGTGGGGTCCTGCCCACCTCCCAGCCTAGAACACTGCTTTGCGGGGACACCGGGCGGGGTCAGAAGCTCAGCTAGGGGAATTGGGGGTCGGGGGAGGGAGGAGAAATGGAAAGCAGAAGCGAGAGAAATTAAGAGGCGGGAGGGACCGGGGTAAAAGGGAAGCGGAGAGTCCCGGGATGGTGGAGAGCACTTTTGGGAAGCTTCCACTCTACGACTCGGGCTGGCCCGTCAGAGCTGGGAGAGAGGGAGCGGGGGCTGCGGGAGGAGGCTCCGCTCGAGCCTGACCTTCCCGGAGCGCCCTGCTGCCCGGCTGCGAGTCCTGGACGAGACCCCCGAGGGCTCTCACTGCATCCAGGCGGGCGGGAGGGCAAGCGTTGAGCCCCTAGCACAGCAGGATCTCAGGTCCTGGGAACCCCGCTCGCCCAGCCCGGCGTCGCGATGCATGCCCTCTCTGGATTCTCCCTGGTCAGCTTGCTCAGCTTGGGCTACCTGTCCTGGGATTGGGCCAAGCCCGGCCTTGTGGCTGATGGGCCTGCGGAAGCTGGCGATCAGCCTCCGGCGGCTCCACCGCAGCCTCCACACATTATCTTCATCCTCACCGATGACCAGGGGTACCACGACGTGGGATACCATGGCTCAGATATCGAGACCCCAACGCTGGACCGGCTGGCAGCTGAGGGCGTCAAACTGGAGAATTATTACATCCAACCCATATGTACACCTTCGAGGAGCCAACTCCTCACCGGCAGGTAGGCATGGCCCAGAGCCGCGGGACTGGGTGTCTAAATCCCCAGCGCACCCAGTTGGTAGGTTGCAAACCCTGCAGAATAGATAGCTCTGTGCGTGGACCTGAGAAACACGTGTTAAGGGGCCAGCTTTGCCTTCCAGCATCTGTTAGGTCATCCATAACTCTCTTGCCTTCTTTGGGCCTCTGTTTCCCCAACTCTCACAGTTCAAGGCTTCTGATCATCTTCGAGACTTTCTCTGCTGGTCCACAGTTTCTTCCTTTGCTTAATCAGAGGAATCTTTTGACTCCCATTTTGAATTCTAGTTGAATTCGTATTGACAGACACAGGGTTGTCGCTTAACTCTCAGTTTCCTGGTCCATAAAAATAGACCGAAGGACAGTCTCTATCCTGAGAAGGAATAAAGAAAGGTGAATGGATTGGGTGTAACTTGCCAGGCATTCAATAAATGACAACCTCTGTCTGTATTACTGGAAAGATTTGAGTCCTATGCCGTTGTTGCTGGCTCCGTGCTGTTCCTAGTTCCAAGACTGAGGAACTGGTAAGATGCATGTAATCTGAGGCTGATTGTGTCCCTTCTCCAAGGTCACCAGGTTTTTTTCATCTGAAGAATCCTCCCAAATTGTCTGAGGAGACCCCAGGAGTGCTGTGTCCTCTGTAAGGGGCAGCTCCCCCATGGGGCTGGGGATTACCAAAGCAAAAGAGCGGGAAACAGAAGGGGGCGGTGGAAGGCAAACTCCCCTCTCTAAGTAGAAAATCCCTGGGTTGGGCTGAAGCTAATCCTCTTTGGAAGGAGGCCATCAAATGCTTTTGGATCACTACTGAGATCTCAGGACCATGGCCCACCTCTCTCTGTTTCCTGGGTGGGACAATGGGGCTTGGAGTCAGGGAGAGGCCAGCTTGATGCTTCTGCCCAACTTCAGAGTCTTGTGAAAGAGAGGGTTGTGAAGTCAGACACTGGGCTGGAAGTCAAACGGCGGTGCCTTTTCTCTTTCCACCTGTATCCTGTCCACCTTTAGATCCAGGGACTGTGAAGAAGGGCAGGGAGAGGAAGACAGGTGGGTCACGATGGTGGACCCTGGCATGGGAGGGTGAAGAGGCAGGACAATCTGCATTTTGAGTTTTCCCCGTTGATATTTCTCTCCCCAGATCGACGTGACATTGGGAAGCTGCTGAGTGGACAGTTAGCGCAGCGCTCCAGGCTCTCCCTGGTGAAGTTAGCAAAGCATTCCAGGGCCAGCCAGTGTCTGCCCTCCACCCTCTGCAGCTACCTCTGTCTCACAGATGCTTACTCCAATGGCTTGGCGCTTGCTTATACAACCAGTCCTGTTTGGTGTAGCTGGAGAAGCCAAAGTTTCTTATGTTACTCACTGACAAATGGACTTTGGCAAGGCTTAGCGGGCCCACCCACATTACAAATCAATGCTTCAGGCACCCCACCCTTATGTGGAGACACTCAGCTGGGATTCTGGGCCCTAGGATGCTTCTCCTGTCAGTTCCAATCACCTCTCAGCTTGCCAGAGGCCCCTGGAAGCTGTATCATGCAAAGATTTTGAGCATGAATTGGACAGACCTGGGTCTAAAACAGTTCTACTGTTTGCCAGCTGTCTGGCCTTCGGTCGCATACTACACTTCAGGAGCTTCAGTTTCATTATTTGTAGAATGAAGATTATGGTAATGTTCCGTGCGTACTCTACAAGAGAGGTTTAGGTTGGTGAAATGTCTTAGCAGGTACAAGTGTGCTTCCTGTGTGAGCCTGGTAACCTGAGCTCAATTCCTGGAACCCACTATGGAAAGAGAGCTGACTCAGGAAAGTTGCACTTTGATTTGACGTGCATGCCTTGGCATGAGTAGGCCCAAACTCATGCATACATGACACACACACACACACACACACACAAACACACACTCACTCTCTCTCTCTGTCTCTCTGTCTCTCTGTCTCTCTCTCTCTCTCTCTCTCACACACACACACACACATTATTAATAGTAAATAAATAAATAAATACAATTAAAAAACAAAAAGAGGCCTGGTAGTACAGGCCTGTAATCCCTGTAAACTATTTAGGAAACTGATACAGAAAAATTGAAAGTTCAGTGCTGGCATGGGCTAACTTGAGTTACAGAATTCATTCAATATCAGCTTGGTCAACTAAGTGAAGCTCTGCATCAAGATAAAAAGTAAAAAAGGAGCTGGGGACATATAACTAAGTGGTAGAGTGTTTTCAGAGCATGTTCAAGGCTAGAAGTTCAATATAAATTCATACACACTCACACACACTCACACACTCACACATACACACATACACACACTCACACACACATATACACACATACACTCACACACACTCACTCACACACACTCACACATACTCTCTCACATACACACACACTCACACTCTTACATGCACACTCTCACACACATGCACACACTCACACACACACACTCAGACACACGCACACTCACACACTCACACACATACACACACATTCACACACACTCACATACTCACACACACTCACACACACTTTAAACACTCTTACACACGCACTCTCACATACACTCACACAACTCACACACACTCACACACACACACTCACACACTCACACACACTTACACACACACTCACATACAATCACACACACACACACACACATACACACACTCACTCATGGGCGCAGAGAGAATTAAATGAGCTAATGCTTTCCCGTGGCACAAAGTCTTAAGAATGACCTTAAGAGAAGGAAGCAGTCTGGTGTCAAATACCAGGCTAACTCAGCTGCCTAGGGGTAAGGACAGGCGTGGGATTCTAACTCCCCTGTGACATTCCAGGTGGCTTTACTTGCAACTCTTAAAGACACCTCAAACAGATCGTGTGGATCAAGCAGATCACAGCAGCAGAAGATGTGGCACAAATGTATAAAGGAAACCCAGGAACTGGCAAGGCATTGACTGCTGCATTGGTCTGGGGGAGGAGGGCTTGAGCTCACAGCAGGTGGAGAGTGGAGAGGGGTCCCTGGTCTCATAACACCTAAGAGCAGGGCAGCTCTCAGGGATTTCACATTCCAGCCAGCTCACTCATACCTGCAAACAACAACTGGTCCCCGCTCTCTCATACCTCCCATCAACTGGGAGGGGGTGGGCAGTCTACTTTTGAAAACAGTTACTCAGATTGGTTTCTTGTTCAAGTCTCAGCGCTGCCCTCAACTGTGAGTGACCTTGAGCATAGCCCCGGTCCTCTGACCTTTGTTGATGCTTTTTCTTTTCTTTTCTTCCCATTTTTTTTTTAAGTAAATGAAAATACTAAAAGAGGATTTAGTTCACTTCTGGCTTCCAAACCCTCTGAATTCATTAATTCATTCATTTATCCATTTGCTCGTTTGTTCGTTCCATTAGTAACTGAAAGAGCTTTAAGGATCACTGAGTTATTAGGAATAAAAAAACCAATCCTATTCTATACCTCTGAACCCAAGTACATAGACAGTTGTAATCCTAGGGCCCAGTAGACCATGAAGGTGAGCGCCAAGTCCCTGCTGCAGGGAAGGAAGGGGACCCAGAAACAATGTAACTCACTCCTACTGCGGTGGGCTTCCAAGGAGAGGGAGTTTGCCTGGGAGACCTGGACTTGGTGTACCCAGGCTCTGTGCTAAGTTTACAGCTTAGAGCTCGGGGACTCACTCAGGCCTGGGACCTGTGCTGGGATGCAGAGCCGACTCTTCCTACTAGCTAGCCATGTGAGTCATCGAGCTTTAGAGCTTTACGGTTCCTTATTTGGGAGGCAGGAATGATAACATGTACTTCCCAAGTTTGTGGTGAGGATTTGGTGAGCCGATTCAAAAGGAGCATGATGTTGAACACACAGCAAGAGCTTGGTACTAGCTCTTACTGGTGTCGTGCCCAAGCCTGCCTCAACTCTTGATGTACTAGCTTCCTGGCTACCTGGTCCTGGGCAGTGGCTTAACTATTCTGAGTTATCCTATCTCATCCATAAGCTGGCATACACACCTGCTTCTCTGGTGTGATGGTTTGAGGATAAAGCAGTGTAGGTGCTTAGCCCTTTGGCGGTATCTGTTACTTTCATTCCTGTTCTGTCTGGTGGCACTGGACCAGGGTCCATCTCAGAGCAGTGGTCTGTAGCTCACTTTGGTTTCTTTCACTTTCCCCAGATACCAGATCCATACAGGATTGCAGCACTCCATTATCCGCCCACGGCAGCCCAACTGTCTGCCCCTGGACCAGGTGACACTGCCCCAGAAGTTGCAGGAGGCAGGCTACTCCACCCACATGGTGGGCAAGTGGCATCTGGGCTTCTACCGGAAGGAGTGCTTGCCTACCCGCAGGGGCTTCGACACCTTCCTGGGTTCCCTCACAGGCAATGTGGATTACTACACCTATGACAACTGTGATGGCCCGGGGGTTTGTGGTTTCGACCTGCATGAGGGTGAGAGTGTGGCCTGGGGGCTCAGTGGCCAGTATTCCACTATGCTCTATGCTCAGCGTGCAAGCCACATCCTGGCCAGCCACAGTCCCCAGACACCCCTCTTTCTCTATGTGGCCTTCCAGGCAGTACACACCCCCCTACAGTCACCCCGAGAGTACCTATACCGCTACCGCACAATGGGCAACGTAGCTCGGCGCAAGTACGCAGCCATGGTGACCTGCATGGACGAGGCTGTGCGCAACATCACCTGGGCCCTCAAGCGCTATGGTTTCTACAACAACAGTGTCATTATCTTCTCCAGTGACAACGGTGGCCAGACTTTCTCAGGGGGTAGCAACTGGCCCCTTCGAGGACGCAAGGGCACTTACTGGGAAGGTGGGGTGAGGGGCCTGGGTTTTGTCCACAGCCCACTGCTCAAGAAAAAGAGACGGACCAGTCGGGCCCTGGTCCATATCACAGACTGGTACCCTACACTGGTGGGTCTGGCAGGCGGCACGACATCGGCGGCTGATGGGCTGGATGGCTACGACGTGTGGCCGGCCATTAGCGAGGGCCGGGCCTCACCACGCACAGAGATCCTACACAACATCGACCCCCTCTACAACCATGCCCGGCACGGCTCCTTGGAGGGTGGCTTTGGCATCTGGAATACAGCAGTGCAGGCAGCTATCCGAGTGGGGGAGTGGAAGCTGCTCACCGGAGACCCAGGCTACGGTGACTGGATTCCACCTCAGACACTGGCCTCCTTCCCTGGCAGCTGGTGGAACCTGGAGCGGATGGCCAGCATCCGCCAGGCCGTGTGGCTCTTTAACATCAGTGCTGACCCTTATGAGCGAGAGGACCTGGCTGGCCAGCGACCTGATGTAGTCCGCACCCTGCTGGCCCGCCTGGCTGATTATAATCGGACTGCCATCCCCGTGCGTTACCCAGCCGCGAACCCTCGGGCTCATCCTGACTTTAATGGGGGTGCTTGGGGGCCCTGGGCCAGTGATGAGGAAGAAGAAGAGGAAGAGGAGGAGGAGGAAGGCAGAGCTAGGAGTCTCTCCCGGGGTCGCCGCAAGAAGAAATGCAAGATTTGCAAGCTTCGATCTTTCTTCCGTAAACTCAATACCAGGCTGATGTCCCACCGGATCTGACGCCTCGGGGTGGCAGGGAATCTCAGTTCCCCTCAGATAATGTCTCTTTGCTGGTTCTCAGGGAGAAGGCCACGGTCAAGTCTTCATATGCGGGCATGTGGAGGGAGGCTGCAGAAGCCCTCAGCTGAATAGGGTGGGACGTGGAAGAGGGCACCAACCCAGGCTGGGATGCCTGGGTCACAGTCCTGCCTCTCTCCTGATGTGTTTGTTCTTTGCCCTCAGGTTACCTATAGCAGCGTTCTGCCTCAGTCTCACCCCTCAGATGAGCTCTGGTGACTTTAGGACTCCAGTGTACACACCTGTGTCTGGGGCCACGGCGGGGTTTCTTGCTGACCTTGCCACCTTCCCGATGGCATGAGTCTGTGACCTTCCTTCCAGGTCTCTGTGGTGCTCTTGGTTATCAGCTGGAGTATGGCCAGCTGGCTGCTGCTCTGTTGAACATGTCAACGGGAACGGACAGTGTAGGCTCTGAGAATCTTTACATTCCCGGGGCCTCAAGACTTGGGAGCCTCATGAGGTTCTCCTCTTTTGGTCCCCAGCATCCAGGGGAAACTGGCTGGTCCCTGAGCCACTGCATAGTGAAGGTGGGGGAAACAACTGTGAAAGGAGCCTTTGATTCGGCCTTGAACACAGTTCTTCCCCACAGGGCCTTGATTTTCCTACTCTCAAAGGCGTAGGGGAATGTGAGCCCTGGCTCTGCCTACCTCACGGGTGCTGTAGAAAACCGGCCAAGCTGATGGTTGTAGAGGAGCCTGTGAACTTGATTAAAGTGCCATTACCCAGAGGCAAGAGATGCTGGTCTGTGTGTGTGTGTGTGTGTGTGTGTGTGTGTCCTGGGGACCCATGTGAGCTCGCTGCTAGCAGAGGCGACAGGAGGGATGATGGGAAGGAAGGAAGGTCCTGCTACAGGTTCACAATGTAGTTGCAGGCAAACAAACCCCTGACCCTCTCTGGGGCCTCAGTGTTTCCCTCCGTACAGTGGGTGATCCAAGAGTCCTTCCTTCTGGTGGTTCGGCCCCCCCTAACCCCCGTGCACCTTTGCATCTGGGGGGACACAAACTCGGTAGTGTTGAGGAGGGGTTGGTGATTGTAAAGCCTGCTAGCTGCAATAGCGCAGCTCCCCTCCGCACACTGCGTTCTGCATATCTCCCTTCAGGTCCCAGTCGGCGCAGTGTGTGTAGGCGAAGGCCCTGCTGTGAATTTTGAAAATAGTTATTTTTGTCACTGGCAAAGGAGGCCCTGTTAGGACTCGTCAGCTCGTGGATGAGCAGGATGGGTGGAGTGGGGTGGGTGCGGTGCTGTGGGGGTTGCCGCTGCTTGCAGGGCTGCATCCCCCAGGCAGTGACTGAATCCGGCATGAGGGCCTGGCCTGGGCTGTAGGAAGGAGGTGACCAATGCATCCTAGGTCCTTCCTTAGCCCTGCGCTTTATTATTATTTTTTTCCTTAAGATTTATTTTTAATGGTGTGTGTTTGTGTGGGGGTATGTACATGTGAGTAAAGGGCCCAGAGAAGGTACTAGAGCTGGGGTTACAGAGGGTGTGCATTGTCCAACATGGGCACTGGAAAATGAACTTAATGTGCTCTTTACTACCGAGCCATCTCTCCAGTCCCAGCCCTGTTCTTTTGACTTTTCTCACCTCCCCCACCTGTATGTTTTCCCTTCCTTGATAATGTTGATGCCCAGATGGTAGGCACGGCCCAGGCTAGGCAGGAGTCTCTGCGCTCCACTGTCTGTAGTGGTTTTGTTGGTTTGTTTGTTTTGCCTGCTCAGGAGGAAGGCTCTGAAGAAGATGCTGGCTAAGGTGGTGTCTTAGCTTAGTGTACCCCAGAGGGGCTATTCATAGGCTACCCACTGCCCAAGACACTCTAGGCCTGCTGGGGCCTGCTCTAACTCTGCCTGCCAGCTTTGCCACCCTGGCACACAGCTTAGGCTTCCCTGTAGAGCCAGGCTTTAGAGAACTGTGTGAGTACTTCCCCGAGGACCAGGACCGAGGACGGTCGGAGGGCCCCGGCCTGCCAGGGCTTTTCAACTTCCAGCCCCATCATCCACTTCACTTCTAAGGATCCCTTTGGGGCCCCAAGAGCAAGACCACATAAGTTCTGCTTTCTATTCTCCCAAGCTCTCTATTCCCTGAATCAATCTGGCTCCAGGATATAAGGAATGAATGATTGGTGCTGAGGCTGGCACCTGCTTCTGAAGTTTGGAAGAGAAAGGTGGGCTCAAGCCTCCCTGTGTCCAGTCTTTCATTCAGCGCAGAACTCAATGAACTCAAGAGTTCTCAACCTAGATGCCAGCATAGCCCAGGAACCACTGGAGCTTCAATCTGAAACCAGGCCCCCCGGGAACTAGTGGGCAACAGTGTGTGAGGCTGATGGTCTTTGGGGTATTCTGTTGAATTGAGAGGACCAGCTTAGCAGTAAGCATGCCCACAACCTGTTCTCTACTGTGGTCTGGGTTCCCCCTCAACAAGCCCACCCGAATCTTTACTACATGCCAGTTCCAAGTCAGTGCCTGTCTTAGGGTTACTATGACTGTGATGAAACACCATGACTAAAAGCATCGTGGGGAAGAAAGAGGAAGCTTTTCACTCGGCCTTCCACAGAACGGTTCATCATTAAAAGCAGGACAGGAACTCAAGCAGGGCAGAGACCTGGAGGTCAAAGCTGAAGCAGAGGCCATGGGAGCCGTGCTGCTTACTGGCTTGCTCCTCGTGGCTTGTCTTAGCCTGTTTTCTTATAGAACCCAGAACCCTGCCAGGCCAGGGATGGCACCACCCACAATGGGCTGAGCCTTTGCCCATCAATCACTCATGAGAAAACATCCTGCAGCCGGATCTTACGAAGATCTTTTCTCAGCTGAGCTTCCTTCCCTCCTTTCTCTAGCTTGTGTCAAGGGGACTTAAAACTAGCCAGCAAAGCACCTCTAGCCTTGTGCTCACGTCACCTGGGTCCCTTTGGAGAGGACAGGGTAAAAGGGTGACCAGAGGCAGTCCCTAGGTCACGGGTCTTCATTGCCCTCCCCCACTCTGGACTGGACTGGATGTAGTCTCTAGACCCATCTAAAGACTAGATCTAGTCTCTAGAAGGTCCCAAGAGGTATGCACCCATGCAGATGTAAGACAGGCAGACCTCCACAGGGAGATTCTTCCAGCTAGTTGTCCACTATCAATCAGATGGGTCTAAGATCCTAGGACTCGCCTTATCCCTTTAGCCCCGCATTCAACGAGAGAAGGGGTAGAGATGGGAGGATGCCAGGGAGGATGGAAAAGGGCATGGGGAAGAAAGGAAGGGAAGGCAGCTGGAAGCAAGCATGGAAGGACAAAGATGGTGACCACATTGGCAGCAGATCTGTTGGCTAGAAGAGTGAGATTCAGGTGAGAGTTTGCTTTAGCTGGATCCCAGCTCTGGAGTCCTAGCCTCTAATGGCCAGCTCTCTAACAACTAAGTGGTGCCATGTACCTGTCTGGCCCAGAACTGTGTCTTCTCTTCTTCCAGATATACTCCTGGCTTCCCTAGGACACAGGCTACCATCCTGGCAATACCAGGAAGGCGCACAGCTGGGAAAGAGCAATGCTCAGGGAGGTAAAGACTCCAGGCTGGTGGCCTAACTGTCACCAACTTGTGTACCCGTTAGAGGGCAACCTCTACTCTCCTCACCTTGGTGCCCAGCTCTAGGGGATATGTGGCCCCTAAAGGTCTTCTCAGCTCGATATGGGAGCCTAAGATTAGGGCAGGAGTGGTGAGGTCGCACAGACCTGGATTTGAACCCTGGGTGTGTGGCTTTAGGTAAGTAAGTAGTGTCATGGTTCTGCAAAGTGGGATCATTGCACTTATATTTACTATAAAGTCCAAACTGGTTCTGATGTAATTGCTTCATGTCCTGGCGTGTGTGTGTGTTGGGGGGAGGGGAGTGTCTAAGAATGAGTGTTTTGTCCTTGACCTTCCCAGGAGGAACCGAGACCTGGGAAAGCCCTACTTCTAGCTGTCTTAGCTTAAGAACTGAACCTCTATCTGCAGGGTGTGTGGCACTGCCCCCCCCCTTAGGAGAGGGCCCCTGCGTGGGACACCTCAGGGTACAGCACTTCTTCCCTTCCCTCCTCTCTTAAGCCTGGCATCACTCGACATACTGCCCTGACTCAGTTGCTCTCCACTCAGACCCTCACAGCATCTCTTCTCTCCTGGCCCACTTTCTACTGAGCCTGCCCCCAACTTTTTCTGCCCTTAGTGGGACAGGTCCCATGGGGACCATCCAGATGGCACGTTTTTTTCTTTTCTTTTCTTTTCTTTTTCTGTGGTGGTTTTCTGTGGTGGTGCATGTTCAGGCCCTGCAAGACCCTGTGGCATTTAGCATATGCATGAGAGCTCATGGAGGCGCTATCCCAGTGTGATGAGGGTTGTAATCCTCCCCTCCATCCTTCCAGCCCAGCCTCCTGTCCCTCCCATTGACACGAGCCAATCTCTTTTGGCATTGCTGTGCTGGCTCAGCAAACTCCAGGGCTCCCACCCCTGGCCATCAGCCCTTGGCACACAGGCTTGTGCCTGAGTACTGCACACGTGTTGCAGATGGGGGTACACGTGTTGGACCGTTACGCCTACTGTGGCCCCCGGGGTGTGGGAAGTCTGGCAGAACCAATCCCCCCTCTCCCCCAGATGCAATCATCAGCTTATTCTCTCATTGCCACTCGGGCATGCTTGACGCCTTGATGCCCGCCGCCACTAAGCACAGCTGCCAGCTTTGTGGGCACAGAGGATGTGGCGAATTAGTGGTCATGCTTCCTCAGTGGAGTGGCAATTGCACTCAACATGCAGGTGTCTATGAAAGGCAGTCCCTACATCCCTGATGTAGTCTCTAGATCCATCTAAAGACTAGATCTAGTCTCTAGAAGGTCCCAAGAGGTATGCACCCATGCAGATGTAAGACAGGCAGACCTCCACAGGGAGATTCTTCCAGCTAGTTGTCCACTATCAATCAGATGGGTCTAAGATCCTAGGACCTGCCTATCCCTTTAGCCTCACATTCAACGAGAGAAGGGGTAGAGATGGGAGGATGCCAGGGAGGATGGAAAAGGACATGGGGAAGAAAGGAAGGGAAGGCAGCTGGAAGCAAGCATGGAAGGACAAAGATGGTGACCACAATAGAGTTCGGACCCCATGGTCTCTGTCAGCGGCAGGCAGCTATCAGACTGTCTATGCCTTTGCATGCCTCTCTGAGCCCCTGGGGGCTCTTCTAAATGCTTTGCTGGCCTCTGAGCCAAGCACTGCATGTCATCCGTGGGGAATGGCAGGCCAGCACTGGTCCACAAAGATGGCTACTTCTGTTCGCAGGGTAACATTTCCCTGGTTACAGTCTTAGCACATTCCTCTTAGTGCTTTACTGATCTTAAAGCAGTTGCCACGCTCTTGTCCCCTAATAAGTGAGGGTCCCATCGCCCTCTTTTTTTTTTAATTCCTTGCCATTTGTTTTGCAGAATTTACTGTAAATAAAGCCAATACTAGGCAATGTCATGAGCTAACCCCCCAGCAAGGTCTCAGGGAACGGTGTCCCAGAGAGCTGCCAGGGTTCAGGGAGGAATATGAGGAGACAGGATTTCTAGTTCCTTAATTCCTTTTGTATCAGCCACTGTGTTCATCTTGTTTCAGCCACAAAACTACCTTAATGGTAAGGAACATTATTCACCCAGTTTTGCACTTGAAGAGATCCAGAGAAGTCAAGACATTGATTGAAAACCACAGCCTATAAGTCATATAGCCACTGATAGTTGATCGACACTATTTCTCCTAGGCAGTGGCTAGGTGGTCCCAGGGATTCCCTTGGGAACAGGCTAGAGCAGTGGTTCTAGTGTAGGTTGTGACCTCCTTGGGGGCTGGGGGAAGTGTTGAAGAACTCTTTTACAAGAGTTGCCTAAGACCATTGGAAAAAACAGATATTTGCATTATTTTTCATAACAGAAGCAAGATTATAGTTATGAAGTAGCGACAAAAATAATGTGTGGTTGGGGGTCAGCACAGCATGAAGAAACTGTATTTAAGGGTTGCGGCCTTAGGAAGGCTGAGAACTACTGGGCTAGAGGATCTGAATCAGGAACATGAACGTACAGCTCTACCCCACTCCTTCCTTCCTCTGGTGCCTCTAGCCTTGGCCATGGTGTTCTGTGCCTGCCTGCTACCCACCAGCTGTGCGGCCCTGCGAGCACAGGCCTTTCTGCTCCGCTTTGAATTGCCACGTTGGCGGCAGAAGCGGGAAGCGTATTGTGCACAGAAACAAAACGGAGTGGTTTTTCCTTTTTTTCTGAAGGTGGTAATGGTGCAATTAGTGGCGAAGCCATCACCCCCTCCTCCCTGGTATCCCTCCCTCCTTCCTCTCCACCTCCCTTCTCTTTCTTTCCTGAGAAAAGTGGCTGAATTGAAAAGATCTCCCATCAATCTTTCTTTCACTGACTCAGAAAGAGGGATAGGGGGCCCCCTAATGTTTCTAGGGTCCTTGAGTCTCAGATGGGTCAGGCACTTGTTGGTGCTGGTACTCACTATGTCCCCACATGTGAGGTAAGCAATGGATTCTGAGGAGCAAGTTGGAAACAGAATTTGCTTTTCCAGGTCCTTTTATCTGTCCCTTGTTCACTGGGGGCAAATGCCAGCATGAGACCATGAGACCTCTGCGTAGCCACCTGTGAAGCATGCTGAAGCACCCTCTTTTTTTTTTTCTTTTTTTTGAATGTAGGTGTGTGTGTGTGTTCAAGACCAAACTGCAGTGTGGGAGTGTTCATGGACTCACTTTAAAACTTCTGTGTTTGGCCTTCTAGAAACTGAGAACCCTTGGGGTTTTACGCACTTCCCAGAATCCATTCTGGCCTTCCACTCCATCTCCATGGGGTTCTTCTGCCAGGATGACCATCTTCCGATTTTCTAGAAAATGAGATGGGGCGGGGGCTCAGAGAGCTTCCTCAGTGACCTGCCTGGGGTCACACAGTTAGGAAATGTCAGAGCTAGAACTTGAACTCAGATTACTAATCTTAAATTCCATGCCTTGGGAGTGTGATTTGCGGGTGCAAGTGTGATGTACAGAAGAACTCATTAGGGAAGATGGCTAGCATGTTTGGGAAAGTAGACTCCAGGGCAGGGTACATCCATGCCATCCGCCCAGCCCTGGGTGAGTCCGGCCACGCTCACCTCATTCTAGTTGCCTCTCTCCAGTCGTACCTTGACAGGAAGCACAAGCAGAAACTGGGACAGGCGCCCCAGGAGACCAAATCTTCATGGTCCCTCTGGGAGGATGGGTGGGGAGAGCTTGTGGCAGAGGCCTCAGGAGGGGCCCTGCTGCGCAGTGGTGACAGGTAGGGATGAGAAAGTGGACAGAACCATTTCTTCAGCGTCCTGGATCTGCTCATTACTTCTCCTCAAGCTAAGGTGACAGTGTGATACACACCGTGGCTAAAAAGCAGGGAGAGCAGGAGAGAAATAAGGACAGAGACAGAGGTCAAGTCAACCAGAGCAATTCCCAGAGGGAGCGGAGGAACCATTGCAGAGGCTACAAAGGGGAAGGGAAGGAGAGATGAATTAGCTTCCCCTGTAAACCTTAGAACCCAGCTGTTGCCAGGGCAACGGGGCAATACCTGTCTCTCCAGAGGAGATGAAGTTGCCAGGGTAACTACATCTTGTCTTTCTCAAGGACCATCCCAGAATGTGGCACCCACTAACCGTTACCATAGCAACTGCCTCTTTGCCCCACTTAATCCCATCCCGTCTGTTAAAAGGGCCCTATAGTTGGAGATGGGGGAGGTAGGAAGAGAGATGATCACTTGTGGACTAAGTTTGTTCACATCCCCTTCTTCAACCCCCTCAGTAACATCACCCTGGGGGAACAGGGTCCACTTGCTCCTAGGCCCACACAGTCCTGCAGTATTGTGTATATAAGGCCAGGGCAACAGAGGAGCAGGTTTTGAAGTGAAAGGCAGGCAGGTGTTGGGGAGGCAGTTACCGGGGCAACGGGAACAGGGCGTTTCGGAGGTGGTTGCCATGGGGACCTGGATGCTGACGAAGGCTCGCGAGGCTGTGAGCAGCCACAGTGCCCTGCTCAGAAGCCCCGAGCTCGTCAGTCAAGCCGGTTCTCCATTTGCACTCAGGAGCACGGGCAGGCGAGTGGCCCCTAGTTCTGGGAGCAGAACATCAGCATCCCAGTCCTACCCCAGCCTAAAGCCTCTCCCGCCTGCCCAGTGCCAGGATGGCTACCATCACCTGCACCCGATTCACAGAAGAGTACCAGCTCTTTGAGGAACTGGGAAAGTGAGTCACACCTCAGGGAGTCCTAGAGGGCATGGGGGATCAGCCTCTTGGGCAGGGGCGTGTGCCTATATGGCTAGAGCTGTCCCGTGCATGCAGAGGGAGGTGTGCAGCATGATTTGGAAGCACTGTGTATGCATAGAGTGTCCAGAGTTAGGCGTTGACACATTTATGAGCCCAGTCAGCCTGGTTGTGTGTGTGTGTGTGTGTGTGTGTGTGTGTGTGATGGGAAGGAAACAGATTGGTGATGTTACTTGTATGCACACACTAATGCATACAAGTACACATGACCTGGGTTCACAGAGATTTTTAGAAACTTGGGGCTTAAAAGGGATTTTCCCACTTAGCTGGGTCTGAACTGGGAATCTTTTCTGTAGTTGTACTTAGAAACCTCCAGTGACAGAGAGAGTTTGCTACCTCACACCTGGAGATCTTGACTTTAGACTATGCAGAGTGGCTAGCTTTCCCCTGACACATCCCCTCCGGCTTCCCCAGCTACCTTCTGAGAGCAAGAGCTTTAGTACTGAAGGAGTTAACAGAAAGCAATGCACGGTGCTTGGAGGAGGGGAAGGACAGTTAGCCAGCTGGGGGGTGCCACTGTGGCAGTGGCTATACACAAAAACTGTGGTCCTTTGGCAAAGTTGCCCATCATGTTATATCTCAGGAGGCTGAGAGGAGAAATGTTCCGTCCAGGAGAGCAGCAAGCTACAGATATAAGAGAAGGTTTCTAGATGCTCCCAGCTAAGGCTGTGGGGTCCTGGGATGGAGCAAGAGTTGGGGAGCCATTTGGCAGACTGCTCCACGGATGCATAAGTGCTCCTACCAGCCCTGTTTGGTTCCTGCTGTAGGGCAGGAATGTAAGACAAGGGGCCCTGTGAGCAGATGTGCCAGTGTGAGGTCCTGCAGGTACACGTATGCTGAGGAGAGGCTGTATATGGAATCTGCGAGGAGCAGATGGAGTTGTGTAAGAACTGACACTGGGCACACTGTGAACTGAAAGGGCAAACACTGGCGCAAGTAAAGCATGAAGAGATTTGTGTATCATTTGTGTGACAAGCCCCCCAAAATGTCTGTGTGCCCTGCAAGGGTGCATGTGTGCAATTATGCAAGGGTTGCTCTTGGCAAGGTGATGTTGCAGCAAAGGTGTGGACATGCATGTGTGTGCACATGTGTGGCAGGTCAGAAATGGGTACCCTCAGTGAACGTGTGTGTGTGTGTGTGTGTAAGGTCACAGATGTGAAATGTGAACAGAATGTTCTTGAGTGTACATTGTATATGAATCTTGAAGAATACGTAAAGGAAGCTGTGTGTGTGTGTGTGTGTGTGTGTGTGTGTGTGTGTGTGTGGGCTAGGCTCATGGGCTCATGTGGGTGTGTGGGTGTTGTAGGGATGTGAGCTATGCTGGTGTCTGCATATGTGTGGGAGGTGGACCTATGGCTGTGTATAAGCATAGTCCCTGAACACATTCACACACACACACACACACACACAGAAAGAGAGAGAGAGAGAGAGAGAGAGAGAGAGAGAGAGAGAGAGAGAGAGAGAGAGAGAGAGAGAGAGAGAAAGAGAGAAAGGCAGAGACAGAGAGAGAAGGAGAGACAGAGAGAGACAACAGAAACAGAGACCTACACATATCTCAGCTCCCTTGTGCAAATGTGTATTCATATTTGTCTACAGACTTCCTGCCGTTCTGCATGCCTTTGTGTTGGAGGCAGGGGTGGGGGCAGGAATACAATTTTTAGGGCTGCTCAGGAGGACTGTCTCTTAAACTTTATCAGGGATCCCTTTCCCGAGCACATCTAGTGTTCACTTGGAACCTAAGAATTCCTGGAATAGATAGGGGAGCTGCCTTTCGGGGCCACTGAGGCTGGTTCAGGCAGGACTGCGTCACAGAGCACAGTGGAAGGAGTTAAGGTAGTACTTCAGGGATCACAGTGACAGCGAACTGCTCTTTGCCCTGAGAAGAAATGGGGATCATTAGGACTGGGCTCTGTGGGCTGCCTTGGCCTTCTCAGCCCCTCTGCCTTCCTGGATACTCAGAGGTGTTAGAGACAGGGCAGAGGAAAACTGAGGGTGGCAGGGACTCCCGGGTCTTGTCCAATCAATTCCAGACCTCCTCCTTCCAGAACTATTGGTGCTTTTAACCTTTTTTTAGGTCACTTATTCCTCCAGGATTCAGATGAAAGTCTAAATAGACATTCCCTAGAAAAATGTATAAGCCTACAAAATGTTGCTTGCAGTGTCAGAGCTTGTGGGACCTCAGGAAATGGTGCGTGAACCTGTGCTCGAAGATGCTCGCGTGAAGGAGAAGGGGCTGTGGTGGGCCGGCTTCTGTGTGGGGTGTCTGTGTGACACAGGCCAGGGTCCCCTGTGAAGGATGAGCCTTTTACTCTGCATCTCAGCCTTGGCCTGAGCCTCCAGTGGGGCAGGGAGGAGCTGACCCACATGACCCTTAGCTCCGTGACATTGGGCAGGCCGCCATTCTTTCTGACCTGCAAGCTGGAGATTAAGAAGATGTTGAGGATTACGTAGATGGCAGGTGAAGACATAACCTCCAGCCTGGCATGCAGCAGGCATCTGGCAGGACGTGGCTGCTGGGGCGGCTGTTGTCCTCAAGGATCGGGCAAGCCTAAAAGAGGAGGCAGGACCTTCTCATTGCTTATCTTTCTGTTTAGGGGAGTGTTGTTCAAGGTCTCCCTGGGCTCCTCTTCCTTGAGGGGAGCAATGGAGAAGTGTTTCTGTTGACGATCCTGTGTCTTCTAGCTAGGACACTGTGTGATTACCTAGACACTGAGTCCCCACCCGGAACTGTCCACACAACCAGCAGGTTACCTTGCTGAGCTGGGCCTTAAAAAAGAGACTTAAGGGGACAGTGGTTGACCTCTGGCCAGGCCCTGGTTTGCCATAATATAGAAGAAGGCTGACCGGTCAACACTCACTGACATCCTGCTCAATGAAGACTGGCTTGTTACCAACGGCCTCCTAGGAGCCTAAGGTGGAAGCAGAGATTCCTCTCCTGCCTGGAGGTAGCCCTGAATAGGGGTTTCTGGAACTTCTAGATTTTTCTATACCGAAGATAACCCCACTGTCCCCCAGTGCCCTGGCACTAAAGCACATAAATTCAGAAATGCTAAGAAGATGGCTCTGTATCCCATATAGGATTAAGGTGAGACTGTTTCTAGGGACCCAGAGATGAACTCCTTCCCTCCTCCCTTGACCCCACTCCTCTGCCCTCCTTGGAATGAAAGAAAGGGAAGCATACACTTAAAGTGGGCTACAGTGTCAAGCAGGGCCAGGGTGGGCTGGGGTAGTCCTCAGAGTTCCCTCCTACTCATTCAGTCTCCTCTGATGTCCAGACTCGATAGAAAGGGAGCAGGGTGGATGAAGAGGGGCAAGGGAAGCTCTGGAAAGCTCAGGCAAAGCTGTGGGTAGAGTGGCTCTCCTAGACATTGCATCCCCAGACCTCCATCTACCTCCACCTGCAGAGGTTAAAGAGGCAGAGACTTGCTCTGCGGACCTACAATTGTTGCTCTGGACAAAAGGAACCTGAGAAAGAGAGAGAGAGAGAGAGAGAGAGAGAGAG
>NW_022196895.1:56718230-56726416 GCF_008632895.1 Mastomys coucha
GAGAGAGAGAGAAAGAGAGAGAGACAGGAGGGAGGAGAAAGCGCAGCCCACTCTTTTCATTCTAGAATCAGGGATCTGAAGTTGACTCAGGCAGTACAGGGTAGGGGAGGCTGGGTGGGAGTGTGGGTGGCCCCACAAAGTTGACAGGGACTTGGGGGCTGGCCCCTGAACCCAAACCCCTTCCTCCACAGCTTTTAGCCCTGTACCACGATTGGGGAGGGGGTGTTGATCTGTGGGTGGTGGCCTGGCTTAGAGGAAGCTCCTTGCACTGGGCTTCAAGGTGCTGGATGCACAAGACCTCATGCTCCGTAGCATGTGCTTGGCCATTTTGCCCTTCTGAGCAGAAAGGACAGCATCGTGGTGAGAGTATGCTAAAGCACCAGGCTCCCCCCGCTCCCCGAGTCAGGACCCTCCTACCAGCAGCACTGGACCACAAGGTATCTTTCCATCCATCAGCTCCACTCCTAAGGGGAGGTGGGCAGGGCATACTCAGCCATTTTACAGATGAGCAGACTGGAGCTGAAGGAGGGGTCAGGAAAGCTCAAGGAAATGTGTGACCTGATTCCCCGGGAGGTTGCTGAGCAAGGCCCCCATCTGTAAAGCAGCTTCCCTCTCCTCTGTGACACAGAGAAAAGGGCAGTGGTCTTTGTGGTGGTGGCAGGGGGCAGTGAGGGCGGATAACTGAGCGGGATGTCTATTTGCTGCCAAAATTCCGCTTTGAGTTTCCTGGGCTACCTTGGATGAACCACTTGCTCTTTGTGTGCTTCAGCTTGACAGTGAAATCAGGGTGTCCCATCTCTAGAGATGTCTGAAGTGCTGCTCTCTGAGGCCTCCCTCTTTGGTGGACTATGAGAAAAACTGCAGGTCTTGTGCTCCGGCATTGGACGGGCTGTGGTGACTGTCCATGCACTGCCTAGACAGAGACACCTCAGAGAGTGCAGCGATCTCTCCAAGGCTACAGCGATAGGCAATAGCATGGAGGGACCAGGGGTCAAAGGGTGGGAAATGGGGGACAGACAGGAACTGGATGGCAGGGAGAAGTGCGAGGACAGGGAAGGGACAACCTTTCCAGGCTTCTCTGCATCATCATCGGAGCAGCGAGCAGGCACATGTTCTGGTGCATGCTGCAGCCCTCCACCCCCACACAGGCGCCCCCACACAGGCTGAGACACACTGACACTCTCCAAGTCTCCCCCCTCCCTCCTGCCTCCCTCCAAAGCACAGTGACATTGCTGTCAGCAGCCCCTGCAGCCTGGAGCTGCAGCCAGCCTTCTGTGTGCTGTGAGGGCAGCCCTCTGGACTAGTGCACACACACACACACACACACACACACACACACACGCACGATGACACAGGACATATAGTATAATATGAATATACTTTCCAGTGCGAGGACAGCAAGATGGCGTTGCCTGGACTTCGGGACTCTCTTTCACCATACACGTCTTTCCATTTCTTCGGTCTATTTCTTTTTTCTTTTTCTTTTCTTTTCTTTTTTGGTTTTTCGAAACAGGGTTTCTCTGTATAGCCCTGGCTGTCCTGGAACTCACTCTGTAGACCAGGCTGGCCTTGAACACAGAAATTTGCCTGTCTCTACCTTCCAAGTGCTGGGATTAAAGGCGTGCACCACCACTGCCTGGCTCTTCAGTTTTTCTTTCTCTCCCACTTCTCATCTCTAGGCAGATCCTCTGTTTCAGCTCACACTGTCCCTGAATGTCCACCGCCCAAGGTCTGCCCTCTTATGATAACTACTTCCATGAATGATTATGAGCCCCCCTCCAGCAAACCATGCTGCTGAGCCCCAGCCTGGCACTCTAGATGCTCAAAGTCCATGACTGCACATAGTATCAGGAGGTGCTGTTCAGCCCCCGAGACTTACTGAACCACAGAATGTTGATGGCCTTGGTACCTTGGTATCATCTTATAAGGGAGGAGTTGATCTGTGATCCTTGTGGCCATCTCCACATGCTTGTCTCAGTCCCCGATCTTGGGCAATGTACATTGTGCTCATATGCAGGACTTACATGGTCTCTGCCCTCATGGTTTGCACAATCTGGTACAAAGCCAGACATAAATTCCTTCTAGACTGATTACTTAGATGCTCTGGGATGCAGAGCATGATGGTCTATGCCTGTAATCCCAACGCTCAGAAGACAGAGGCAGGTGGATCTCTATAGGAGTTCGAGCTTGGCTTAACTTTCACAATGAGTTCCAGATTAGCCAAGGCTACACAATGAGACCTTGTCTCAAAATACCAAATGACAACAAAACAACGACAGCAGCAGCAGCAGCAACAACAACAACAACAAAGGGATGGGTACCCCAACATCTAGTCCTTAAAAAGCAGCTGGACAAGGGCCAGGATCCCAAACAGGGGCGATGAGTCTTGAGATTCTGCTAGTGAGGAGCAGAGAGGTACTATGGAGGGCTTCCCTGAGGTAGCATCGGGGGCTAGAGGCTGAGTGAGGCCTTGCCAGGGGGAAGAGAGGATGAGAGTGTTCCCAACCATAGTGTAGCTCAGGCAAAACCTCTGAGAGGCATCCGGGGCTCACATTCTTCTCAGGGGGCATATGGAGTCCCTTTCTTTACTGGTCTGCAGAGTCTACTCCCCAACTTCCAAATGCTAAGTCCTAGGAGGAACAGTATAAGCCCATGTCTAAAGAAGGCGGGGGTGGTGGAGGGAGAGGGGGATGGCAGAGTGGTGGGGGTCCGGAAGGCAACACTGAGGAGTGGGGGACTTGAGCAGGCCACAGAGCCCTCTTTAGGGCTTGTCAGGGACCAAGAATCACAGAGGGCAGAATGTTTGAATGCCCAGAGAAAGAGAGGCAGGTTTAATTCCAGCACCAGACAGCACTTTCTTCTTCCTCTTTTTTAAAAGATTTATGTACTTCATGAATATGAATACACTGTTGCTGTCTTCAGACACATTAAAAGAGGGCATCAGATTCCATTGCAGATGGTTGTGAGCCACCACATGGTTGCTGGGAATTGAACTCAGGACCTCTGGAAGAGCAGTTAGTGCTCTTAACCTCTGAGCCATCTCTCCAGCCCTAGAGAATACTTTCTAAGGATCAGAGCTGCTCCCTTTGCCAGCGCCCTTTGGAGACGGGATTAATGTGGCCGACAGGCAAACTCCTGTTCACAGCCCTTGGCCTCCCCGGCATCCTCCTGACCAACCCTCCTGCCCTCAGCTTGTAACATGCTTGTAAGAAAGATTTGGGGGACAGTTAGGGGCTGGGGTACTCTTCGTTCCATTGAGAATAACCCAGAGTCCAGTGCTCTTGCTCTATGAACAGGGGATTATGGCCCAGAAGGTCAGTGACTCACAAGAACTGGGCCTTCCAGCCTTCTCTTCCTCCAGGGCATGGCTCTGCCCCTAGAGCCTTCTCTGATACTAGGGCCAGTCTCTATGATGTGCGCCATGGAAGGGATGAGCCAGGTCAAAAGAAGAGCTTTCTTCCTTCTGCTTTGTCTGATTGTGGTTCTGCCCCCTAGGCACTGAGTATATTATTTCCCTATCTTTCCATCTTGTAACCCATTCAAGAAAAGGCATGTGCAACCAAACAGGGAATATGCTAGAACTTCTGTTGATTCAGTGTTCCCTTCAACAAACAGACTCTTCCCATTCTGAGGCCTTCTGTGTCCTCCAAGAGACTTCTGCTGGGTTGGCAGGGGGTGGGGGTGGGGGCTCGGGGAGGAGGGGGGCGTGCAGGACAGCTCGTCCTTGCAGCATCTTCTGGAGTCTGGGAGTGGGCGGTGCACCACCGCCCTGGGGACAGGAGGAGCGAGGCGAGGTTTCAGCAGCAAGTCCTGGGATGTTCTGGTTGTATTATGCTGTGGCATGTGGCCGTCTGCTCACAGAGGTGCTGTGGAGACAGGAAGAGAGAGGCACATGAAGCAGAAGGTATCCTGGGCCCGACCCAATCTCACCAGTTTGCTGCCTGGAACTGGCATAGCTCAGTTTTGTTTGCTTATTATTAAGAAAGGATACCATTGCCTAAAACAAACAAACCAATAAACAAGCAAAAAACAAAAAGTAAAAGAGAGGGATTATACCTAACTTCATCAACCGTTGGTTTCACTGATGGGAAAGACCTGCTTAAGGTTGCAGAGGGCTGGGAGCCATGAAATGCCTCGTATCAGATTCCTTTTGGCTTCCAAAATGGATTCTGCTGGCCACAGCTTTTTAGTGATCGTGGGGATTGGAGGGGGGATGCTTGTATAGGCTATGGCCACCCTCCCTGCACACGGCCCTCTTTTTCTAACAGGTGGAGTCATTTCTCACAGACTTAAAGCACAGATGGGCTCTCTCCTACCCTACCCTGACTCTGTAGGGTATTGAAAACAATGATCTGAGTGAGAAGGCCTGGTCTGAATTTTCTCAGCCTCCCGTTTTTTTCACCTGTTGACCTTTGTAGTAAGATGTACTGAGCATGCCAGCTCACCACATAGCCACACTGCAGCCTATCAGGTGAGACAATGCTCTGGTGGCCAATATGAGCTCCTTGACCTCCTGTAGATGTTTTAACCATACCTGTTCTGAGTTCCGAATCTTGGACAGTCAGATCAGCTTGCCTGGGTTAAGCTACTGAGAATGATAAGACCAGGTTCAAATCCTATCCCAGACAGCAAGTCCATCTGTACTGGGCCAGGAACCTTCTGAGCTCATCTCCGCATGGCTCAGAGGGGTAGACGGTTCACAGATCTTAACAGAGGGTGGTTTGGGGGAGAGACTGGTTGGATGCTGCCATAGAGCCAGGAGGATGAATAACTCAAGGGATGGAACTGGAGTTCTGAAAGCAGGAGGAACCCATGAGTGTAGATGTCTAGGGGTAACAGTCGGAGTAATTAAACCCTTCTGGGATAGTGGGAAGCCATGGGCTCCTTTGTGAAGTTGACAAAGAGTGCACAGCCTTTGCCCAGAGCTCCTGCAGACACAGGATCATTTTAATGACATTGTAAATGGATTCATCGAAACCTAAATCCTTCCTGGAGGCCTAGCTAATAGCCCTGGCCCAGGGCTGGAGGAGGAAGTGGCCAGAGAACAGATGCAGAGAGAACAGGGAGTGGCAGTTGATAGGCAATGGGCAGAAGGACTATTATTGTTGAGGATGAACCACAGAGCCATGCGTTTAGGGTATCAAGTACCCATAGGGTGGGACAAGCAAGGAAGATTAGTCCTAAGGGGTGCTGCCAGGACTGGGGGAAGGGGAGGCACTGGGTGGGCGAGCCTGGCATATGTATTTCTTCCATGGAGCCTTGGGGGCGGTGACCAGATTGTGGTGGGTTCCCGGTGTGTGGGAGGTGGGAAGAGGAGGCAGCGGATGTCGGACATTTGTTCTGGAAGTTTGGCAGCGTGAAGAGGGAATAAGGCAACCAGGCTGCTGACTTGAGAGGACATTTGTTTCACTTTATCGGGGGGGGAGGGGAATTTATGAAAGCAGTCAATGGAGGGAAGTCCCTGAGGACTGGAAGCACCCCAGATAATCGGACCCCAAGAGTGCAGAGCACAGGGCAAGTTCACAAGTAGGCTGTACCCAGAAAGTTCCCACACAGCCATGTTCCTTTAGGCTGAGACCCTGAGAGGCTATGGAGGAAGGCGAAGTGACCTGCCTTGGGGGTGTCCAGGAGGAAGTAAGGCTATAGAGTCTGTCATTCCCCTCTTTTACATAGGGAAACTGAGGCCCATCAGGATAAGCCAGCTTGTAACCAAGCTGGGTGAGGATTCTAGTCTTTCTCATTTCCCAGCTGGTCCCCTGGCTGCCATGGCAACTCTTCAAGAGGGTCTAGGCCGGAGACGGAGACGATTATGGGCACCTGTGGCTGGCAGTCAGCCACACCCAGGCCACCAGGCCACCAGCTCTGATTGTCAGCCAGAAAACAATTTCCCAGTGCTGAGTCGTTCTTCACAGCCCATTAGCGCGTTCCCACATTCTCTGCAATAGACCCACTTTGCGGTCCTCATGCTCTCTGCCTGGTGCTGGGTGGGGCCGCCTTGCCCGTTCACATTCACTTCTGGTGCACACACCCAGGAGAGACTGTTCAGCCCTGAAGAGGGGCCCCTTCCCTCCTTCCCCTCCCAAGCTCTGCAGACAGGGTCCATTTTGTTTCCGATGAGGCTAACTGTTTTCATCCTCTCGATCTAACAATACCCGTACAAAGCATCCTTTCTTGAGCATTTACTATACTCCAGGGACTCCGCTGAACACATTGCCTGTCTCATTATCGCATTGAATCCTTGAAGCAACTGCTCTGGGTGGGGACTCTATTGTCCGCATCTTACGGGGGGTGGGTGGGGGTGGGAGGAGGCAGACAGACTAAGATGATGTCACTTGCTAGTAAGGGCCTGAACAAGGATGGAGATTTGAACTCTGTCTGGGCGACTCTTAACCTGCCCTCAGGATAGCAGGAGCCGTTGACTAGGCTACAGTACTGACGAAGACGGGTCTCTGTACCGTGGAGTCTCAACCTTTCCTCAGACCCACGTTGCCAGGGAAGAGACTGAAGCCCACAGGGCCCACCCCTATCTAAGTTCTCCCAGAATGACCAAGACTGAAAAGTCCCACTCTTGGGTGCTTACTTTGTCTCATACACATACCTCTACCTTCCTACAGCTCTTGGATACACTGAGAGAGCCTGGAGAGTGACACACCTGTGCTGTATCGTACCTAATAACACACGGTGTCACAGACTCAGCTAGAGCCAGGTGCTAATAACCTCCCGTGTGTCCAGGTGTCCACCCCTTGTACCTGGAAGCAGGGTTCCACCCCTACCCCCCTTTGCCTTTCCCTCCCTCTACAGCGAGGAACACCATCTACCCTCCCCGTCAATACCCTGAACACTGCCCCATCCTTGTCCTTGGGCTTAGGAAACACCTCCCTATCTGGAACACAGGAGTACTTTCACAGGTATTCTCAAGAAATCCCCCTCAGCCCACCCCAGCATCCCTTTCCTCTAGGGCCAATTCTCCCCCAACCATCTTCTCCATCTTGGCCTCCTCGAGATTCCAGCTCCACCTGACTTTCCGTTGCTGGGCTCTGGCCTGCCTACTCACCTGCTAACCCCCTGCTCAGCTCAGTGCCCTGGGAAGGGTGGCCTAGCCCCTCCACTTGCCAAAGCTTCTGGGCTGCAGGGACTTGCTTGTGCAGGACAGAAATGAGCCCATAAGCTTTTTTCTAAACAAAGAGTGCAAGAGGGAGAAGGGAGGGCTGCAGGCGGGCTGCCTCTCTCTCAGTTGGCTCCCTGACTCTCCCCTACCCTGTTTGTCTGACCCCTATCGTGACAGGAAGAGAGCCGTCCTCAGTGTAGATGGAACTGCAAAGCTGAAGGGATCAGGAGGAGCTCCCTCACTCAGGCCTCTGCTGCCTCAACACATCCCTTTTACCCTCTACTCTGTCCTGTGTTCTGCAATCCTAATCCTGGGCCAAATGCTCCACCTTGACCACCTCACCTAGTCTCCCAGAGCACCCAAAGTGGGTGCTGCCACTTCCCACTTAAGGGGAGAAAGAAGATCAGAGGCTAAGTTCAGAGTCACAGGTCTTTGGGGGCCAACCAGGGCAGGACCTCTGTGAGGCAGAGCCCCAGTTCTTGGAGACTCCCCCTGCCTGCCTTCAGTGCAGCTGGGAGGAAAGGCTTAAGTGACCTGAGTTCTCTTTACTGCCTCTCTAGACATATTCCTTCTCACTTGGAGTTGCCAGTTCCCAGATCTGTGAAATGGGGATTTAAATTCCGAGGTTGCTGTGGGGTCGTGAGGAGTCTAGCAGTACGCAGGCTTGGGAGTACCTGTATCCTGGGGTCAGGAGCTGGGTCCTGACTTGGGAGGTGCCTCCTCTGAGTACGCAAGGAAACTTATGCATCTCTGCCCTTGGGCAACAATCTCAGGATGTCCTTCGGGGGCTCAGCATCCCTGAGTAGCAGCCCCTGGCTCATAGGAAAGCTGTGTTGTTCTTGTTCAGTGAAAGAGGCTTGTCTCCTTCAGTAGATGTGGCTCCTAGGCCCCAGCTCCTTGGGATCTGTGAAGCTGCCTGCACAGAGCCCATTCGGTGGCCCCATTGATGCTGATTCCAGGAGGTAGAATATGTAATAGGACAGGAAGACTGCCTGCAGAGGAGAGGGAGTTAAAATCTCTCTCTCCCTCCCTCTCTCTCCCTCTCCCTCTCCCTCTCCCTCTCCCTCTCCCTCTCCCT
>NW_022196895.1:56726685-56763322 GCF_008632895.1 Mastomys coucha
TCTCTCTCTGTGTGTGTGTGTGTGTGTGTGTGTGTGCGCGCGTGTGTGCCTGTTTCAGATGTTTGAGACAAGGTCTTGTGTATCCAGGATGGCCTCAATTCTGTGTAGCTTAGGATGATTTTGAGTTCCTGATTCTCTTCCTTCCACTTAGCAAGCACTGGGATTAGGGGCATTATAGGAGCATTCTTTCCACTGAGCTACCTTCCCAAGTCCCCCACCTCCTTTTGATAGGGTCACACTATTACAGATGTGTTTCACATCAAACCACTGTATAAAGATTTCCCTAGTCTATACTGTAGCAGCCAGCTTTCTGGTCTAAAGTCTTATGAGGTTTCTATTTGGTGTGTGTGTGTGTGTGTGTGTGTGTGTGTGTGTGTGTGTGTGTGAGTGAGTGTTGTATTTTAATGTAGCAATTGATTGCAGCCACCTGACCACACTAATGGCGGTCTAGCCATGAACCCACCATGGGCCAGGTACTGGTGAACGAGGCAAGGCCCTACCAGGTCTAGGCAGCTCAGAACCCTGCTCAGATGAAGCCACTGAAACGCTTCCCTCTGAGGCCTCATGGGAATCAAGGTCTATGCCTGGGCAGGAGCCTGACAAAGGCTTTCCGGCCCATTCCTCTGCATAGGTAAGATGGATGCCTCTGAAATGCCAGCTGTCTCCTTGTCTTCAAATGTCTATTTCTGCCCCCAGTGCTCCTGACTGTGATCCTCCCTCCTGCCTCATTTCTGTTGCTTCCACCATTGTTTAAAATCACTGCCTGATCTTGCAAGTTCTGTTTATGGAGGTGCTGGCTAGTGGTTCTTAGTACTGAGTACCAAGTGCTAGATGCTAGGTTCCAGATGCTAGATGTTGAGTACCAAGTGCTAGGTACCAAGTGCTAGGTACCACGTACTAAGTACCAGGGGCTAGGAGAGACAAGAAAAAAAAAACAAACCAACCCCCATGAGGGCCAGATCAGGGATGGGAGTAGCATATTAGACTGATAGAATATAATATACATTTCATCCTTTTAGTTAGTTCTGGAGGCAGGGCTGCTAAAATTCTTGCAGTTTCCTGAATAATAGGAGTAACCAGAGCATTTTTTATTCTCATATTTAGTCTTTGACCCCAGTTCCCGATGGAAAACTCTTATCTCCCCTGGGATTCCCAGGTGAAGCCCCTTGATCCTTATGAGGTGACTCATTATGGGTTTCTGTGTGAAGGTTGGTTTCACAAACATGAAGCGCTTATTGGAAGGCTGGAACCCTTCTGCCTCATTCTTCATTCTCTGGGGAGATGAGAGGACTCAAAATCAAGTTAGTGATTGATCACAGTTACATGATGAGGTCTCCACAAAGGCTCTGCGTGCACGGAGCCTGGACACACCTTTTGTGAGAGGAAATACAACCAGGAGCAGTAGGGTGGGCCATCTCAGCTCCAGTGGGCTAGAGCTCCCATGCTCCAATCTCCCAGGCTTTGGCCTCTGTTCCTCTCTATCCAGCTGCTCATCTGTATTCTTCACCATGTCTTATATTATATAACACGCTAGCGAACATGTTTTTCTGAGTTCTGGAAACCATCATAGAAAAGTCTCCAATCTGAGAGCGGCGTTTTAAGAACTCCCTGTTGTTGGCAAAGTTGTACAGGAGTATGGGCAGCCTGCGGGCAACCACTTCCTACAGCAGGCCCCAGACGTGAGGACATAGTGCTGTGGAATGGCACTTAACCTGCAGATCTTCCCTAACTCTAGGTGGCATCATAACTGACTTGCAAGATATATAATGGGGCTGGGGGGCACAGATGGCAGGAGAACTGGTTGGCATAAAAGACATCATTTTTATTTGGTGGCCAGTATTGTATGTGGGGGTGGGCTAATGGCAGGTAAACGTTTTCTACCTGGGAGCTTCATGGAGAACAGTGAAGACCTGATAGGTAAAGCTGTGTCTCAAGGAGGTGACTGGGGTCTCTCTGCCTTCTTATCAGTGAAGAGCAGATGGGACCGACAGCCCTAGGATAAGCTATTGTGTGAGGCCTTCAGTGTCCATGTGACTCAGGCCATTCCTGTCTGTCTCATCCTTCTCTGTCATTTCCTAGCCACTTACTTCTTCCTGCACTATGTTGAGCCAGCTAGAGTGTGTCCACCTAGGGTCTATGCCAGAAGCTTCCTTCTCCCAACAATGGCTACTGTTTCACCTGGTAATGGACAGAAGAGGGACTCTGGCCTGCCTTTCCACACACCAGGGGTTCACGGGAGTCATCCAACCATCTTGTGACACAGGCCTGCCCATCGTTTTAGGTGTGGGGGTGGAAGTGTGGAAGCTTTTGGGAACCGAGCATGGTCAGCAACAGGAAGTTGGAGAGGTACTCAGTTTGGGTGGGTGTTAAGAACCCAGAAGTGCACATAGTTGAGGCCTAGGCATAACATTGTTTGTAATCGTCAGTGTGAACTTGGAGCAATCTACACAGAGCTGGGTCCTGGAGCTCGGTGTCTTGAGCTCCACTCCAGACGTGAGGCCTCCGAACTGTGGTTCTGTGCTGTGTCTGGATGATTCATACGATAACAGAACACTAGCGTCTGGGAAGTCGTCCCAGGCTCTCTCTTCTGGTCATTAGTGAAGGGACAGTAAAGACTGGCACTCAGTGGCTTCTTCTGTGACATGCAGAGTTGACAAACTGGCTTTCGTGGAGAAAGCGTAAAATGGTAGCTCAAGCTCAGATCCAGCCTCAAACGAGTTTGCTTTGGTTCCGTGCTCAAATTATTTTGATAGAAGGAGCCAACGCTTAAAAAAAAAAAAAAAATCAGGAAATTTCTTTCCAGCAGCCAGACTTTTTCCTTTTCCTTGAAGAACTGAACAATGTCCCATCCCGTGTGACAACAGTGACGCTCTGCTTGTGAGCTCTGAGACTCACAGCCCTCATCCCCACCCAGGCCTCTTCTAGTCAAGGATAAAATCCAGGAGCTGCTTAAAGCGTGTTAAAAAAGACGTTCAACTTCACTCCTAAAACTGAATGTAGAGACTGGACTAGGGGGTATGACTTGGGTAAGACAGCACTTACCCTGTAAGTACAAGGACTCAAGTTCCCATACCCAGCACCCCATAAAGAGCCAAGCATTGCTGCATCTGCCTATGTCCCGGCACTGGGGAGAAACAGGAGGATCCTGAGGATTTGATGGGCAATCAGCTTAGCGGAAATGGCCAGCTTCTAGTTTGGTGAGAAACCATGTCTCAAGGAAATAACACATTAGTGTGAGAGAGGAAGACTTCTGACATCCCGCTCTGGCCTCCATGTGCTTATATGAACACATGCATCAGCACACACGCGTGGATGCACACACACACAGACACACACACACAACTGAAGCTGTGCCAAATCACCATGTCCTACCCCTCTTCCTAGCAAATACATAAATGCTTAGCAATACACTATGTTGACAAGGGCATATATATGAATACCAATTTTTGACTCATAGTTTCAGAGGGTTTCGGTGCTTTGTGGCTAGGCCGGCACAACAGAGCTGCTTAGCTAATGGAAGTGGCATGACGTGTGTGATTGTCTGTTCACACTGTGACAGTGTAACCTTCAAAGGCTAGGCCCTAGAGACCTGCTTCCGCTAACCATACAAATCACAGGTCTGTGGGGATGCTTCAGATTCAACCTATAACATATACTATTAGGAAAATAAGTTGGGCTGGAGAGATGGCTCAGTGGTTAAGAACACTGACAGCTCTTCCTGAGGTCCTGAGTTCAATTCCCAGCAACCACGTGGTGGCTCACAACCACCCATAACAAGATCTGATGCCCTCTTCTGGTGTGTTGAAGACAGCTACAGTATATTCATATACATAAAATAAATAAACCTTTAAAAGAGAAAAGGAAAGATAATAAGTTCATAAAACTTCATTATCAATCAAAATTTCCAAATAACACTGGCCCTCCTTGGCCAAAACAAAACATCAGTAGATGGAGCTTATCCCAGAGACTCAGACACATACAGGAAATACAATACTTTCTTAAGGGGTGAGGGGTTGGGTTTTTTTTTCTTTTTTCTTTTCTTTTTTTGAGACAATGTCACTATGTAGCCCTGGCTAGCCTGCGACATACTAGGTATACCAGGCTGGCCTTGAACTCACAGAGAGATCTACTTGTCTGTCGCCAGAGTACTAGAATTAATCCAACTCTAATGCACACATTCAAGGCCATTAGGGTATTGTTTTTGATAGCTAGAGATTGAACCAACCTGCTTTTCAGTAGGGGACCTCAATCAGGAAACTGGCTAGGACATTAGGCTATAAGACAGTCATATAATCATGTATTTTGTGATGAAGAGTTTTTTGTTTTTGTTTTTTTTTTTAATGAAGGATGATAGCCTTCAAAATACATTAACTGTATTGGTACAGTGGTGCATGCCTTTAATTCCGGCACTTGGAAGACGGAGGCAGGTAGATCTGAGTTCAATGTAAATGAGTCCCAGGTCAGCCAGGGCTACATAGTCACACCCTGCCTCAAAGGGAACAAATGTTAACTATAGAAAGGACGGAACAGACTGGTGTACCTACTGGTGCTGTGTGTGAGGGGAGGATCTGTAAGGAGAGACTCCAGGCCTCACAGGCTTGGAGGCAGGACTTCTCAGGGTCTACATATTTACCTCCTTTGAACTTGGAGCTATGTGATGTATTACCTTGTTCAAAGAACAAAGCTCTAAAGATTCTCAGAGACCTAGATTCTGTGATTCTCACTCCAGGCTTCTAACGTTTTAGAACTTGGTGACCTAACTTTTATAGACCCAGAAGGCTCGTCTTGCATGAGGCCAAGGATCTGGGCCCCTCTCTGGATCTTCCTGACCTATGCTGCGCAGGAGCCCTTGTGACATAGGTGATGGCAATGGACAGCTCCCTTCCTGCATGGTACATCTGTAGGAGCTCTTGGTAGCCTGGGGAGACAGCTCTCGGGGGCGCCCCTCACTACATCACGCTGTTTTCTGTCCTCCAGGGGAGCCTTCTCTGTGGTGCGCAGGTGTGTGAAGGTGCTGGCTGGCCAGGAGTATGCTGCCAAGATCATCAACACGAAGAAGCTCTCAGCCAGAGGTAGGTTCCTGCGCTGCCTGCCCACTGCTGGCTTTCGTACTCTGCCATAGTTCTTGCCCTAGACCTGAGCCCCAAGCTTGACCCCCTGGGAGACAGTGTTGGCAGGCTAAGAGGCTTTTCCTTCTGAGGATGCTGTGAGAACAGACCCTTCACTTTCCTTCCTCTGGGACTCCAGGCTCAGTGTTGCAGCATCTCCCAGATAGCTCACATCCTCAGTAGTACTCCCTCTCCTCTCTGCCATGCCCTTCAAGGCTTGCCTCCCAGTCTCTGCTTTTACTGCCTGCTTCCTTTTATGGGGGCAGCCATTTTTTTTCTCCTTCCAGGTCTCCACTCAGTCATATTCTCAAAACCATTTCTTTGCTCTCTCTTCAGTCTCCAGTTTTCTCTTCCTGCTGTTTTTTTTTTTCTCTTTCCATGTGGCTCATCTCATTCTGTTCACCACTGTGGCCTCATGTTTTAATCCCCAGTTCATGGTGACTGTGAGCCCCAACAGAGCAGACAGGACTCATCTACTGCTCTATGCTCAGCACCCAGGACAGCGCCCTCATCAGGCCGAGGTGCTTGCTGCCTGGGAACTGTCTATAGCTCTGCTTCCATCACTCCGGGTTTTGAATAGGTGCTCTGAAGCATGGCTGGTTTTGAAAAGGTCTAAGTCTAGTTTGCAGAGACTTTAGCAACATTGGCTCCTAAATCCTATAATTGATCCCGGCCAGTAGCAGCAGCCTCCCTGGGAGATGGTCCCCATTCAGACCTAAAATAGTTGAACTCATCTCTTAATAAGATGCTCAGAACACTGGAGTTTGGGAAGTCTGTTCAGAACACCCTCCCTGGTCATACTGACATGTTTAGGGCAGTAGTGGGTGGCCAAGTCAGTGTTTTGGCAAGCTGACATCCATCCCAGATAGAGGCCTTGAGGACTGTCTGGTGTAAGGAGAATTCTGTTGGGTGAGGTGGTTGCAGAATCATGGGAAAGTGATACAGTGTTTAACTGTTTTGAAGACTGCAACTGTGTTTGGATGAGGGCCCAACAGGTGCCGAGCTGAGGAAGGGCCCGTGAATGCTGGATAGGGTGTTCACAGGGCCTGTGAATGCTGGATAGAGTGTTCACGCAGTTCTCTGTGGGCCTCCCAGCAAGACCTAACCTGGCCTGTGGTTGCCGCCTTTGGTCTCCCACTCTGTTGTGCTGCCAACAATGCTCGGTCTGTTTATTTTTCTGCATCCTGCTCTGAGGAGAGGTTCTGAGGGTCCCCGGCTGGCCTAACTAGTGTCAAAAGGCCAAACCTGTGGAAGGTCTAGAGCCAGAGCCAGAGGCAAGGAGCTAGGGAGGGAGGAAGTCCAACTAGAGTGCTGCCCCGTTGTTGGCAAGCCTGGCTGGAGCAGCCTTCGGTTGTGAGCCTGGTTGTACCTCAATCCCTGAGACACTAGAGATAAGGCCGGGGCAACGGTTCTCAACCTTCCTATTGCTGTGACCTTTCAATACTCCAGTTCCTCCTGCTGGGCTGACCCCCAGCCATAAAATTATATTTGTTGCTACTTGGTAACTAGAACTTTGCTACTGTTATGAGTTGCAATGCAAATATCTGATAGGTAGGATATCTGATAGGAGACCCCTGTGAAAAGGGGCCCGCAACCCACATGTTAAGAATCCCTGGGCTAGAGTAGTGACGGGAAGTTCAGAAGGGAGCATCACGCTGGATGCTGGAGTTCTTGGACTGAATTATCATCGTCTCAGGGAACATATACTGAGAGACAGAGGCCATCACTCCTGTTGGGAAGATGGCTAATCATCCCTGAACAGAATCTGGCTGTGTCAGGCAGCCGCTACCCAAGACTTTGACCTTCTTGGAGGAAAGTAATCCTGCCTAGGAGACTAGGAGCAGGGCACTGGAATCAGGGAACTTTTGGAATGCCTGCTGCTGCCTGCTAGCCCTCTTTCCCAGCAGGGAGGGGAGCAGAGCAGTCTCCTCTGTCACTCGCCTCCACAGGGGGGGCTTTACAGCTGTCACGTTTGGCAATTTCTCTAAACTTCTCCTGCTGCCTCTCTGGGATGATATCCTGCAGCTCTCTGCAGAAGCTGGACCCGCCCAGGGCTTCTCTCCATCCCTCCCAGCAAGCCGCGGCCTTCCCTAGCACACCCTGCCTGGCCCTATTCTAGCAAGTAGTTTCCAACTCGGTGAGATATTTTTATACGCATTTTAAAATTAGTTCTTAAGAACGAAAATCCCTCCTGGTGTCATTCAAAGAAACCATAAGCAAATAAAATGAAACGTAAAAGTTTTTTGCCTGTTCGCATCCCTGTCAGGCCCCACTCCCAGTCTTAAAATGTAGCCTTCTGAGCTCCACCCTGGAGTTGAATCGAGCTGAATCGTCTCCGTGATGTTCTAGGACAGCCAACCTCCTAGCATAGTAGATAGCAGCCGTGTGTCTGGGCGGGACCCCACCACCTGCTCTGTGAACCTTGTAGGGACTCTGCAGTGGTCAGGCAGGGACATTCTTGGGCTCTAGGCTCATGAACCATCTCTGAGGGTCACTGAGACCTCTATACGAGTGTCCCCAGGAGGCTTTGGGTCTCATAAGTCCGACTTCCCTACACTCTCCTGATATGTAGGTTATCTGATAGGTAACCTCCGTGTAAAAGTCACTTGACCCCTGGTCATTGGATTATTTATCTTTTGTTTTGTTTTGTTTTGTTTTGTTTTGAGACAGGGTTTCTCTGTATAGCCCTGGCTGTCCTGGAGCTCACTCTGTAGACCAGGCTGGCCTCAAACTCAGAAATCCGCCTGCCTCTGCCTCCCAAGTACTGGGATTAAAAGTGTGCACCACCACCGCCCAGCTTGGATTATTTATCTTATATCCCAGGATGGGGAGGGGACTTCTTGCCTTCAGTTCCTTCCTTCCTTCATCATTCTTCTGTTCCCCTGCTTGCAGGCTACAACCTGTATATACCTGCTTGCTGGAGCCCAGCCCCTCTGAGACAGTCTATGTGCTTGGAAGGCTCTGGTCCTGCCTGGCCTTGATGGGATTATCTGGTTCCTGGGACTAAACTAGTCTCCGATTTAGCCTCAATATCCCAAGGATGACCCAACCAGAGTGGGATGAAGGTCTCCAAGTTGTCAGCATGGGTATTAGGGGCCATGTTCTCTGGTACCAGGCAGGGTGTGGAGGCTCTCTGAACCTTGCCTGGATGTCTCATCACTGTGAGCTGCGACTGAGTCACACGCGAATTGATTACCCGTGCTGCAATTATTAGCAGGAACTGACAAGAAGCTCTGCCACTTGCTTGCGCTAGGAGCTTGGATAAGCCTCTCATCAGCTCCACGCTGGGCCCCTAGAATGTGGCAGTAACCAGTGGACAAGGTTGTGTTCTCAGGGGCCTGTTGTATTGGGAATGAGACCAAACACATGAAACATACCTATAAACTGGGTACGGCGAAGAAATGAGGAGTGTTACTAAGAATATCAGATGGGTATGGTGACACACATAAAGGCCACCCTGGTCTACACTGTGAGTTCTAGAGCAGCCAGGGCTGCAGCATCTTTGAGGCTCAGCCTAAAAGAAAGAAAGGTCAGATCTGGTGATGGAAACATGATCCACAGGGGGACATTCTTAGAAAAGGCAGCAGGGCAATGGTGGCGCACGACTTTAATCCCAGCACTTGGGAGGCAGAGGCCTGCGGATTTCTGAGTTCGAGGTCAGCCTGGTCTACAGAGTGAGTCCCAGGACAGCTAGGGCTATACAGAGAAACCCTGTCTCGGGAAAAAAAAAAAAGAAAGAAAGAAAAAAGAAAACAAACAAACAAAAAAAAAAACAAGAAAAGGTAGCTGAGGAAACTCTCTGAGGAAGTAATGTTGTGCTTAGATCTGTCTGAGGGCGAAAGAAGGCCCAGGGGAGGAGTACCACAAGAAGAGGACACACAGCAAGCCAAAGACTCTAACATAAGAAGCTTGGGATAGTAGAGGTCAGAAAGAGTGAATGTGAATGGTCTTCATGGCTAAGATGCTAGCTAACGCCTTGGGTTGTATCGTAAACACATTAGGAAAGCTGTCAGTCAGTCAGACACCCAGGAGTGGCAGGACCTTATTTATACCTTAAAGAGAAGAGCTTTGGCTACCAGAGACCAAGAGCTAGGATGGAGAGTTAGTCAGTCAAGGAGTGAGATCCTCAGAGCTCTAAGTTCTGAAAGGGTTCAGCTGTTTTGACCAATGGCATTGAAGAAGGGATCATGCCTTTCATCAACTGGCCTCGCTTTCTTTTACTGTACACACCAGACCACGAACAGCCTCGAGCAATACAGCTAGAGCTACAGCACCCAAGCTTCCCAGGACATTAGAAATGCAACCTTCGCGAGCAGAGCCACAATATCCTGCACAAGGTTCTGTTCGCGGGTAGCAGATGGGTGTGGCTAACAGGAAAAGTCCCGATGCAGGCAGGGTAGCTGTGTCGAACCCGCGGCCGGTGCCATATTCGGCAGTTCTAGCGGAGAGGTCTGGCTGGTAACCAGACAGAGTTAAGGTTTTTGTGACCAGTGTTTTGTCCCGCCTGTGTATAGTTTGTCATCAATGGGACTGCGTTCCTGGGTCATCTCGTATGCAGGAAACAGCCCAGGTTCTGGGTTTAGACTTGCACCCCACCCCTCTGAGTGTGTTTCCTGGGCACGCACTATGAGATCTCATTCCTTCTCGTAGGCAGAACCTTGACTCTGAAGCTCTCTGGTTCCACTGTGGGTGAAGGCGAGGTACACGGAGATCGGGAACCTGGTTGGGGGTCCCCTCCTCTGCCTAGGAACCAGCATCCTGTGCCTGAGGATGGTGAAGGAGGCAGAGAGGGTGTAGGGAGAAGGATATCTGGAGCTCATCTGGCCTTGCACCCCACCCCCACTCCCTGAAGCCTGCAGCAGGTTTTCTTCAGCTGGGGAGCTGAGCCTATTGAATCTGAATTGGACATAATTGCTTTGCTGATGGCAAAGCTACATTGCAGCATTGATCTCGGCTTCTGTAGTCTGCAGAGGGCAGCCGGCAATTGCTCTAGTGGAGGGAAGCAGGGGAAATAAGGGCTTTCTCCATTCTGGCCACCCTCCATAGAATTTACCTGCTCCAGAGGAGCCATCCTCTGGTGAGACTGCGCAAAGGCCATTGTAGCCCTGAGGCTGCCACTGGCTCAGGCCACGTGACCCTATCTGTTCAATGCTGACAGTGGTGTCACAGGCCACCATGGCAGACACTGACTGGGCTTGTGGTTGCAGTTGTTCCTAGCAGCCTGAGGCAGAGAACACTGGCAGTAGAGCTTAATTCTTGCAGATAGGTTGGACAGAGAAGGTCTCAGACAGAGGTCCTGGCAGGCATACAGGCTCTGGGCCAGCCCCAAGGGAGGGACACACCAAGTTTTCCATTTAAGTTCTTTCTAGTTGTCTGTCCTTGATTGCAGTGTTCTATGAAATGGAGGGGCTGCTGGGGTACAGCTCTTTTGAAGAAAACAGTCACTACCTTAGGAAGCTTGTCAAGTCCATCCATCCATCCATCCATCCATCCATCCATCCATCCATCCATCCACCTGGTGATTCCTTAAGTAACTAACATGTACCAGGCATCCAAACAGATGTAGGTGGTACAACGGGGTCCCTACCCAAAGATGTACGTTCTGTGAGACACAGAGATGTTGCCTGGCCCTCTAGAGCCCAAAGGAGAGTCCCTACAGGCTTGAAGTCAGGGTGGGCTTCTGGAAGCCAATGGCATTGAGGGGTGATAGGATGGAGTAATGGCTGGTGATAGGGTGTGCCTGCTGAGTGAACTGGTAGCTCCCAGGTAGGGACCAGGAAGGGCAAAACGCTGCAATTCATCTGCCTGGATCGAGGGCTGGGGGGCTAGCCAGGAGGAATTACAGGGGCTTGTACCAGGACTCTAGACCTTTGGATGGTTGAGTCATACAGGAGGGGTTGGAGGAGAATCTCTTTGGAGACCCCTGAATACTGAGGCCTGGAGAGGGAGAGGACTTATTGGGGTCCTCTCTACCCACTTGCCCTTTCTGTGAACTCAGACGCCTTGGTATATAGGCCACCTTTTCTAGTGCCTAGGGCGACCCCGGGAGGTAAGGACAATAGAGGCAGAGCCAAGGACATATCTTCTCTGGGATTTACATGGGAATCTGTATTTCAGATCACCAGAAGCTGGAGCGTGAGGCCCGCATCTGCCGCTTGTTGAAGCACCCCAATATCGGTGAGCCCCGGGGAGCGTGAGGGGCCCTGGCACAGTGTGGGGTGGTGGGGAGCAGCCACTCTCTTCTCTGGGGCTGGAGGCTGCAGAGGGAGCTGGGAGAGGGGGTGTCTTGCTCAGGACCAGCTTGCTTTGGGGGAAGGTGCAGAAAGGACCCTTCTTCCCACCCACGCTGCCAGCGCCTCCCTCGGAAAAGCTGTTTCAGGAATGCTCTTGAAGCTGAAAAAGAAAGATGAAAATAGGCCATGGGAAAGCTCAGCCTGGACCAACAAGGCCCACGCCCCGACCCACCACAAGCAGTGTCAGCCCGGATCTGTGGCCCTGTCCTGCTTCAGAGTCCTGCTCCTGCCTGCCTCGTGCCTCTCCAGGAGCTTGGCCGATGCCCCAGAGTTAGACTGAGGCAATCTTCCGGAGATGCTTTACTCATGGTGGTAGGACCACAGGGAAGGTCCTAAAATACACTTCATTGTCTCGCTGCTCCTTCCTTCCCCTCCCGTGCATCTGGCCTGCAGATCTAGGCTGCTAGGTCTGGTTCTGTCATAGAACAGCTGTGAGACCTCAGTGGGACGGCTGCTCTCTCTGAGTCACTTTGTTCACCTGTGCCTGTCCCTGTCTAGTCATCTGGGCATCTTGTGTCATGGCAGCTTCTGCTCCCATGGGCCTGAGACTCACTGAGTCTCACAGAGGGGAAGCTAAGGCTGCTGGTTCCCAGAGCAAGCTCCTACAGCTGTGCCTTCTCCAACAGAGGGGAGACAGGCTTCTGCACCCGAGCGGAGGTGGAAGGGTTAACTTTTCCCAGGGAGAAAGCTCCATCTGCTATTTATACCAGAGGCCCCTCCTCTCCCCTGTGCAGCAGCCAGAGGAAGGCCAGTAGCAGAGAAGAGATCACAGGCCACAGCTAGAGGAGGACCCTAGCTGGACCCTGCTCTGCTCACCTGAGTCCTCATCTCTTACTGCTGATGGAAGGTTTCAGTGAGCTCTGACAGAAAGCCCATGTTCTCAAAAAAGGCTGTCAGCTTGGGAGGAGGAGAGTGGGATGCATGTGTATGGTGTGTGTGTGCGTGTTATCTCTGTGTTTCTCTGTATGTGTGTCTGTGTATGTGTAGTATCTATGTGTGCCTATTTCTGTATGTGTCTCTCTATGTGTGTCCTGTTATGTGTGCATGATGTATCTGTATGTGTCTCTGTACATGTATGTCTCTGACTCTGTGTGTGGTGTCTGTATGTGTGGTATCTTTATCTGTGTGCTATGCACACACACATACGTATCTAGATGGGTTTGCACATTGCAGCAGATCTGTCTGAGCTCAGAGTTCCTATCTATGTCTCTTTTCCTCCCATTTCTGTCTGTAATGGGAATACATAGGCCAGGCAGTAACAACCGACAACTTAAACACCCCCACCTTTACAATGTAACTGACACATTGCCTTACCATTCTGAAACTCAGACTTTTCTAGAAGGTTACTCCTACTTCACTGGGTGTGGTAATTCAGTAGAGAACAGTGCAATGCCAAGGTGAATAAGCTTTACCCTGCTCAGCCACCTGGCACCCCAGTCTGTCCATTCCTGCTGCAGGATCTCCACACAAGACAAGTTTTGCCTGTAGCTCCACACCGCTCATTGCTCTGTGCCATCCACACAGGGAGACACCCTGATGAGATGAGGCGCAAGAGCCCAGAGATGACAGTTATCAGCCTTCCTACTGTCTCCATGGATATGTTTCCTCCTCATCCACCCGATGTCAAGTTCACTGGAGGCTCTTCCTCATGTTCAGACCTCTTCCAGGCTCTGAGGCTATTGGGAGAAGTGAGGATGGGAATGGGCTTGAGTACACATGGCTTCTTGGGGAACAGAGCTGAACAGGCAGCCAGAAGGCTCTCAGAGGAGCCACGAGCTTCTGCTGGAGGCCTGGAAAGACCCGGATGTTGCCCAACAGCTCACCCCAAGCTGATGAAATCTTGCCAGAGAAGCCTAACTTGGTATCGATGTGGTCCAGAAGCCCAGAGGGCTTCGTGCCTGGAGAAACCTTATGTGACTCCGCCTGCTTGGCAAGTCCAGGCAAGGTAGATGAGCTGCTATCTGCTTGTGTCCGCTGCCCTGTCTCAGGGGTGGAAGAGGGGTTCTCAGCACAGGCTGGTCCAGCTGTGCCTGCAGACCTTTGGCCTCTTGGTTCCTGCTTGGGTCCTGCTTGTGATAGACAGACTCTGGAAGTCCCATCCCCATGCCAGAGTGGGCAGCGGTTATGCAAAACCTGAGAGTTTAATGAATCATTTGGGAAGGGGGAAGAGAACTTGAGGATATTCAGGTCTCATGTTCTACCTCCTGATAGGCCATGAGCTCCTCAATGGAAGCATAAATCAATACAGTGGGGGTTTGATATCCTCATGATCCAATCACACAGCCCTAGCTCTGCTCTCTGGGGATCAAGCCTGAAACACATGAGCCTTCTTGGGAGACACTTCACACCCAAAGCAATAACAGCTTTTATCATAGTTTAAGAATGCCTCCGTGAGCTAAGGAGCTGGCGAAGGGATTAAGAGCACTTACTGCTCTTGCAGAGGGCCTGATTTAGGATCTCAACACCCACATCAGGTGTCTCACCACCACCTGAAACTCCAGTTCTAGGGAACCTGACGCCTCTGGCCTCTGCTGGCACCTATACTCACGTGTGCGTGCACACAGAGACACATAAATAAAAACAAAAGCAAAACTTTAAAAGACGATGCCTTCACATTTCACTTAACATTTCAGGCATGTCCTTGTGATCCCAGCACTTGGGAGGCAGGAGGATTGTGATTTGAGGCTAGCCTGAGCTACACAAGGAGACCCTTTCTAAAAACACAGCAGCAGCAACGATGACAAACCAACGTCTTGGGAATGCAGTTCAGCGTTAGAGCACATTTTTTCTTTTCTTTTCTTTTCTTTTCTTTTCTTTTCTTTTCTTTTCTTTTCTTTCCTTTTCTTCTCTCTCTCTCTCTCTTTCCTTTTTGCTTTATTTAATCCCCTACACTGTAAAAAGGGGAAAAACAAAACAAAACCAAAAAAAACATAACATTCATTTAAGTCCGTGTAAACCACCCCTCATTCCACCATTTTCTATCTCTGCTGGTTATCTCCTGTCTCCTAGGGCATCTATTCAGGAATTGCCTCTCAGCCCACCAAGCTTATGTGCAAGTCTGAGAGCCATGAGCCACCCAAGGGCTCTGTGATATTGTATGCTCACAGCCATTGGCTCACACCCAGGGATGCTAGGGGTTTCCAATGAGAAGGAAGTCTGCCCCCCTCCCCCAACCCGCACTTTCCAGGCTCTCTGCTGCCTGATTCTCCACATCTTTCCAGAAAGACTCGAATCATGCCCAAGCTCAGACATCTCCTTAGGAAGAACACCAAAGCTTTACACTTTGCTTTTTCACTAAACGACATAATTTGGAGAGGATTCCAAGCCAGTGGGTGATAACTGCCAAATCATTCATTCCAACAGCTGTGTGACTTGCATTGTGCAGAAGGATCCCCATTGTCCCGGCCAGGTCTCCCCCATACTGTGTCTATGACACAGAGGAGGATAGGCACCCTCGCCTTCGAGAACTGGTCCTTGGCTGACAGGACATAGCTTCCAAGAATCCGTCCTAGGCCATGGGCCTGTCTTTTAAAAGCTGAGCGATTTCGGAAGCTCTGGGCTCCTGGGAGCCTTGCCTCTGTTCCTGGGAAATGAGGTGTGAAGAGATGACAAATTCGCAGCCATCAGGGTTCAGGAACCAACTGCTGTCTCTCTCACTCCAGCCCCAGGAAACACTATTGTCTCTCAGCATGGGAGCGGAGCCCGGGATGTCAATCCAGGGCCTTCACTGAGTGGTTATCACTGTGCACTTCACCGGACTCTTGAAACAAGGTTGCAAAGTCTAAATAAGGAGAAAAGAGGCTCAGAAAGGCACAGCAACCTGCCCACCCACTGTCACACAGCTGCTCTTGGGGCAGAGACTGGAATCACAGTCTGTTGTGTTTCTCTCTTTCTCTCTCTCTTTCTTACCACTCTGGCTTGCCCAGCAACGAAACTGAGGCTTGAAACAGGGAGAGGACCAAGCTGACAGACAGAGATCTTCAGTCTTTACACCTAGTTTCCTTCAGTAATGCTGGAGGTTCTGGCGTAGTGAATCCCTTGCCTTTGTTTGCCTTTATCAAAATTTGTGCTCCTGGACTGAGGGTTGAGATGGTGGCTCCAGGAGTCTGACAGGAATAGCGGGGGGTGGGGGGGGGTGGACAGCAGGGAACTCCTGTGTAACCAGCTGCTTTTGACCCTGCCCACAGTCCGGCTCCATGACAGCATCTCCGAGGAGGGGCACCACTACCTTATCTTCGATCTGTGAGTCTTTCTGTGCACATCCTGATACGCCATGGGAGACGGGTACCTGGGCAGGGATGACCTTTATGGACTCTTTGGTCTGAGGGGTTCTGAGTGCTCTTAGGCTGTCCAGTGGGCTGCACAAGCTAGTCTTTCTGTTTAAAACGCCAGACACATCCAGCCAGTACCAATCAGTTTATTTTTTGCTTCTCTATTTGTGGCCAGTGATGCTGCTGCCTTGCCGTTCATGGTGGGGGGTATCAAGTTTCATTTTGAAATCTGGTTTGTCAAAGAAGGAAGGCAATGACAGCTTTCAGATGTCCCTGGGTGGGCATTGAGAATCAGTGAGGATGCTTGTCTGGTCTGTAAAACCGTGATGTTCAGAAGAGAGGACAGGGGCACATGGGTAATCTCCATAGCGTCCACTCAATTAAAAAAAAAAAGAAAAAAGAAAAATATTTAAACATAAATAGAAAAGTGTAAAAATAAGCTAAGTGAGAAACCAAACAGCCTACAAGCTTCCAGGACCCAGTTGATAGCTTCTGAGCTACTGTCCCCACCAATCTGGGCCCAGTGAGGGGAGGGAGAGGGCTAGGGGAAAGCTGCTTGTGTCAGAAGACAGGAACAGGGCGGCTGCAGGGCCCTGAGGGATCCAGTTCTTCCTTTGGGGGTTAAGGGTCTAAGGTCCCGGCCCCACCCCTTTCTTAGATGATTTTCAGAAGGTTCCTTCAGGCCAGGTGGCACCTGGGGTCTCAGTGGGAGGGTGACGCCATGCCTGTCTCTCCAGGGTCACTGGTGGGGAGCTGTTTGAAGACATTGTGGCCCGGGAATATTACAGTGAAGCTGATGCTAGGTGAGTTCCCGCTGCAACCTGGCTGACCGTGCCCTTGCTCACAGCAGTCAGCTTTCCAGGGGGCCTGATCCCTCCCCCTTTCTCTCCAGCCACTGTATCCAGCAGATCCTGGAAGCTGTGCTACATTGTCACCAGATGGGGGTGGTGCATCGGGACCTGAAGGTGAGCAACCCTGGAGAAACAGCTTTCCCAGGTCCCCTGCCTCTGCATTCCCTTCCTGTCCCCCACAATGGGCACCACCCAGATTCCTCCCCGCTGGGACCCTGGGAGGGGGCCCCAGTAACTCTGCCTCAGCCCTCTTGCATCAGCGTTCCCAGAATTCCTTTCATTTCTCCACCTTGAGGTGGGCAGCTGTGTTTTCCAGCTGTTTGAACAGACAACTCAGGAAACTGAGCTCAGGAAGGTAGGGATACCAGGGGGTCTAGCCCCATGCCACCGTTTGTACCAGGAAGGTGAGGTGATTTAGACTGAGATGGCCCTGTGGATTGGAAAGGAAACGGAGCTCAGTCTACTGCCTTACGGCTACTTGGCTTTTCTATTCTTTTTTAAGATTTACTTACTTTTTGTGTATGAGTGTTCTGCCAGAATGCACCACACGCACGCCTGGTCCCTGTGGAGGCTGGAAAAGGGCTTCAGACCCCCAATTAAACTGGGGTTACAGACACTTTGCACACCTTTATGTGGGCACTAGAGTTCAAACCCTGGTCCTGTGGAAGAGCGGCTAGCGCTCTTTCATCATTGGGCACTTTGGACCCTCTCGGTGGGAGACTATCTTGCAAGCGACTCAGCTTCCCTACAGAAGGGGTTGTCATGGCAACCTCTGCCCCCCATTGATGAAGCTAATCAAATGAAACCACAAAATTCCTGGGATAGAGACACCCTGATACTCTTGCTCCTAGGTCTCTGTCAGGCAGAAGAGAAGGAAAATAGGGGTGGGGGTTGCTGCCTTTAGCCCATCTGAAGGAACGGAATAACAGTAGTCTGCCTAGCATTGCCATGGGCTACATGGCAGTAAGTACAGACCTATGGGTCTCCTGTACCAGCCTCCCAGCCCCAGCACAGTAACTTCCAGAACTCCCATCTTACAGAACAGGAAGCAGACGGAGAGAATATGAAAGGTTTGCCAAGGATATGCATTTCCGTGGAATCTGAGCAAGGACGAGGATCGCTAGCTTGCTTTCACCCCAGAGCCCGTGACCCCACCACCTAGGTCCAGAAAGCTACTTAACCCAGCCAGCTTCAGCAGTAGCCCCTTTAGGGCAAGCATGCTAGGTGTCCAGGGACCTTGGCCATCAGCAACTGGGCTGACATCCTATGCGGTAGCCCCGGCAGGACTCCCCTCACCCCACTTTGCTTATAACCATTTCGGACACTGCCTACAACCCCCAATTTGGAATGCAAAAGGATTTAGGGGGAGCTCCAGAGCCACTGAGAAATGTTCCTCAGGCTTCCCAGGGCTGCAAACCCCTATCCCAGCAGGAATGACTCCAGGCCTTCTGAGCCTGGATAGCCTCCATGATGAGCAACCAGTCAGTTCCTATCCTTCAGGGGACAGTGTTCTGAGAAGGCTCCCAACCTCTTTCTTACTACCGTAGGCCTTCCTTGAGGTCTCACCTGTGTCCTAGGTGAGTTCTTGGTACCCTGGTGACAAGAAGGTGGGCCCAGGAACAAGGTCTCAGTCCGAGGGCAGGGTGGCTTTCCCCAAGGGTCTGCTCTCGTTATGGTAACAGACCATGCCCGGGGAAGAGGAAGCGCAAGAGCCGAGAAGCGGCCCAGATTTAGGCCACTCTGGAATCTCTAATTAGTGGTACATTCATCAAATCAGGGCAGGACACTACCGAGACACAGGACATGTTGGGAACACAGCCCCTGAGGACAAAGAGGTCTCGCCAAGCCAGGTGAAAGGGCCATATTTCTTTGGGCCAAGGCTAGCTTTGGACTGTGACAGGTATAGCAGGGCCCCTGAAAGTCCTGCTGGGGGAAGGGAGCCAGAGTAGACTGCAGCTGTCTCTACAGAGTGCTTCAGCCCAGCCCCCAGCAGGAAGTTTGAGCGCTGGGGCTCAGAAAGCTGTTTACACACCTAGGCACCACGCTCCATGTCAGGCATCTGTCCCTTTTCTCGGTGAGGAAAGCAACCACCAGAGAAGGGAAATCATTTGGCCAGGTTCCATCGCAACAGCGGCAGCCCTGGAATTAAAAGCCGAGACTGACTTAAGTGTGGAATCCAAACTCTTAGCTCCCCTTTGTCCAGGCTCAAGGTGATAGGAAGCCCCAGCAAGTGGAAGAATTTGGGGGCCCAAGACAGAGGCAGCAGCCTTGGTGCCCCAGAAGCCACACACACACCACAGACATACACACACACACACACAGACACACACAGACACACACATAAACACACACCACACAGACACATACAGACACACACACACACACACACCACACACACATACAGACACACACACACACCACACACACATACAGACACACACACACCACACAGACACATACAGACACACACACACCACACAGACACAGACAGACACACACACACACCACACACACACATACACACACACACACACACACACATACACACTGTGTCAACCATGGTCCCACATCTAAGCCCCATCGCCTTTCAGCATGATGTCTAGGTATGTGAAGAGCCGAGCTTTGGGTCCTGCTGTATGAGCATGAGGCCCCAGGGCTCAGACTTCCTGTCTCTGTAGAGACAGCTGTTGTCTACTCTAGCTTTCACCCTTTTCCCAGTAAGACTTCCAGGGACGCTAGCTGACCATTCACAGTCCAAAGTTAACCATGGCCTTTCTAACATGTCAATCACGGCCCCACATCCAAGCCCTATTGTCTTTAAGATGGAGTCAGCCTTTGCCTTCATCCTGACACCTATCGTTTTACAGCGGTGACACGTCACATACCCAAGAAGCCGTACTTTCTCCATCTTATACTCATGACGAACACATAGTTAGCAGCAACAGGTGCTAGGGTGGACTGGAGAGAGCCTAGGGTGGGTGAGAGAGAGAGAGAGCTCTTTGGCTCTTTGGACGGCTTGACATGAGATGCGAGAACAGGAGGCAAGCAAGCCATATAGGGAACGCGGGTGACACAAAGGCCACTGAACAACAGTTCTTTGAGGGGTGGGAGAAGGTCATTGTCCTGAGGTCACTGGGATGACTGGTGGGAGGTGGATTGTGGACCACACCACTGTGGCTGATACTAAATGATGCTTCTGAATGAGGTTGGGCTCTATCACCCCACTCTGTTTGAGCTCCCCTCAGCCACAGCTCTCAACCCCGGGGGAGGCTGTGTGAGAAAGAATCCTTCTGTTACAAATGATGCGGGTCTTGCCACAGTCCCACCCTCTTGGGCACAGGAACTCAGGACCCTGGGTCTGGAGGTGTGGGAGGGGGTGAGACCCTGGGCCATTCGGCCATTCTGCCGGGTGAGGTTCTGAGCCTACTGACTATCTCTTGGGCCCTCCTTCTCTCTCTCTCTTCCTGGTCCCGGGAAGCCTGAGAATCTGTTGCTGGCCTCGAAGCTCAAGGGGGCTGCTGTGAAGCTGGCAGACTTTGGCCTGGCCATAGAGGTGGAGGGGGAGCAGCAGGCATGGTTTGGTGAGTGGGGTGTAGGGTGGCAGGGAGGGGAGGTGCAGACTTTGGGTGACGTATGTGACCCGGGATATCCTCTGCCTCAGATGAGATGGCTGTTTGGCCATGTAGGGCCCTGGGAACACAGGGTGCACCCAGCCAGCCTCCAGGCCAGTGGGCAGGGCTGACCTCTGTCCCCAGGACTAGGTATCTGAACAGGGCCATCATGAACTAAGTGGTATATCTCTTTTGTGAGAGCACGCACTGATACCTTGGTGGGAACTCTCTAGGCTTCCTCTTACCCCTGGATACTGGGTGTCACGGAGGAGGGACAGGCTCAACACCTTGGGAAAGGTCAGGAGAAATTGACAGGTGTAGAGTCCTTTCGCTTGAGTGCAGATATCCCAGCATGCCTTGGGATTGGTAATAATGGGGGGTGTTTTTTTTTTCTTTCTGGGTATTTCTGACTGAACAATAGTGACCAGTGGTTGAGACCCAGAACTCTTAAACAGGGTGTGGTGGCACCTGCCTCTAATCCCAGCACTTTGAAGGAAGGTAGAATCAGAATAATGGGGACATCCTGCCTTAAAACAAAACGAGAGCAAACAAGAACCCGAGTTCTGGGTTCAGATCCTGACTCTGCTACTTACAAGATGTGCGGTTTTAACCAAGTCTCGTTTTCCTCGACTCTTAGAAGAGGACAGTAGCATGTTTCTCGGGGAATCCAAGAGGGTAACTAACAGCAGGCATGTGACGTGTGTGCCCAGTCCAATGCTTAGCACACATCTGCAGCAACTAGTAACTGTTCCTGGGATGACTAGTTAAGGTATCTAGTTAAGTTAATCTTGGTGTTCATTTTTCCAACAATCCTCTCAATATTGAGAAATAGTAAAGGTAAGACCATCTAATTCTTTGTTTGACAGATCAGGAAACTAAGGCCTGGAAAGGACACACACGCACACATGCATGTACGCATGCACGTGTGTGCGCGCACACATGCACATGCACACATACATACACACACGCACACACGTGCACACACACACGCACACACACACGCACATACCACACACATGCACACACGCGCATATACCACACACATGCACACACATGCACACGTACACACGCACATGCACATGCACACACACGCACATACACGAGTTAGTCAGAGTTAAGACCAAGGCTCTGACATCTCATGAGCATTCCTTGAGCATGGTATGGGGTGTGGGCAGTACATCAGCTCTTAAAGACCACCAGTAAGTGGTGGGTAATGGGTACAGTGAAAGTTGGAACCCAGAGAAAAAGGAGCTCTGTGATCAATTACTGTGGTCTACCTGAGGCTCTGGATGGAGCGGGGAGGGGAATGTAGCTGTGTATCCCTGCCTCTTGGTCCCAGTCTGGTATGTAGGCCTCACCAGATTACCAAGGCCCCTGGGTTGACACAGTACAACCCCAGCTTTGGGGCAGGGCTGTGTTCTCCAGCTCCAGGGCTATCCTCGTCCCCTCTCCTGCAGGGTCTTGCTCCAGGCTACTCACGTGCCAACCTCTGTGTGTGTGTCTGCCTGTCTGTATGTCTGGGGAGCAGGGTTCGCAGGGACACCTGGATACCTCTCCCCAGAAGTGCTGCGGAAGGACCCGTACGGGAAGCCTGTGGACCTGTGGGCCTGTGGTAAGTCCATCTGTCTTGTCTCCCAGCCACCCGGGCCTATAGCTCCCTCTCCTCTTTCCACGGCTCCCCTGCTTCATCTCTCCTCTTCCGCTCCCTCCTCTCCCCAGGTGTCATCCTGTATATCTTGCTGGTTGGGTATCCCCCATTCTGGGATGAGGACCAGCACCGCCTATACCAGCAGATCAAAGCTGGTGCCTATGATGTGAGTGTTGCTCCCCTCTCCCGCTGATGCTCTCCTTTCTGGTGAGAGCCAGTGGCCTAAGAGGCCAGAGATCTGAGGACACACTACCACTCTCTACCATGGCAGAGGATGGAGTCCAGGGATGCTCCGAGACTGACTGTCAGAGCCAGGCAATGGTGCCTAACGATTAGGGTCTAAAAGTCCCGAAAGTTATCCCACTGGGGCACTAGAAGGTAGAGGTAAGGGACAGGCCCCAAGCATTTTATTTATTTACTCATTTACTCATAATTAGTTAATATTCAAAAGATGTCTCATGAGACCAGGCTGGTCTGAGAGTCACGGTACAGCCAGGGCCTCCTGATTGTCCTGCCCCCACCTCTCAATTGTGAGGTGAATTACTGTGTACCACCATACCTGACTCAAACCACTGAGCCCTTTGGTGTCATTCTTCTGAATGTTTGATGTGTAATTTTCACAGAAGCACCACCTCAGTCTATGACATAGTTACTAATGTTGCCCTTCAGTATACACCTAGGGAGGTCGAGGACAGAGGTTTAACGTGTGACACTTGAGTGTAGCCGACTGGCTCTGGCACCCGTGTTTCTAAGTACTTCGTGGATACCTGAGTGTTTGGGCATGAGAACCCCTGCCTGCTCCCCTGCCAGTCAGGGGCTGGAGGATCGCAGGGGTGGCCTGGGGCAGGCTAGGCAAACCTGGCCCCTCTGCCCCTTCCAGTTCCCATCACCAGAATGGGACACCGTCACCCCAGAAGCCAAGGACCTGATCAATAAGATGCTGACCATCAACCCATCCAAACGCATCACGGCCGCTGAGGCTCTCAAGCACCCATGGATCTCGGTGAGCCTTTATGAGCCACACCCACCAGGGAGGCCTAGCCTCTCCTGGTCTTGTCCCGTGTGGAGTTGAGGGGGCCTCTGAGAATCTCTGGCTCACTGTGGGTCTCAGGGACAATATAAGAATGAGGGATATTCTGGGTTGGTTCTGTTGGGTGTGTCATTGGCATCGATTTACTGGTGCTCTGATCTTAACCACGTTACACCACAGAGCAGAATGAAGGACCATCCTCCTTAAGATATTGTCAACTTCTGCTCGAATGATACTGGGTCGGTCTGTCGCCTTACAGCCTTCCCCTCACACAAGTTCTTCCTCTCTTTCCAGCACCGCTCCACTGTGGCCTCCTGCATGCACAGACAGGAGACCGTGGACTGCCTGAAGAAGTTCAATGCCAGGAGGAAACTGAAGGTAACCTGTCTTTCTCCCTAGCAACCCTGGGCTTTTTTTTTTTCATCTGTTCCACATATGTTTACTGGAGGTTCTTGCATGCTGGCCACCAAAGGGGTTAAGGGAAGTGAGAGCATATCTGACCCCAACCCACTCCATCCGCACTCTGGCTGAGAGGGCAGACAAGCAGGACTCTGCTGGGGTATGGTGAGTACCGTGCCTGATGGTGGACAACATACCAGGGTGATGGCCTTCCCTGGCCTGGAGGATTCTGGGAAGAATCTCAAGTGGCTTTCCTGGAGGCAGCAGCATTTGAGTTGACTCTTCCCAACAAGCAGGTGTAGAGGGACAATGGGGAGGTGTTCTCCAGACAGAAGGATGGCCGGTACAGATGTCTGCGAGTGTGAGCCCTACTTTCTAAGGACCACAAATGGCTTAAAAGAGCTTTGGCAGGAGGAGGGGGGCAACATGTGACCAGACCCGAAACCGCTGTTGAGAGAAAGACCCCATTGCCGAGCATGGAGGAAGAATGGATGAATGCATCAGAGATAGGTTGGAGGCCTCAGAAAGCCACTGTGGCTTTGAGGTGGGTCCTAAGGAGATCCTCCACTCCGGAAGGCTCTATCATGATAGATAGCTGCCAGTGCACCTGATGAGGAAGATGAGGGCCGAGGCGGAGGGCAGAGGCCCTGGCTTACCCGGAACCCCCTTTATACACTGCTTCCAGACCTGGAAAGGAAGCTCAGGGATGGCTACCTAGGCCTTAGCGGTGTCTGGCTCAATGTCAGGGGAAGTGCATCTCCTACTCACCCCAGTGGGAAGTGTCCCAGAGGAACTTTTCAAGTGTGGGACTCAACGGGAGAGGCTGTTAGATTTGGAGATGGTCTGCACCAGGTCTTAATGAGACAACACAAGGACCAGCAGGCTAATGGTTTCCAGTCCTTCACCAACAGAGAGGGCTTCTCCAAGTTAATATCTTCCTGGTCTGGTCCAGGGGCCATGGAGGGAAGGACTGAGTCTAGAGCCAGCTCCTCCGAGCCTAACAGCACAAGTATTGTCTGCCTTCCCAACCCAAGAGGGAAACTTCTGGAGCTTTTAAGAGTCTCTGCCAGAGTGGTCTTGAGTCCATTAGTTTTGGCCGGGCCGTGGGACCTAATGATGTCTGTCTCAAGAGCTGTGCCTGCCAAATCAACCTTCTCCAGGGAGAGTGGATGGGCTCTGGGCTAGAGGGTGGTATGTGGTCAAGTGGAGGGGCGGGAGAGGGACTTTGGCTTGTCTCTGAAGGACACATTGCCTTCTCTTCCCCTCCTCCCCTCACCTGTGCCTCTTCTTGGGCCCCTCTTGTCTGTTGCAGGGAGCCATCCTCACCACTATGCTGGCCACCAGGAACTTCTCCGGTAGGTGGTGGGGCTAGAGTCCCCAGTGCATCCTGCACGGGTCTGCTGGATGCCATTATACTGTTGGGGAGCTGGGTGTCCCCAGAGACAGAGTTGCAGAGGACAGCATGATCTAGGTTTAGCTCACCCACCACAATCAGCACGAAGAAAGAAAAGAAAAGTCAAAAACCAGCAAACCAACATCTAGTTACAGGTTCAGTCTGGCTCCCTAATCTACAGCATCACTGGGGTTCTTGGCCAGGCCAGCTAGAGGGGAAGATAGGTATTAGAGTCTAGTCCAGCAAGAAGGAGCCAGACCCAGGGAGCACTAATGTTAGAGATGGAACTTCCAGGCCCTTAGCTTCAGCTCAAGTGGGCTCATTACAAGGTAATGAGGGCTATCCCCGCCTTTTTTTTTCCATGTGGAGCTGACAGAAACATAGGAACCTGTGTCTTGTCTCCTCCATGGTTCTAGAACTCAAGGGAGGCAGAACCTGTCTTCAGCACAGGTCTGACCAACTCACGGCTGGAGATTTTATATCAGCTGGGTGACCCAGCAGACCAGGGCAGGAAACTCCCAGGCAGGGACAGCCCGAGTACTTAGGCATGTAGCTCCAAACCGGAGGGAAAGGGATTATTGTCAGAGCTTAGCAACTCCTCTTGGCACATGGGTTAGTGACAGGCCAGTGCCGATTAAGGCCTCTCCCTGGAGAGTCCTGGGTACTGACAGGGCAGTGGAGCAGACAGTGGAAGAGGCAGGGCTCACTAAAGGGGTCTTGGTACCTGGGCTAGGCCAGCTCAGATAGCTGTACAGACTGACCACAGGCCCACTGAAGCCAGGGGTCACTTCTGAGCAGGGTGTAGGCCTAGGCCCCCTTGGGAGGTCCAACCTATCTGATGACCAGCTGGAAAGGGAAAGGCCAGCTTTAGATGTGGGCTTCATCCACACTGAACTCCCCTGACACACGGTCCTGGCCAACACTGAACCCTGAAGGCAGCACAGACAAAGGGTTTACTTGGTTTCTTTTGTTGTTTTACAGTTATAGCACCCTGGAAAACCAGTCTCAAAGCCCACAGAATGGGGGCCCATGGCTCTGTAAGCCAGGGCGGTGTAAGAAGTGGTTCTTTGTTTGTTTGTTTGTTTGTTTGTTTGGGGGGGAATGCTAACTTCAGCAGTTAGAAGCATTTATTATTCTTACACATGACTCAGGATTAATTCTCAGAACTTACATGGAGGCTTACAACTGCTTCCAATTCCAGAGGATCTAATGGTCTCTTCTAGCCTCCATGGGGTCCTGTATACGTATGGTATACATAAAGTCACACAAACATACATAAATAGCTAAATAAATCTTACTTTCTTTTTAAAGAAGGATTTTTGGACCTGTCTTTGGCTTACAATACAAAAAAGGAAGAAGAGAGAGAGAAGAAATGAAAGAAAAAATTGGGGGATAGATTTCTTTTTCTTTTTTCTTTTAAAGATATATTTGGTTTATATGAGTTCACTGTAACTGTCTTCAAATCCACCAGAAAAGGGCATCCGATCACATTACAGATGTCCATGTGGTTGCTGGAAATTGAACTCAGGACCTCCAGAAGAGCAGTCAGTGCTCTTGGCCATATTCCAGCTCCGGGGAATATAGATTTGTAACCATTAAAAATCAGGAGATTTAGGAGCTGGGGAGATGGCTCTGTAGGGAATGGCTTGCTGGGCAAGCATGTGGAACTGAATTCAGATCCCCAGCACCCCTGTGAAAAGCTAGATCTCTGTGTACCTGCCTGTAACCCCAACAAGTGGGAGACGGGGCTAGCTGACCAGTAGTCTAACAGATCTTACTGATCTCACCCCGGGCTTAGTGAGAAACCCTGCTTCGGAACATAAGGAGGACCTGGTGGCATATGCCACCATCCCAGCACTCAGGAGGCAGAGCAGCAAGAGGATCTATGAGTTTGAGGCCAGCCTGCTCTACAGAGCAAGTTCTAGCCAGAGCTACATAGTGAGACCCTTTCAAAAATAAATAAATAAAATAAGAAATAAAAAGCATGATCAAGGTATCCAACATTACCTCCCACATGTGCACACAAAGACAGACACATCAACTTAAAAAAAAAATCAAGGGATTTTACAAAACTCCATCCCTCCCCTCCAGATTTTTAGGATCTTTTGAATCAGTCTGGGAGACAGGGATGTAGCTTAGATGGTAGGGTGCTTGCCCCAAATGCACGAAGCTTGTCTCCAATAACAAATAAAAATCAAGGCTAGCCTGGTCTACAAAAGAAGTCCCAGGACAGCAAGGGCTATACAGAAAAACCTTGCTTAGAGAAACAAAACAAAACAACAAAAATCAAACAAGCAAATAAACAACAACAAACCCAAACCCAACAGCAACACGAGTGTGCGCACATGCTGTAATCCCAAGATTCAGGAAACGAAGGCAGGAAGAGCAGAGCAAGGTCACAGTGAATCAGGGCCAGTCTGGGCTCGTTCTGAACAGAAAACCAGAGTCTGGCTCCATTGGACACAAACCTGTACAACACTGGACTGGAACCGAGAGTCTCCAAGGTTGAACACGCTCCCCTCCTGTTCATTCTGGATCCATCTGGAGAGACAGACACCAGTCCTTTCAGGCTTGGCACATCGAAATGACCTCTACCCCTTGGGAGTTTTGACAGGTTACAGGGGGGGAGTTATACAGAGACTGAGAGCCGGGGTATCTGGGAGCCCATCCCTCAGAGCCCCTGGACCATCAGTGTTCCCACCCCCATCCCCAGTTCATCCTCTTAGGGCTTCCTGGAGAAGGACTAATCATAGCTTTAATTGAGCACCAACTGTATATACCCTGAATGCTGTGCTAAGCCTCTCATAGAGCCATGTCTCACTTAAGGCATGTTTTAAAAGTCTAAACTGTCCAGATAACATGGCGGGGCAGGGCTGGGCATTCATGCTACCTCCTGGCTCATGCCTACTGCTGGACTCCAGCCAGGAAAGGAGGGAGTTGGGGGAAATGCAGGGTGCAAGCTTCCGTGTGGCTGGGTTTTTGTCTACCACTGGGACTCAGCCAGCCCCACACTGGGATTCCAGAGGTTGAGCTTAGTTAGGCCTACACTGCTTGAGAAGAAAGACAGGGAGTGAGTGCTCTGGCAGGGGTGGGCCCCAGCCGGGGACATCTGCTTCTTGTCACCAGCAAAATGCAGTCTGCAGCTGTCCAGAGTGAGTAGGCAGGGCTGACACATGACCTCAACAGCAGCATGGGGCTAAAATTAGAGAGGGCCAGGGCAGGTGGGGGCCAAGGCAGGGAGCCCAGCTCTCAGTCAGGCTGCAGGCTTCTGAGTTGGCCACCACCAGCATTGGTGACAGGGATCCAGAGGGAATCCCCAGGCTGAAACAGCAACCCGTCCATCCCGGGACACGCTGGACACCTCTCTGGGCCCCAAAGTCACAGGGCTCTCCCCGAGGCTGCTGAGAACTGGGGATTCCAGGCCCACTCTGTGGGTTGTTGACGAGGGAGTAGACTGTGGAAGACGACACGTGGAAGGAGGAGGAAGTCTCTCACTGGTCGCCAAGCCAGCTCTGTTCTGACAGTCCACCCTCCACTACGCTCACCCCGGCTGCTCTGCTGCCTGCAAATGCTGCTTTTCCTCACGCTGTGGGCCCTGGTGCCTTGCCTGGTGTTGCTAACCCTCTACTTTCTCTCCTCCACAGGAGGGAAGAGCGGAGGGAACAAGAAGAACGATGGTGTGAAGGTAAGTCCCCAGGAGCCAGCAGGCCTGACTCTGGCAGAGACCTGCTGTCAGGCCTCACCAATGGTGATATGTCAGGTCCAGGGCTAAGCCCTCTCCAGATCATCTGGTCTGTGCTCCGGTGCCCACCTCTCACCAAGTTTGCTGGGAGCAGATTGGGGGTGGCAGATGGCCTGGGTTGCCCGGAGCACAGGAGAGGGGGCAGATCTTGAGGAGGGCCGATCTGGGGCTCTGTGGGGCTGGAAAACAGTGCAAAGGTGCAAAGGGGACAGAAATGGTCGCTGAGGTGACCTCCTCCTGCCCAAGTGTGAGGAACTGGATGGACCCTGGCCTGTGCATACACTACTGTAGCCTGTAAGGCCCATGGAGAATGGGCAGTCATTTATTTCACCAGGCTTTGGGGGATCCAGAGGGCCCTCTTCTCCGCCAATGCCTGTTCCCCTGTGCCAACCCCTGATGCCCAAGCTGCCTCTCTCCATACTTTCTGCCCCCCCTTTCCTGTTTTTCCTCACTTCTCCCTCTGCTTTCTGGGGCCTAGTCCCTCTGCTCTCTGCAGCCCTCTCCTCCTCTGCTACCTGACTGCCTCGTGGGGGAGGGGGTCTCACTCCCCCCGGAGACTGCCTTACTCTGGACTCTGTACCCACCCACCAGGACGTTAGAGGTGTGAGGTCCTGAGTGGCCTGCGTGGCCATGCGGTGTGTGCTGGGGGCTGCACAGCTTTGTTTAGAATGGCTATGGGCTGCCTGGGACTGCATGGGGGAGAATCTGGGCTGGGGAATCTCAGGCCAGAATTGGGCTTCCTTCCCTTCTGCCCATCCCCCTTTCCCACCTTAGGTTCCCTTAGGTGCCTCAGGTGGGATGTGGACTTGGTGGGATGTGGACTTGGTGACAGTTTCCGAGATTTCAGCTCTGAAAACACAGCTCCTCAGAAAAGCAATCCTTCTCTCCAATCTGACCGTTCTCCTGTCTCATTGTGTGTGCTTGAAGGCCGTGGCTACAGGCTGTGTAATGATACAGGCTGTGTAATGATGCTCGGTCAGCGACAGACCTTAGATGTAATGGTGATCCTTAAGTACTACAGTGGAGTTGGGAAGTTCCTATTGCCTAGCAGTTTTTTTTTTTTTTTAAAGATTTATTTTTTTTATTTTATGTGTATGTGTACACTGTAGATGTACAGATGGCTGTGAGCCATCATGTGTGTGGCTGCTGGGAATTGGACTCAGGACCTCTGCCGGCCCCGCTCACTCCTGCCCTGCTCGCTCCAGCATAATTCACTGTAGCTGTCTTTAGATACACCAGAAGAGGGCGTCAGATCTCATTACGGGTGGTTGTGAGCCACCGTGTGGTTGCTGGGATCCGAACTCAGGACCTTCGGTAGAGCAGTCAGTGCTCTTACCCGCTGAGCCATCTCGCCAGCCCCCAGCCTAGCAGTTTTACTGTGCCTTTCCCCCAACTTTCTCCTTTCCTTGCCTTTTTAAAGATAGAATCTCACCATACAGCCCAAGCAAGCTTCAAACTCCCCATCTTCCTGGTCTAGCCTCCAGCGGGCTGGATTTACAGATGCGTACCACTATGCCACGCAGGTCCTTGCCATACTTGGACATGCTTAGATTTGTTTGGATGCATAGCACTTACCAGATGCCATCTGTATTTGGTATAGTAGCATGCTGTGTGGATTTGGAGCCTAGGAGCACTAGAGATATCCTGTGGCCTAAGGCACCTGTATAATGACATAATCTATAAGGTGCTAGAGAGTGATACAATGACACAGTTTACACAGGCATAAAGACACCTACAGAGTGACATAACGTAATAACCTCATGACACATTTCTCAGGAATGTGTCCCTACCATTAAGGCTATACATCATTATTTGGTTATTAGACAAAAAAAAAAAAAAAAAAAATCAATGCTTTTCAAAATGAACTCTTTAGACCCAAATATTCTGGAGAGGTTCCTGGAGTTGAGAGATGTAGAAAGAGGAAGACCCAGTTCTCAAGGTCCTGGGTTTCCTGCAAGTATTTCAGTCTCAATAACTCCATGCCAGAATCATCATGCAGGGTCAAAGAATGGGGTGGGTCACTGACACCTGGGGCATGGCTGGTTCAAGTCCTGGGGCTGTGCCTCCTTCTCTCCCTCCTCCTTGGATGGCTGTGAGGACCAGCTGGGCTAACACATGTTGAGAGTGTGAACAGTGCTCACGTGCACGGGAAGCCATTGGATCAGGAATATCTTTCCTGTTTTGCGTGTTGGCCTTTTGTTTTCTCTCGAAAACAAAGCAGGCTCAAGGAAACACTTGGAAACCTCAGATGAAAAGTTAACACATTTGTCCCCAGAATTAACAGACATCTTATGGTAGACCCTGTTCTGCTGTCTGAGTGTCCTTGAGTCAACTTTTGTCCACAATTTCAAACAGGTGCTAGAGGGAGGTACCAGATGGGGGTCTGCAGGTTTAAAGAGGCTGGGACGATGTATAGCTGCTGAGTTGGGGTATCCTGGTCTGGATTGGCCCTGGCAGACTATTGAAGAGCTCACACTGGGCCTGGCAAAGTGTTGAAGGGCCATCGGGCTTGGGGTCAGGAGAGGCTCATGTTGGGCTGGAGCAAAGGCTCAAACTCCAGATCTAGCCGCCCTTGGACAGAGGCAGAAGGGAGCATTGGCCAAGGTTAAGAACTGCTTAACTTTGGTACTCTCTGCTCACATGGTACTCTCTGCTAGTTACCAGGGTGATTTCTAGCAAGCACAGCTGGACAAAATGTAACTGCTTCCTTCAAGGCAGGGCATGCCCTAAGTGACTTCTCAGGGTGGCCTAGATGTGGCCCAAGAGAAACTCAAAGGTTGTTCCCAGCCTAGTCGTCTCTTCCGAGCTCAGCCTCCTTCCTTTCCTGGACGTGGGGGAGGGAAGAGTGCTTGAGGCCGGCTTAGGACTTGGGGAACTTGTTGCTCCATGGAGCAGAGAAGATAGCAGGGCTCGGAAGGTAACGGTTCTACATTTGAATCCTCAAATCCAAAAGCCATGGGGTTGACTCGGAACCTCACGGATGCGTCTTCCCAGGGGTTAGTCCTGCTATCTCTACCAGGAGAGCACAGAGTTGTTTATAAAGTCTGATGAGGTGGTCTCACCAGAGAGGCCTCTGGGAGCTGCATCCTACAGACACACCCCAACTTAAGGGGCAGTCTGTGCTCTCTCCACACAATCTCTACAGTTGTGTGCCGAGAGACAAATCGCTCCATGTGGAGCTTGGCCGGAGAGGCTGTGCAGTCTGTTCTGTTACTGAGGGAAGTGCCTCGGGGCCAGGTTGACCGGAGCTCGCTCTCATACTTCTTGGGCCTTTGCAGGCTTTTCAGGGCAAAGACAGACTGTGATTCCTTTCTGAAACCCTTGTTGACCTCAGAGCCAGCTCTAAGGTTCTAGGAGAAGCAACTCTGCCACCACTCTCACCCCAACTCTCAAGTGCTGGTCAGGCGGGATAACCGTCACCCTCATTTGTCATTCTAGGAGACAGAGTCTCTGTCCCCACGGAGGAGTGTCCAGCCCTGGCCTCCTCTAGGCTTGGTTTCCATAGGAGCCCACTACTCCCGCCCCCTCACCCCACTCACTGCCCTGTTGGTGTCCCATCCGTGCCGTTGTCCACCTCTCCCCCATGTCCCATCCTGTCACTGTGCGTCCGAATCTGATGCAGTCAGTCTCTGCCCTGTGTTCCCTCTCCATGTCCCGCCTGGAACCTTTCGGCCCTGTGTGGGTCTCCTCAGGTTTCTGCTGACGGCTGAGCTGTATCGTGTCGGCCTGTCTCCTTTCCCTACACGCTGTCTGGCTAAGCTGCAGCAGCCATGGAGGGAGGCCAGCACAGAGGAGAGGAGGAGAGGGAGAGAGGACGAGAGGAAGAGAGAAAGAGAGGAAGAAAGGAGCATATGTCATGCTTTGTGATGAAGCCACACTACCTAGCCACCTGGGCAGGTGGGCATTCATGCCCCATGAACACATGAGATAGAGAGCTCCGGTGAGGTATATTGCCCTGCGTGTGGGGGCCCTGGTTAAAGGGCACACATTAGCATACAGATATTTACTGGAATATAAAAGCAGGAAGCCCCAAATCTAACCTGAGCCTCTCAAGGAATACCCAGCACTTATTGTAGCGCAGGCCTACACTGGAGAGACCTTTTAAAGAGAGACCTTAAGTCACTCCTTTACTCTTTTCATGAGGTAGTAGGCATGGGGCTTCTGGCTCTCAAAAGGAAGGGTGTCTAAGACAGCACGAGCTTTTGAGGAGCGTCTGAGGAGCTTTTGAGGTTCTGGGCAGAAGAAAGAGCTTTGTCCTCAGCACCTTTGTTTCCCTTCAGCACGGCTCTCTTAAAGGAGTCTGTGAAGATGGCCACCCCTCTCAGGGCTGCCATCTGCCTTCTCTGGATGTAAGTGTCACTCAGGACCTGTATTCTACCTAGGAGCAAATCTTCAAGATGCTTGGCTCTGAGGACTGAGTGAAGGAGAAGCAGCCTACACTGCCTCCCTCCCCTTCCTAGGACCCCATAGTTAACACAAGAACAGTATAGTCCGCAAAGCCTAGACTAGGCCAGCTGTCAGGGCTACCAGGCTCAGGCGCCAGACTTCTGGCTGTGCCTCCGTTTCTCTATGAGCATAAAGGAGAGCCAAATAGCACAGTTGCCGAGAAGTCGTGAACACAAACGGGATTGCCCAGGTGCCCACAGGGTCACCTGAGAATATTCTGGAAAGACTTCTCAAAGTCCTCAGAGGGGACTTGCTCTTCTTCCTGTACAGGATTCCGTAACAGAGCGCTTGTCTGGCATTCCTATGGCCTTGGGTTTCACAAGGAACAAAAATAAAAAGACAAACTTCCCAAGTGACAGTGTGCCCAGGAGTGGGGTCTGTTTAGTAGAAAAACCATGGGAAGTGTGGGGCTCATCTTGGTCTGAGCACCCCGCTGTCCCCTCAAAGGACCAGGCAGCCAGCATCTAAGATTCAAGACAAACTTTCCTATTAGAGTGAGGGATGGCAGACAGCCCTAGTGGAAGGCAAGCTTGGCCTTGAACTCAGAGCTTAGATCGGTAGAGCCAGGTACAGGCCTTTGAGGACCCAGAAAATCCCAGGCTAGGTGTTGCTGACCAGAAAGGACCACAGGGGATGGCCCCGAGGCCCATCCTCTTTCCTGACCTCCCTGCCGTTTTCACGCTGTGTCTTTTCCTGTCCCATCTCTTCTCCTTGTTTTTCCAGAAAAGAAAGTCCAGTTCCAGCGTTCAGTTAATGGTGAGTGTCTGCCGTCTCCCAAACACGGGTAAATGCTGGGCCTCAGACCCTTGCTCCCTCGCTCCTGCCTCCCTCCTGCAGACCGCACAGGAACCCAGGGCGGGGGAGAGTGTGCTCAGGGCATGCGTGGTATGTGTGCATCGTGTGACAATATGTGTGTTGTGTGTGTGTGTGTTGTTTGCGTGTTTTTGTTGACACCTCCAACTCCATGGCCCAGACCAGCAGGCCAACAGCAGATCCAAGGCCTTCCTCCAGTCCAAAGGTGGATTTGAACCAAGTCCAGTCCTTGGCTTCTTGCTTCTCCCACCCCTCCTCTGCTCAGGAGCTCATCTCAGGGCTTGGTTTGTGCTGTTTGCTGCTAGGGTGGGGCTCGGTTTGGCCAAAGCAGCAGACAGGGAGGCTCCTTGAGCTTGTGCAGGGCCACTCCAGCAGAGGAACCCCAGCCATGCCTCTGTCTAGAGTGTGTCAGGGGTGACACGGTGGCCCATGTCCCTCTTCTGGTTTCATGGCTGTCTCCATTGCGCGGTTTTTCTCCCCTCTGAAAAGCCCGCCCTCTCTCACACTGGGCCTGCCTCTCTCTTTCTTCTTTTCCTGCCAGTGTGTGTTATTTCCTCTCCCATTCTGTGGCTTCCATGGTGTCTTTCTGCTCTTCTGTACCCCCCCTTCTTTGCCCCTTGAGCAGAAAGGACCCCAAAGCCCCTCTTAATCCCCACACCTCCAGAGAGGCCAGGGATCTCCTTACAGGTTCTGCTTTATAGCGGCCCTGCCCCGGCTGCCTGCTTAGCTGGGTATCCTCAGGCTGGAGGGTCTGACAGGGTTTGTATGAAGCATTTGGACGGCAGAGCCTGGGAGGCCACAGAGCCCAGCGAATCACCAGGCAGCCAGGTCGCCAACCTAACCCAGCCCCTCTGGCAGCCAGGCCCTCCTCACCGCCTGCCTCTTCTCTTTGGCAGGAATCTTCTGAGAGCACCAACACCACCATTGAGGACGAAGACACCAAAGGTAGGGAGGCTTGGCCTGCTGAGCAGACCTCTCCATGTTGTTCCCACCTACCATGCTGTGGCTGGGCTTGGCTCGTGATGATGAGGACATATTGTGGGTGTGGCTTCCCCAGACAGGGCCCAGCACCGTGGGTAGACAGAAGGAACTAACTCTCTTAACTTTAGCTTATGGGTTTATTTCACTTCACTGTCTAATCAGAGGAAATTAACATATTTAAGCATAACATGAATTTTCCACTTGAGATAAGTCATTTTAGGTTTTGGTTGTTTTTGTTTCTTAATGGCATCATTTTATTTATTTATATTTATTTATTTATTTATTTATTTTTAATTTTTTTGGCTTTTCGAGACAGGGTTTCTCTGTGTAGTCCTGGCTGTCCTGGAACTCACTTTGTAGACCAGGCTGGCCTCGGACTCAGAAATCTGCCTGCCTCTGCCTCCCAAGTGCTGGGATTAAAGGCGTGTGCCATCACTGCCCGGCAATGACATCATTTTAAAAACATGAGTCAATAAGAATAACATAATAGAGTACAAAAATCCAGAAAGTTCAGTCAGCTGGAGCATGCCCATGAATTCAAAACCAGAGGCGAAACTAAAGATGTAGAGGTTTTGTAGCTCACAGCCTAATGGTTCTCAGAAGCGCCCCGGTCAGCCAGCTGGGGTGGGACATCTGCAGTCTTGATGCTTGAAGAGGCAAGGCAGAAGGAACACGAGCTGAGGCCAGCTGAAACCTGGGCTCACAATAAAACCTATGAGGTAGTTAAGGGAGCAAGGAACTCTGTGTGAATGGGAGTCTGGAGAAAGGAAACTGCAAGAATAGCCATCTTCAGCTCATGGGTATTTACTAAGCTCAGGGTTCCATCTGGGCCAATACGCAGGAATGTCCAACCTGCAGAATGCAGGCCACAGAGAGCCAAGAACAACAGAAAACCACAGGGTCACTTAAAACGTGGCATCTTTAAAAGCTTCATTGAATTTTAATTTTATGTGCATGAATATTCTGTTCACATCTGTAAGCATCCTAAGAGCATGCCTGGTGTCCTTGGAGGTCAGAAGCAGGCACTGGATTCTCTAGAAATGGAGTTACAGATGGTTGTAAGCAGCCATGTGGTGCTGGGAACCGAGCTGGGGTTCTCTGCCAGTGCTCTTAACAGCTGAGCCATCCCTTCAGCCCTAAAACATGAGGGCTTTTATTGTTTTACAATTTTTTAAAACACTTTGGGACCATATTGCATAGGTCTTGTTTATGAACATTGCAGATTATAACATCATTTCACAGTGTGAAAAGATTAGACCTAGAGCAGTGGTTCTCCACCTTCCTAATGCTTTGATCCTTTAATACAGTTCCAGTGATCCCCAACCATAAAATAATCCCATTGCTACTTCAAAACAGTAATTTCACCACTGTTATGAATTATAACATATATATCTACTATGCGAACCTGGGGGGGTCTCGACCCACAGCTCGAGAACCATCGGCCTAGAGACTTTCCACAATCTCGCAGTTCACCCTTCCATGAACCCTCTTCTCCAGGCAAGAAAATAGGGTGGAGAATTTAGGGAAACTGGCTCAAGGTGGGGCTGGGATCTGAACCCAGGCATCTGCATCTATGCCCTGGTGAGTAGACAGTATACTGGAGGCCTCTGGAAGGTATTCTGGGAAGGAGCCATGCTCAGATTCTGGACAGGAAACGGGGATCTTTACTGGTTAATAATGTCCCATGGTTCCTCCTGTAGCAGCACCCTGCCTCTCACATTTCCCAAGTCAGGGAAACCAGAGCACTCAGCGGTCTGCACCCTGGGGAGGGAGCCAGAGATGCCTTGAGTTGGGGAAGAGCTGTTGCAATATGTCGCTGGCCTGGAAGAAACTTACCTGTTCTAGTTGAGGTGGTTGGTGGGTTTGGTTTTTTTGTTTTGTTTTGTTTTGTTGAGTTTTGATATTTTGCTGTGAAGAAAAATATACAGTGTGGCTAGGATTATAGCTTTTTACTTGCCCAACTGTGCAGGAGACCTGGGCTTAATCTCTAAACTAAAACAAACAAACAAACAAACAGTCATGTTTATATGATAAGTGTTTTTATAATGTCC
>NW_022196895.1:56763332-56825738 GCF_008632895.1 Mastomys coucha
GGGGCAGCGGAGGTGTTGGGGACAGCGGAGGCTCCCATGTAGGTTTGCAGGTAGTTTTCACACTGTGTGATTGCTTCCTGATCCGGCAGGGACCTGGGAGAAAGTGTGTGTCTGTGTCCCTTTCTGGTTACTCTCAGATTGGTGAGGGAAGCAGTCTGGCACTAGTAAATTGATGCTCTGTCATGGCTCCGTGAACCACCTTGCAAATGCGTTCTCCTAGGGAGCTGCCTGCTGGCACCATTTATCACTGGGCCTCCGGGGTCTGTCCTTATCACATGCCCAGCCTGACCCTATGTCACAGGTCTCTGAGGACTAAAGTATGATGCTTGTCACCATATGGGAGACTCACAGCCCCAGTGGGACGAGATGGGCTCTGGGATTCTGAGGCGACTAGATTCTATTCCTGGCTTTAGGGCCAGTACACACCGGAAGTGTTTTGGCTCTGTACTCCATTGGCTGGATGATTTTGACAACATGGTCAACCTCTCTGAGTGTCTGTTTCCTTAATAGTAAACAGGTTATGATGATAGTAGCAACTCCTGCGATTTCAGTGCAGATGAAATGACAGTTGCATACACAGTGCACACACAGCATTTGCTTCAAGAAATCTTCATTTCTTTTTTTTTTTTTTTCAAACCAGAGTTTGTGGTTGAGTGACAGGAAGCCCCATGACATTTTCTTGGAGAATCAATCGGATTCGAAGACTATTTTAAGACAAATATTTATATGTTAAACAGACAGAATATTTGGAATAGAGTATAAAATGTGTATGCACTGGTAATGTAAAACAGGAGCTGTCAATGATTATATTGCACCTGGATGGTGACTTTGGGCTATGCCCTGAAGCCCCACATTTGCCAACAGCCTCCTCCACTTTAAAGAACCTGGGGGACAATTTGTCACAGATTTTAATTTACGTCTCCCTTTCACAGAGGGAGAAAAGGTCCGCATGGGTTATGGTATTACTTATTTTTCCTCGTTATTGTGGCAAAAAAAAAAAAAGGCTGTCAAAAGCAATTTTAAGGAAGGGTTTGTTTTGGCCCATCGTTTGAGGGTGCCATCCATTACGGTAGGCAGTCACGGCTATAGGAGCATTAGGCACCTGGGGACGGAGGCCGGTACTCAGCTCACTCTTTCCTTGTCAGCCAATCCAGGGCCCCAGGCCTCAGGATGATGCCACCCACATTCAGGGTGGCCTGTCCATCTTCAGGTGAACCTTTGTGGAAACACTTTCAGGGACACAGTCAAGGGTGTGCTTCTGTGGTGGTTCTAAATCCTGTCCATTTGATGATGGAGATTAACTGTCATGATCTGGGACCTTGTTCCCTGCCTCGGCTTTCCTTCCTGCACAAAAGGCTCGATGTGCTGGAAACGTCTCTGAGCGGCAGATAAGAGCCCTTAGACTTCCCCCAGCTCAGAGGATGTTCCCAGGGGACCACGCTATTTCCCAGCATACACCTGTTAAGCCTTCTTGCTGAGTGAGAGTTGTAGTCACCTTGGTGGACTCTGATCCAGTGTTACTGGCTACTCCAGAACGACACCCCTGGACAGAAGTAAGGCCATGAGCTGTTTAGAGTGCCTCTGGGGTTGTACAGGACCATTGCTCTCTGATCTGTGCCAGGCTCTCCTGGCTTCCTCCCCATGCCCCTCCCTCTGGGCACAACCTGTTCTCTCTCCAAGCTGAAGAGCTTCCCCTAGTCAGGAATGCAGGCCTCAGCTGGGCCTCAATGTGTGATCTGATTTTTTTAAAAAATTATTTATTATTTATTGCAGTGTTCTGCAAGCCAGAAGAGGGCACCAGATCTCATTATAGATGGGTGTGAGCCACCATGTGGTTGTTGGGAATTGAACTCAGGATCTTTGGAAGAGTAGCCAGTGCTCTTAACCTTTAAGCCATCTCTCCAGCCCATGTGGTCTGATCTTAAGAGAGATTCACTTTTTCTTTCTTCCTTCCTCTCTCTCTCTTTCTCTCTCTCTTCTCTCTCTTCCTTCCTTCTTCCTTTCTTTCTTCCTTTCTTTCTTTCTCTTTTTCAAGATAGGATTTCTCCAAGTATCCCTTGCTGTCCTGGAACTCCCTCTGTAGAGCAAGCTGGCCTCAAACTCAAAGAGATCACCTGCCTCTGCCTCCCAAATGCTTGGATTAAAGGGATATGCTACCACCTCCCAGCCAAGAGATTTTCTTCATCTCTCTGGGGCCTCAGTTTTCCGGTCAGTAGGGGAATATTGCAGATACTCTGGGTGAGGAGACCAGCTAGAGGTGTATAGTGAACAGCTAAAAAGCTGCGAACACAGCAACAGGAGCAGAGTGGCCTTAGGGTCCAGCAAGCACCAGGCGCCAGCCAGGTCTTCCATCCCGGAGAACAAAGCTAGGGAGACTCCTGCTCTGGTAACTTTGACTTTTGGAAAAGTTGATGTCCTGGCGTCTGAAAGCAGAGCCAAGCTAGCCCCCACCTCGCACTGAATTCACAGTGTGACTCCAGACCTAATAGTCGACCACTCAGACAGGTGCAACTCTGCAGTGGTTCTGGAAAACCCTGTTCCTGAGAAGAGAAGCCTGGTCAGGGGAGGATGGAAACTGGGGAGCAGGTGCTCATTTTGGGGTCCCAGGAAGAAGAAAGACGAACTCCAACATGGGGAAGCTTTCAGAAGCAGACTTCAGCCGGGAAGGCCCCAAGCCCAGGAGGCATTCCTAGTCAGCTTTCTCTGACAGAGTAGTGGCTGCTGCATTCCCTGACTCCAGTAGGACTATATCCTGTGACCCAGGCCTCTAGGAAGCATGTGTCCTGGCTGTAACCTTGAGGCAGGCCTTGGACAAGCTGCTGCTTCCCAGTTTTCAGATGGTCAGGGGTGGCAGCTGTCTCTCAGTGAGTGCCAGGCCTTGTCCCGAATGCTTGAGTTCAGACATTATCCCATACTCAATGAGATGATACTGGGTGCTTGGAACACAAGCTCTCAGGGAGGGCTGCATGTGACTAACCTCTCTTCCAATATTCAGAATAATCCTAAAATGTAGGTGTCTTAGTCAGGGTTTGTATTCCTGCACAAAACATCATGACCAAGAAGCAAGTTGGCAAGGAAAGGGTTTATTCAACTTACACTTCCACGTTGCTGTTCATCATCAAAGGAAGTCAGAACTGGAACTCAAGCAGGGCAGGAAGCAGGAGCTGACGCAGAGGCCATGGAGGGGTGTTTCTTACTGGCTTGCTTCCCCTGGCTTGCTTAGCTTGCTTTCTTATAGAACCCAGGACTACCAGCCCAGGGATGGCACCACCCACAATCGGCCCTCACCCCTTGATCACTAATTGAGAAAATGCCTTACAGCTGGATCTCATGGAGGCATTTCCTCACCTGAAGCTCCTTTCTCTGTGATAACTCCAGCCTGTGTCAAGTTGGCACACAAACCTAGCCAGTACAGATGGTACTACTGATATCTCCACTACTGGGAAACTGAAACCCAGAGTAGTCCCTTGCAGCTAGGAGGTAACAGAACAAGAATCCAAGCCTAGAGAGTTTGGCTTCTAAATCCAGGACCTGGACCGCCACATACCTCCTGGTGGCAGCAAGAAGCAGCAGGAGACCAAGGAGCCTATTGTAGAAAGATGCTGGAGGGCCCCAGAGCACAGGCAAAAGCTATGGCTCAGCTTCCACAGCCTGTCAGGAGCACGGAGGTTTGTACTGCGTGGTCCCCTCTGATCCCACAGGGGGTGCGGGATCTAGTCTGCAGCCCCTGCTAGCAAAGCCCACTTATCCTGTGACTAGTCTCTGCTTTTGCAAAAGCTGACCAGGAGCCCAGGTTCTGCAGCTCCTAAGAACACAGGTGTTCAGGTAACCCAGGGCAACTCCAGAGACGGCAAAGATGACAGGCCAGACTCTGGTTTGGAGCTATCGGCTCATTTATTCTCTCACTCCACACGTGTGAGTTGGGTACAACTTCTAAACCCTAGTGGGCCCCAGGAAAATGAGAACAACCCCCATGATAAATGCAATCAGCATCTGCCACATTCCCAGCACAGGCGATTCCAACCAGAGTCAGGGCAAGCCGGCAGAGAACACTGTGGGAGTTACATTTCAGTGCCATTGCCGGATCATTATTCCCTCTGCCAAACACACACTATACACCACATGCCAAGGGCTATGCCAGGTATCGATGTGGGTAGTGTGCCGTTAGGATGTGGGGGTGAAGCTCTGACACACTCCACAGGCTAAGTCCCTGGCCACAGCTGTGCAGGTGCACTTCAGTGGTCCATACCGTAGCCTGCAGGGCCATGCTTCTCTATTAGCTGGCATTGAAGTTTAGAGGTAGGTAGTGAGTTCCAAGCAGCTGTGTAGGGGTTAGTCTTGTGAGAACGTGGGGTGTGAACATAGGGGCCGGAACACCAGCATCCTCTGGGCTGTGAGCCAGACTGTACCACATGTTCCATATCCTTGGGCAAATTGTGACCCTCGATGGGCCTCCGTTTCTTCAGTCGCTCAGAAAGGACTTAGGGTTTCTGGCCTGCTGCAGTTCTCCTAGCCTGGATGCCCTCGGATTCCATCTCCTCTGGGCCTGAGCTGAGTGTCTGAGGCAGCCTAGGCAGCAGGCAAAAAAAAAAAGGGGGGGGGCAATTCAGAGTCTCCCCACCCTCTGTTTCCCCACCCGGTTTCTGGGCTGGGAGATGTTGAGACCCACTGAGCCCACTTCCTGGGTTTGGAAGAGAGCCTGCCCTGGACTGGCTAAAGCAGCTCCTATCCTGCTCTGCTGGATTTCAGGATACCTGCTGAAGATGCCTTCATTACTGAGGATCAGGCATCTCCTATGCTGCCTAACTGCTGGGGTCTGGGAGGAGCTCTCAAGACGAGCTTAAGTGGGGGGAAGGGGGCTGCCGGCAATGGCGCTGCTTGTCATGCACGCACACCCGTGATGGGACAGGCTTGGGGACACTGCTTCACGTTCCCATTGTCCCACCCTCAGGCCAGTTCTGGAGGAGGGCACTTTCCTGACAAGCAGCCAGTCTTGTGGCCCTCGGCTCCATAGCTCCTAAGGGCTCAGACTGGAATTTTGGTGATGATCTGTCTGGAATTCAAGCCTGAGTATTTTGTGCTATTGTCTAAGTCTGAGCGAATCTCATTCCAGGGTTGAGGATGCCGAGGCTCAGGCCACCACACATCTGATAAGGAGACTGACAGCTCCACCAAAACAAAACAAAGCAAAACAAAAGACAGACCCAGCTTCCTGTGTTTCCTTTCTGTGGCAGAAGGGAGAAAGCGGTTGACCCTACATAGTTCTAGACAGCTCTGCCCCAATCTTAGTCACCCAGATAGATCAAAAACTATCCAGACCATAAGGGATGACTTATTTTCCTTTGTGGTCCCTTGTTTGCCCATGGGGAAGCCCTGGTTTGTGACAGTCAGTAAATCAGGCAACGAGAAACCTTGATTCACATGGCAAATCAAGACGAATGGCAGAGACACCTGTTTTGGAGTCAAAACCTGGGTTCAAGCAAGACCCAGATTCTGAATGTCCACCATCTTTACCTTTTGTAGCTCCAGGAGCCACATTCCCCACCTCCCACCCCATACTGAGCCTCAGTGTCTTGTGTGAAACGGGGCTAATGACCTTTCTCTCTCAGGATCAACGGAAGGATGGCGGAAATCATCTGCCCACCGTGTCAGGGCCATGCAGAGCCTGGCCTGGCACGTGCCAGGGACTCGGAAGCCAGGACTTGGTTCTTCATGACTATCACTGTCGTTATTTGTGTCCCCTCCTACCTTTCAGTGCGCAAACAGGAAATTATCAAAGTGACAGAGCAGCTGATCGAAGCCATAAGCAATGGAGACTTTGAGTCCTACACGTGAGTTAGCCAGGCTCATTCTGCATGTACTGCCTGGATCGGGTTCAGGGGTGCTAACTGTGGGTTTCTGAGACTACTCTCTCTCTGCATGCAAATGAGATGGAGCCCCTGTCCTTTCCATTCTGCCGGGAGCAGCAGCTCGTGTCACTTCCGGTCACTCTTCCTGCCAGCATGAGTCCAGGAGCTCTAAGTAAAGCTGCTTTGTTTCTCTCCATGAAATAAGGGTGGTCTGTACCCTAGCACAGGGATGGAGGGAATGGAGGCCTGAACTTCTCCATCTTGCCCAGTGGGTCTGAATCTTTGCCCTGGATCTTCACAGGTCTTTGACCTCAGCTGAGCAGGAGCAGGCAGGGACCCAGAGAGTGTACATCTTTAGTGATCAAGAGTGAGCAAAGTGGAACCTTAAACCCTCTGGGGAACAAGGCACAGTCTCAAACCGAATTCTCCACTGCTCCAGCCCCTGGAGGGATGGCTGTATGCATAAGCTGGGCTTCAGCGCCCCCTAGTGGTCAGCACACTTTTACTGGTCTGGTCCAGAAGTCCTCAGTCCGGCCCAGAGAGAATGGATGCTCTGGATTTAAGCCTATGCCTTTTGACCAGGGCTAATCGGGTCTGACCCTGGCAGTCCCACACATGCTTTTTGGTGGGCAAAAGCATCCAACCAAGATAGTGTGACCCTTGACTGTCGAGTTAATGTAAGGTGGGAACAACCCAACTGACATGAACTCAGGCTGACTGAAGCTGCGATGTACATTCTAATCATGGGAACTGAATTCAGTCAGTGGAAAATCACTGGCTGCCTCTGGAGGAATCAGGTATTTGAGAGGCACATGTGTGAGCCCAGGATGCACAGGTGTGTGCGCCAGAGGATATTAGGGTGTCACATCAAAACATGGGAGCTGACTCTTCACCAGTCCTTTAGGTAGCCCTAGAAAATAAGTCAGAAAATAAGTCAAGTCGATGACTCTGAAAAGCCACAGCGGGGGAGCAAAGAGCTAGTGAGGTGGCCTTTCTTGCTGTCACAGGGCGACTTTTCCCCTCTGTAATGTTATAGGCTATGATGATATTTTGCAGCCTGCTCTAGGCTCTGAAACTTACTATGGCCTCTGGGCCTGTGATGCCCATGAATTAGCCCCCCTTCATCTCCCTGAGTCCCAATTTCTATATATGTATGATGCACTTAAGAGAAGGTAGCCTTCGAGTCCTTCAAGGATGCAGAGACCGACCGCTGACAACCCCTTAAGGGAGTCCTGCAGCAGGAGGATGCGCTTGAGGTACTCTCAAAGGCTTTGCCCATCTCAGGCAAGGCTGGGCCTGATGCCCTGTTAGGAGATTTCCAGTTCTAGTGTGAGCCAGAGGCTTAGCCTGTGTGGGGACATTCCCTGCCCTTGTCTTTGCTATGGCCACAAGGGTTTATGTTGTATCACAAAATTATCCTCCAAGCATCTAAATGGGAGGACTCTCTGTGTGCTCCCCCTGCCTCCCTGTCACCTCAGAAGACTGACACTGGGCAGAGGGCAGTCATCTGAAAACACAAGCTTCCTTTTGCTGAGCCCCGCCCCCCGCCTGCCACATTCTCCGCTTCCTCTCTGACATCGCCTTCCTAAAGATTCATTATTTTAAGTGGATGGGTGTTTGGCCTGCATGTTTGTCTGTCTACCGCCTGTGTGCCTGGTGCCTGCGGAGGCCAGAAGAGGGCCTGCCTGGAGTTGCAGATGGCTGTGAGCCACGAGGAACCTAGGTCCTCTGGAAGAGCAACAGGTGCTTGTGGCTGCTAAGCCATCTCTCCAGCCTCGTAGAACTCATCTTCTCCAGGGCTTTTTATTTTTTTACCTCTTATAAAGCAGAAGCAACAGTCAGGGTGTTCCAGACTGAGGGCACTTTTGCTCAAGTCAGAAAAAAAAACGCACCTTCCACCATGTTCACACTTAGTTTGGAGAGGCTGAGGTCGCTTCGTGTAAAGTGACTTCACTCTTATACTCCAAGAGACAAATTAGGAAAGGCCCCTTTGGGGGCACTGCTGGAAATAGGATGCAGTGTAGAGAATAAAAGCGGGCTGTACAGAGCCATACCTCACCGTCTGCAAAGGCTCTAGAGGCAAGCAATCATGGCGACCTAGCCATAGTGAGTGGCAGAGCCAGGGCCTGGTTGTGGCCTTCCTGGATATAGCCAGTGCTTACCGTGTGCTCCGCCAAGTGCTCCACATTTGGCAGTGTGTAAACTCCTCTTTTCTTGATCCCTTAAAGAAGGTGTGGTCATTTCCGTTCACCCTCTATGGGGCAAATGAGAGGCTGCCTTCTCAGGTCCCTCTTTCCTCTGGCTTCCTCTCCCCCAGGAAGATGTGCGACCCTGGAATGACAGCCTTCGAACCGGAGGCCCTGGGGAACCTGGTCGAGGGCCTGGACTTTCATCGATTCTATTTTGAAAACCGTGAGCAATCCCTTCTCTCTGGGGTGCCTGTTGTCTGCTCTCCTACGTGTCCTGCTGGATGGCACAGCAGGGTGACGGGCAGGGCCTCAGGGGCGGCTCAGGAGCCAGTGAAGAGGAAGATCCAGTGTGGACAGGGGTTGGTACCTTCCTGGTTTCCTCTCCATTCACTGCCAGGTAGACTACCAGCTGCTCTTCCTGCGGCTGAGGATGGGGTGAGGCAGGGGTGGATTCCCCCAAAACCAAGGGTACATGATAAGATTCCCTAGTTCTTCCTGCCCTTTATCCCGGGAAAGTTACGTGGAGGGTCTTCATCCCAGGGAACCTTCTCTAACTCACAATGCAAGCTGCAGTCATTTGGATGCCTGGGGTCGTCCCAGATACCCAGTTGGTAACATGATGGCTCCTGGGTCATGCTGTATATGACCTTATAGGTAGGGTGAGCCAGGGATTTCACACTGCTGTGCCGTACGTGTTTGTCTAGGTCTCTGTCCTGCATGTCTGTCCTTCCTGGGCCTCTCCTCTGCAGGAGAGATCTCAGCAGCTTCGCAGACAGGGTGGGCAGGGTGCTGAGGCTGGGCCCGAGTCAAAGAGCTTTCTGCTTGTCTTCGTCTTACCCAGGCCAGGGGTCAGAGAGAGACCAAGCCAAGGTTAGGATATGGAGGAAGGATCCCAGAGGCGGTATATCCAGTCTCCCCCTAAATGACAGGTACATATCACACACATGATTTCTGGTATTTTTAGGCACCATACACAGCATTAGCTCAAACAACAAGAAAGTCTTTCCTGGTTAGAAAGGCTCAGTTCACACCTCTCTGACACATCCCAGTTTCCCTCTTTTTCAAAGGGTTGCAATGAGCTTGGGGCAAGAACAACCTATTTTCTCTTCACTGGGCTTACCGTCCCATGTTTATTCTGTACCAGATCCACGTTAGTGGGTGTGATAATCGTCGACTAGTGATTGGGCTAGAACGTTTCCTTTAAAAAGAATCACATTAGGGCTGGAGAGATGGCTCAGAGATTAGGTGTGTGTACTCTCGCAGATGACACGGGTTCAGTCTCTACTGCCGGTGTCAAGGTATAACCGCCTGTGACGCCAGCTCCACAAGGTCCAGAAGCCTCTTCTGGCTTCCACAGGCTGTGGCACTGAGGTGTGCGTGCTGCCCCACCCCCGACCAGCATGCAGATGCCTCCAAATAAAATCTTAAAAATAGATCAATAAAACATATTATGAAGCTAACCAGGAAAAACTGTCTCATGAAATAAGCACAGATGGCAGTCCCATATGGTTTAAAAATCAAAACACACAGGTGGCACGGCAAGGACTCCAGGTGAAGCCCAGTCCCCGTCACTCAGAAGACATTGCCACTGTGGCCAAGAGAGAGGATGTGATTTGTCTAAGAGAATCCACAAAGCGCGTTGTGGACCTAGCTCTGTCTCATTCTGGCACCCTTCCTTTGCTGATAGGGCCATTCTGTCAGCATAGAGCAGCTCCCCAGCCTCTGTACTTGCATCCCTCCTCCAGGCTTACACCCCAATGAATGGCTGTATTTTAATTTGCAGAGATTTCAAGCATTCTCTCTTTTTAACAAAAAAGCAGTTAAGGGAGAAGCTATATTTTCTTTTTCTTTTATTTTTTACTTTTTGAAGATTTATTTTTATATATGTGAGTACACTATAGTTGTCTTCAGATACTCCAGAAGAGGGCATCGGATCCCATTACAGATGGTTGTGAGCCACCAGGTGGTTGCTGGGAATTGAACTCAGGACCTCTGGAAGAGCAGTCAGTGCTCTTAACCACTGAGCCATCTCTCCAGTCCCAGAAGCTATATTTTCTTAAAGAATCAGACCTGATCCTCTTCATTGAGTGATGGAGACGTGCTCCTATTAAGAGAGGAATCTGGACCTTGGGTCCTCTTACCCTACTGGCAGCTGCCCACAGATGGGATCATCATGGCTGTCATTATGCCTCTGTCCTCTAGGGGCGCTGTTTCTCTGCTGCTACCCTCTAGTCTCCACCTAGGCAGAGACTACCAAGAGCTTCAAATGTTTCTGGCCTGCTCCCTGCAGCAAGTGTTTGTCTCAGCACTGGCTCCTAAACTCTAGGCTTAACCCTTTAGTTACTTCTAAGGAGGACTCACAGGGGCATGACCCAGTACAGCTTCTCTCCTCCAGAGCTACCTCCTACTGTCTGTTCTTTCCTGCCTAACACCTGGCCTTGTCTTCCACCTTGTCCATGAGAAGGGGGTATCCTGGAAGCTGCTAATCTGGTCAAGTAACACCATGTTATGTCAGGGACCCTGGGGTCCCAGCCATGAGCAAACGATAAAGCTTAGCCCCCACGACTACCACTGCTAAATTGTTTGTCCCTTCTGGAATGGATCAGGACCTGGACTGTCCTAAACCACACACACTCTGAGCTGACAGAAATGACACTTCTACATTTCTTTCAGAGATCCGATAGTTCAGACCAAGTGAGATGGTAGCCTTGGGCTTCATCTCCATACAGATTCACGGACACATTCCCTCCAGCCTCATGCATCTGCATTCAGGGACATTGAAGGAGGCCTCATGCACTTTGGAAAGGGGAAGCTTGGTGACCTTCAACCTCTAAAACCTTAGACTCTAAGGGTCTATATTCTCTGTGTCTGAGAGTTCCGAGTTCTGAGCCTGTCATTCTGTTTATCTGAGACTTAACCATGATTGCTGGTTGAAGGCCTGGGCACACAATGATTCCAGAGGGTGGTTACTGTTAGGTGCTTCTTCATTCTTCAGTGTGTGTGTGGGGGAGGGAAGATAGCTTACATTTTTTTTCAAGACATATGTAGGTTGCAAATTTTGATGGATAATAGAATCAGAATGTGTGGATAGGGAAGAAAGACTGGTGTCACAGGGTCTCAAACCGGGGTGTCTTGGGTACAGTTGGAGATTGTAGCTGTCCACACGGTTGGGACCCATTATTTGGGTTACACTAGGGGGAAGAATTCTTGTCAGAGTGGGAGCCCGATGATGTCTGTCTGCCCTGGGTCACTGTCCTTCTGTGCTTTTGTTTTACATCTTGATGAACAACGTGAGAGTTTCTAGACTTACTATGGTGATGTTGAAAATGAAGGTGGGAACCAGTCCCCGGCACTTCAGTTAGTTGCCATGACAATGAGATCTTCCCATGTCTCTCTAGCCCTGGAGAGCTCTATGACCTCCCTTCATGATGACCAATGAAACCCCCCAAAACTAAAGGTTCGAAGACTCTGCAATTCCATCTCCCCCAAACCCTCACTTATTATCATTCAGTAGACCTGAAATAGAGTTGATAAACACAGGATTGGGGCATGTCTAGATTACAGACATTTCTGGTTTGCAAGCTCTTCTGTTACATTTGAATAATATAACAGCAGTTAAAAGTGAAAATCCAAGAGAGATTTCCAGATTCTCTGGAGACTTAAGGTGCGAAACACATGGAAATGCAGAGGAGCTCTGGGCAAGGTGCTTTGTAGGTGGGACTCGTGTTCTTTTCACCATCGTCGCCTCACTCTCTACTGTCTCCCCGACCCAGAGGCGGAGGTTCAGTTGCCATTTAGCATCTTTTGTTGGATTTTTTTGAGCCAGAGTTTCTCCACGTAGCTCTGGCTGGCCTAGAACTTGATCTGTAGACCAGGCTGTCCTCAAACTCACAGAGGCCCACCTGCTGTTTCTGCCTAAGCACTGAGGTTGAAGGCATGCACCGATCCCCCTAATGTCTTATACCCGGCTCGGCCTCTGTCATTTAACTACTGGCCTGGTCCCAACAGGGATCTGTGTTCAAGAAAAATCAACTTTACTTGGCTCAGGAAATTGTCTGGAATCAGGTTTGTGTATGGACAAGACACTGATTCTAAAATTCCCCTATGTTTGAATTTGGTATGTCTGATGTCCCTTAAGCCAGGATGTTGTACCCTGTTATCTAGGTTATGTAGTGGTTCTGCCTTGACTCTCTGGTAGCCGATCCCTGTCCCAGAGATTCCCCTGCTGCAAATGAATCAGGCAGACGCAGGCAGTCTCCCTGGATGGGGAAGCTGGAAGCTGAGAGAGCAATAGAATGAGGCAGGAGTTCCCCCCCAGCACCCCCCCCCCTGGGTTGCATCTCCTCAGCCCCTTCCATTCCTGCCTCTAGTGTGGTCCCGGAACAGCAAGCCTGTGCACACCACCATCCTGAACCCTCACATCCACCTGATGGGTGATGAATCAGCCTGCATCGCCTACATCCGCATCACTCAGTACCTGGATGCAGGCGGCATCCCCCGCACTGCCCAGTCAGAGGAGACCCGTGTCTGGCACCGCAGGGATGGCAAATGGCAGATCGTCCACTTCCACAGATCTGGGGCGCCCTCCGTCCTGCCCCAGTAAGGATTCTTTCTTCCTGAATCTCTGGGGTGGATTAAGGGTATTTATTGACTTAGTAAAGGGGCATGCCCAGGGGGTGGGGTGGGTGGGGGAGCCAGGCTGCTGCTGCTGCCTTCAGCCTCCAGATTGCTCCAGAGAGGGTGAGAAGACTAGAGCGAGGAGAACTGGGAGGTAGCACTGACCGTGTCTAAGGTTGTGGGTTTACTGTGTTTTACTTACAGTTGAAGGACCAGGCCAGGGTCCCTGCGTTCTTGCTTCGCAGAGATCCACTCTTTGTCCATGGAATGTGGCTGCTAGTTCTCCCTTGGATTTTGCTGGAATTCTCCCTGTCATATCACCCTACCATTGCCACCTTTGTACTTGCTTCACGAAAACCTGCTTGTTCACAGAAGTCCTCACAACATCACAGCGAGTGGCCAGCTCTCCCCAGCTCCATTGCCCATGCTCTTCCCACCAGTGGGGACCTTCTTCAGGCTCGGGTACCCAGGGTGCTGGCCCCAGGAACCCCCTACCCACTGTTGTTGGCCTGGCCTAGCTTTGGCTATAGATGAGGATGCCCCAGCTGTGCATTTGGCAGGAAGTGAGGAAAGAGGCCGGCAAGTTGAGGGCACCCGTTGTCAATCCTTCTCTTCTGGGGTCCCTGGGGGTCCCTGGGGAAGCACAGATGAGCACCTCTATCTCCACCTCCAAGCCAATTCCTTATGAGGGAGAGTGAGAGAGGAGCCAACGCCAGGAGCCAGGAACTGCTGCTCTCATCTGCTCCCCTCTGTGCTGGCCTTGTGTTTGACCAGACCATCCACCATGGGGGGGGGGCAAGGTGGGCTCTACCATCCAGGTGCCCCACTCATTGCCTCAGCCCTTCTGTGAAGTTTGTCTCCAGTGTTGACCCATCCATCCTGCCCTTCAACGTCCTTGGAGAATTCCAGCCTCATCCATCTGAGAGGAGATCTGAAGGTGTTTCAGGGGCAAAGCAAGCAACATTTAGGTATCACTTCTACTTGGACGCATGCCTTTTTACAGCCCAACTTCCGTGTATTTCGTAAATGGATTCTACGTTAACGGACATTTATGTGGTAACTAGACCTCTCAAGTTACTGTAAAGAGTCCGATGGGTTGGGAAGTGGCTGGGAAGACTGAAGGAGTGAGGGGAAGTTTTTTACCCTGTTCCTTTTTTTTCTTTTTCTTTTGGCGGGGGAGTCCTTTCTGAGGGGGGGGGGTTGCCTTCTGAGGTAGCCTCATCCCCCAGGGAGCACGGCTTCCTTCCATTCTGGTCCCCAGGGTCAGCTGACAAGATTTCTTCCAGAGCCAGCATGACTAACACTCAGTGAGTCAGGGCAGGGGAGGCCATCAGGATGGCAATATTTAGACCTGGCATCTCTGGAAATGGAGACCTTCCTACCCTCCTTCCCAGGAAATCTTTCCCCATATCTTCATGCTATCCCTCCCCAGCCCAGCCCCACTCACCACCTTCTGGGCACATTATTCTCATCACCTCTCTCAACTTGGCCAAACAAGAATGCCAGAGACCAGAAACTTATTTTCCTGCTTCACACTGAACTTGGGCTGGTGTGCGCTCTATTGCGCTTGCCTGTTTACTTGGCCTTCCCCCCCTCCCCCAACATATACCACTTCCTCGCTCTGTCCTCTCTCTTTCTCTTTCTCTTCCTCACTCTCCCTCTTCCCGGGTTTGGTTCTGATATGGAATGCTGTGTCTCATCCACGGGGATCTCCTGTCTGCACTGTTTTCTTTGCATGACTTTATATGCAGTAAGTATGTTGAAAAAAAAAAAACAAAAAACAAAAAAGAAGAAAAACACTCAGCAAAATCAAATGACACGTTTTGGAAAGAAAAAAAACATTCGAGGTAATATTCTCAGTGTCCAACTTGGAATTACGTCGCTGCCTCTCCGTGCTTTTGGTCTCTGTGTGGCTGTGGTTTGCCAGCATGAGACCCTGTCCCCTCTGGAGGTTTCTAGGGGAGGAAGAGCCATGTGTCCAGGGGTTTGGAGACAGCTTTGTCCTCTCAGCTTTTCTGAGGGTCGATTGGAGCAGAAGTGGAAGGGATGTTTAATCCAGAACTTTCTGGTATTCCCCTTCCTCCTACGTTGTGAGCTATATGCTGGGCTCTTCTCTCAAATCCTGCTGCCCAGGGACAAGTGCAGGGTAGAAGAGTGGCTCTCTTGTCTAAGCCGCTCCACTGTAGCCTCTGCCCTTGGTAGAGAACTGCTACCCAGGCCCAAGAATGGGCCCTTGTCCTGCCCCAGAACCAGGCTTCTTCATAAGGCTCGGCTAACCCATTGTCCCCAGCCAGATAAAGGTAAAGGGAGGTGTGGCTTTTACCAGGGGACCCTGCAATCACCAAGCAAGATCTAACCCCTTCTTCAAGCCGCAGTTTCTCCATCAGTGTTCCTGCCCAGACTGATGGAGGGTCAGAGTAGATGTTGTCACAAGCGGACACCACCTCTGAGAGCTTGCCAGGCTTGTCACTGACTGGCCTTCTTATGCACCAGGCCTGGCCAACCCCCACCCTTTCCCCTGTGTGCCCCTTGTCTTCCTATTTGGTGCCAGTCTGTTGATGACCAGCAATGGACTGCAGGGGAAAGAAGTGTTTGGGAGCTTTGGTAGGCTTTGATCCCGGGGTTCTGACCAGATGGGCTGTGTGTGGCTTTGTGCGGGTCCTTTTCCCTCTTCCGGCCTTAGTTTCCCCAACTAGAAGACGCCTATGCCCTGCCTTGCGTTGGCTAACATGCCCCTGTCCACTATGTATTTGTCCACATGTGGGAGAAGTGGAGGCAAGTCCCTGCCCCAGTCTGAGACGGCCCTCTCTGCAGAGGCCGCTCCTGTGGGTGGGCAGCCAACTAATGTAGACCTTGGGACACTACAATGGCCCCAAGGTGGCAGGCAGGGGAACGGGCAGAAAAACTGCCCAGAGCCCAAGCTCCGTGCTCCTTCCAAATACCCTCCAGATGAAAAAAGAAAAAAAAAAAGAAACAAAGAGTCAAATCACATTTATAAGAAAAGCATCTCCAGCCGTATGCGCCATAGCTCAAATCCTGCCCCATGGCTTCCCCACCCCCTTCAAAGGGAGAGCCTTGGGGGAATGCGTTTGCCAGGCCCCGTGCTGGCTTCTTTGTTACTACTTGTTTAGGGTTTTTGTTCTAGTTCTCTCTCTCTCTCTCTCTCTCTCTCTCTCTCTCTCTCACTCTTTCTCTCTCTCTCTTTCTTTTTTAATATGTGGCTGTGAACTTGAATGACCACTGCTCAAAATTTCTGCTACTGGGGGTGGGGGTGGGGGAGGGGAGAAGAGATGTCTGGTTTATTCTTGGTGTTTTCAGCAGAATAAATAGCTACAAATTTATGTGCGTCCGGTGTCTTTCTGAATTGATCAAGGCACAAAGCCCTAGGAGCTGGCTTTTTGTTTTGGATTTTTTTTTTTTTTTTTTTTTTTTTTTTTTTTTTTTGGTTGTTGTTGTTCTAAATCTCCCCTATTGCAAAATAAAAGTCCTGGTCTTATGGATTGGAATAAGTTGGTTCATATGTTTAAGCCTGAGCCAGTCATGAGATTGTCTGGACCACAAGCTTACACACCCATAGGGCCAAGGATGGAATCTGTTTTTCAGGTATTTGGGGTATCCTTTAACAAGAATCATTGGGGGGGGGGTGGCAGGTAGAGTGCCACAAACAGCCAAGAACTCAAGCCCCTCTATGGAGCCTCTGGGTCTGTTAGTGCTTCAGCTTCCCTTTGGACAATAAGAGGGATCTCCAGGAGAGGCCCTTCCTACCCTTTCTCTTCCTTCAGCATGACGTCACAGACAAGCCTCCCCAGCAGAGTCACGTGTGTGAGTCTAGCGCCTGGGTAGAAGCACTAGGCCAGGACAGCAGGATACCAGTGGCCCAGCAGCCCATGGAAGGTTTCTCTGTGCTCCTTTAGGCCAGCAAGGCTGAAGAGTCAGTGTAGCAGCGTTGCCCCCACCCCCACCCAACACAGCAGAGACCAGCAAATTCAGCTGGTTTGCTTGAGACTGCCCAGATGTTGACCTGAGATTTTCAGTACTAAATCTAGGACAGTCAAATCGGCCGGGCAATGGTGGCACACGCCTTTTATTCCAGCACGTGGGAAGCAGAGGAAGATGGCTCACTGAGTTCGAGGCCAGCCTGGGCTACAGGGCAAGTTCTAGGACAGCCAGGGCTACACAGAGAAACCCTGTCTCCAAAAAAACCAAACCAAAGAAATTAGGATGATCTCAGGCAAACCAGATAAATCAGCCATACTAAGCCAGGATTTCTCCTTCCCCAAAGGCCTGGATTGCATGGGGCCAAGGGGATTGTCCATTGACATCCACAGTTCCTCTTAAAGTGTGGTTCTTGTGCTGGCACCCCAGAGTCCCTTATTGACTGCTTTCCAGAGCTGTCCTTATTGATGGTCTATGGGGTCGTCAAATGGAGGGTCTAAGAGGAATGTTCCCCTTGCACATAGCTAAGACTCTTCACAGTGAGAGTCCAGGTCAAGGTTCAGTAGAGCATGAGAGCACACACACACACACACACACACAAACATTGTCTCAGCTCTGCATCCCTAGTCCCGGGCATCTGGGCAGTGCAGAGGGGCTTGAGAGCTCCTTTAGGCTGCCATTGCAGATTCTAACCAGCAGGTGGCAGAACACGAGTGAGGTACAGATATGTGTCCTGGTAGAGTCCATGCAGGTCCCAAGAGGGCATTTGAATTCTCAAAGCGTACCACCTCAGGTTAGAACCATGTCTTTATCTCACAAGAACATGCTGTGCTGCAGTTCACAGCGTGTGTTTGTGTGTGTGTGTGTGTGTGTGTGTGTGTGTTCACATCACTTGCCCTAGTTATGATAGTTTTGGGGGGAGCAAGGAAGACAGCGGGGCTCAGAGGTCAGTTTTGGAACCCTGAGCCAAGACTTACCCAACCTTCTGACTTTTAAGCTCCTTAGAGACCCCAATTCTGTGCTTTTCCAACTCTGGGCATTAGCAAATAGTGAGTGAGGGTCTTGGCTGCTCCTCACCTTTTGAATGTACGTCTTTACCACTTCTGCAGTTCCCACACACTTGCTTAGATCCCAGGCTCCCACAATGCACTTCTCCTACCCCACCATGTGCTCCTCACAGGCAAGCAAGGCAGCAAGTCCCCACACAGGACACACGGGGCAGGCATTGCCACTCTTGCATGAAGCCAACCCTGGTGAGCACGTTTCTGGGAATAAAGAGGCAGACATGATACAAGCAGACGCATCATTCCGCCAACCTGCAACAGCAACAGCCGTCACTTACTGGGTGCTGACCAAGTCCTCACATGTCCCATCTCCTTTTCTTGAATGCTTTCAATCCTCAGTACAGTCCTGTGATGGGCCACACATGAATAAGGTGACTGTGTGACTAAAGGGTAAAGGAAGCCGCCCAATGGGGGAGGGGTGGGGAGCGGGGGATGCGCAGGCGCATTGAGTTGGACTGTGAACTACAGCAAATGCTGACTTTTCTGGGCTATGCTGGAACCAGGTTGAGGTCTCAAGATGTAAAAATGAGCTAGATGCCAAGGCTACACAGAGAAACCCTGTCTCGAATCCCCCCTCCCAAAAATGAGCTAGAAATATTTTCTGTCTTCCGGCAATTCCTGACACTATGTCAGACCACAAGAGCCAAGAACCCAGGACGGGGTGGGTGGAGGCTAGACCTGGAGGAAAGAAGGTGTTTGACTTGGGGACCTGGGAGGCTGTGTGGAGACACTTAACAAGCGAGGAGTGGGGGGGTGGGGGTGGGGAGGGAGTCTAGAAAAAAGGCCGCAGCTGATGACTTAGAAGCTTTCGAATGTGGGACGCAGGCTTAGGAGGAGGTTGTGGGGACCGGAAGTAAGAGAGGGCTAAGAGAGTCCTGAATCTACTGTGACCTGGTTGTGCCGTTCCAGGACATGGGTGGGTCCCCAGCAGTGGAAATGGACATCCCAGGACTGGGTTGTAAATCCTTCAGAAAACACCTCCTAGTAGTTTCGGGGAGTGTTCTCTCTGGGAGAAGTGGAACAGGTATCAATCCCATGTGAATCCCCCCTCTCCTTACTCTCTCTTTGTTCCCTCACCTAGGCTACCAAAATCCTAGAGGCCTCAGAGAAGTCTAGCCCAGACACCTCACTTCCCAGACCCAGGAACGGGGAGCTAGAGGGAAATGGTCCTATCACTCAGGAGAAAAGGGATAATGACCAGGGTCCTCTCCTAGAAGGGTCTCGGTGAGTCATAGTCCCTCTCTGGACCTTTGTTCCCTCATTGTAAGAATGACCTGGAACCTCTGGTTCTAAAAATGTGAGGGTAGGGTTGGCTGCTGCAGATTCAGTCACAGAAGTCACTAGATAGACATGTGTACCAGGTCCCACTCTCAGGGAATAAGATCTATTAGGCTGGTGGGGCTCGGGCAGCTATTTTTTTTTTTCTTACAAACGCCTAGGTTACGGGATCTGCACTGATTCCCCACCCAGGCTCCAAAGCTGGGCTGGGTGCCTCAACATGCCATTATGGGAAGACCTATCCAAGTTTCCATTTCATCTGCTCTGACCCCTTGGCTCAGAAGGATTTCGATAACAGGCCTGTCCCTGCCTCAGGTACCTGATCCCCAGCCCTCTTTAGGACCCCGACTATAATCGGTAGAACAGAGATCAAGGCAAAGCTTCGGTGCAGATTTTTATTTTTTTATTTTTTTCCTTTTGAGGGATGACCTCTTGGAGCCCAACTTGCTTCATACCCAATGACCGCAAACGTTGGATCTTCCTGCCTCTAACTTCCTGGGCGCTAGGATTACAAGCATGTGCCACCACACTTTTTAGGTTGTGTTATGGTTTGAACTCAGGGCCTTATGAGAACGGGGCAAGCACTCTACCTTATGGAACCACAGTCGGCCCCAGTGCTGACCCGGCAGGGTTACTCTGTCCAGTTGACTTTGGGAAGCCATTGGGGCTCCTAAGCATCCAGCCTGACCCGGAGAAGGGAGGACACTTCCTTCCCACTGAGCAAGCCCATCTCTGGAGAAGGAAGTCCAGAGATTGTTCCATCCCAGATCGACGACAATGGTATTCCGCAGAAGGCCCGTGGGAGTGGATGGGGGTAACCAGTTCCTATAATTAATGTCTCCCCCATGAGGCACCTTGATGGGGAGTCCATGGCGCTTGTTCAACTCACGTTTCAGATGGGAACACTAATGCCTGGCCTCTGAGGAATGTTGTCACAGTAGAAGCTTGCCTGTGAGGAGCACATGGTGGGGTAGGAGAAGTACATTGTGGGAGCCTGGGACCTAAGCAAGTGTGTGGGAACTACAGAAGTGGTGAAGATGTACATTCAAAAGGTGAGGAGCAGCCAAGACCCTCACTCACTATTTGCTAACGCCCAGAGTTGGAAAAGCACAGAATTGGGGTTCCTAGGGAGCCTGAATGCTGGTAAGTCCTGGGCCTGATATCAGTTTGTCTCAGGCTCCAGACCTGTGACCCCTGACCTCCTCCTCCCTGGGTTGACTGGAGGTAGAAGCTGAGGCTGTGTCTTGCCTGCATAATCTTACCTAACAGGTCTCTATGTACTCAGTCTTCTGTGAGGCTCTCTTGTGATCGTATTTTCCAAAGTACGGTCTAGGGACCTAACAGTATCTCACTTAATTTCTTGCAAAAGGAAAGTAGCTCCATTTTTTCAGTGGAGGGGATTTGGGTGTGCAAACACGAAGAAGCAGACTCTCAGGACTGTGGGACTGGGCTAGAGAGATGGCTCAGCGGGTAAGAGCACTGACTGCTCTTCCGAAGGTCCTGAGTTCAAATCCCAGCAACCACATGGTGGCTCACAACTGTCTGTAATGAGATCTGATGGCCCTCTTCTGGTGTGTCTGAAGACAGCTACAGTGTACTTACATATAATAAATAAATAAATAAATAGATTTTTTTTTTTTTTAAAAAAAAAAAAAGGATGTGGGACCAAGATTTGACTGTGACCATGTGGCTCTCTCTGCCTTGGCTCCTACTTAGGGCAATTCCCCAGGGGTTGAAGCTCTCACAGATGCTGTGGTCATTAGTGGGAAAAAGGTTTTCTTTCAGCCAACAAAAACCGAGCCTAGATGAGGGTGCTGGGAGGAGGCCTCCCTTAGGAGCAGGGCAGAGGCGGCGGACTGCTGCCCAGTCCAGTGGAGAGAAGTTGGCTTATAGGAAGTCAGGCGGAGACAGAGCAGGGGGGGATGCAGGCCAAGGACATGCTGTGGGCAGATATCCCCGGATGCCTTTCCAGGGCAAGACCAGTGTCATTGAGAGCTCAGGCCCTGGAAGGAGAGGCCTGAAGCTAACAAAGCCAAACTTTCCATGAGCCACCAGCAAAAAATAAGTGCTTGAGACAGCACGCCACAATCCTGTAAGTGAACACCACAGGAGTCCATGGCATTCCCAGGGGCCTGCAGCTCCCTCAACTCCAGAGAACTGTGCTCCGTTTGCTCCTCCGCTGTGCATAACCGTGAAAGACCAGGGATGTCCAGGGTTGGTCCTAAAGGACTGGGGCAGGGCCTTCAATCAGCAGATGTACACCCTGGCCTGTGTGGGAGCCTCATAACAGCCCCCCCCCCAGCCCTAAGGAGGTTGTTGCTGAACAATTGTGGCTACCTCATTACAGGGAAAGAACCTAAAGCTTGGAGAAGCATAGTGACTTCCTCTGATCACATGGCTCGGGCAGAGCTGAGAACAGGCCAAGCCCGTGGCTGAGCAGCCGGAGCCCTCTGCATAGCACCCTGCCACATCCTAAAGTACTCTGAGGTCCAGGGAGTACGAGACAAGAATCTCAGTGGCACAGAAGTAGAATACGTTGTCTCAGAAGGACACGAGTGCCCGGACATAGAGGCTTGGCTGTCTGGACTCACCAGATGTGGGGCTGAGTCAGACTCGGGAGTCACATGCGGCTGGGAGTTGAGGAAAGCTCGTGGAGGGGGTTGGCTAGCACTCAGATGGCACAGGATCAGGGTAGAAGGCATGGTCTAAGCAGAGGATAGTCGGGTCTGCGTGGGTACAGATGAATTTGCTGGCCTGGTGGATGGCAGCAGGAGTGGGTGGGGCCTATTGAGAACCTGCTGAGGTAACCAATCTCTCTCTCTCTCTCTCTCTCTCTCTCTCTCTCTCTCTCTCTCACACACACACACACACACACACACACACACACACACACACTGCTAGTATTAGGAATATGACTGTTTTTTAACTGGACTGAAGAAGAGACCTTTGCCCCTCCTCATCCAGGCCGCCATCCAGAGAGCATAAACTAGAAGTGACTTTGTCTCAACCTTTCCCAACACCCAGCAGGACACTTGCTCTAACAAATTCTGGGGCTGAAGTGCAGGGCCCCGTGGCATCCTCTACCACATCCCTGCTAGACAGACATGCTGCCTCTTCGTACTCCCCACTGACTTCCCAAGTTCAGAGGTACACGAGTGTAGAGGTCAGCTGAGGCTAGAAGCAGCTGATCCAGTGGGAAGGGAAAGACGAGGCCTGGCCTTGTTCCAGCGTGCTCCCGAGAGACTTGAGCAAGTGCTGTCCTCTGAGATGCTCAGCCCTGAGTCTGCAGGGCTGACAACCTGCACCCAAATCCATACGATCAGCTACTCAGGAAGCTAGGGCATGCGGCAACCAGGCTACCTTCTGAGACAGCATTGCCTGATAGACATGCTTAGTTTTCTAAGTTTCAACACTCCAGTCCCCCTCTTGTCCTGCCAACACCCACCAAGGGTCTCTTGTTCAGTATTTTCCCATCTCTATCAATATCGTTACTCTCCTTACCTCCCTAACTGGTTTTGTGGACCCTTGTGGTGTCAGCTAACTTCTAGACTGCAGGCTGGGGTCCTGTTGTGGATTTAGCCAGCGTTCCCCTTGGTTTCCATCCTGTGCTATCATGGAGCCATCCAGATGGGAATCTCTGGTTCCCTGTTAGCTTTCCCACCTGGCTGGTGTCTGTCTACCCAAGTCTGCTGTGACTCAGAGAGATCGGAAATCAGTAAAAGGGCTTGCCCTGGGCACTTGGGAAACTTTGGAGACTGTGGCCCAACCGTCGGAGAGCATGGAAATAGAAAAGGTGAGCCGGGCCTGAGACTGAGTCCAGGTAACAGGAGAACTTGCAAATCCAGGGCCTGGGCTGGAGAGGAGGGACAGGGAGGTGGAGGAGTCAGCGGTTAAAGGGAAACGCTCAAGAGCTGAAGTAGAGGCCACAAAACTGGGGTGACCCATATCCTTCTGACCCTTCTCACACTGCAGTTTGGAAGGAGTGATGGCTCAGCTTCCAAGGGTCCTCCAGGCTTTCCTTGGTTGCTTGCTGCAGCCATGACTAGGTGCCCAAGGCAAGACCCTCAGAACCACAGCTCCGAGTGGGCAGAGTGAATCAACTCCCCATATTGGGTATGGCAAGAAGGTTTGCAGGCCAGGGACCCTGCCGGAGGTTGGAGGTTGGAGGCTGTACCCGGTGGGGGAACCTTTCCCCACCTGGAGTACCAACAAAGGGGTGGGCGGGTCTGGCCCTTTGTAAGGGGCAATGTATTAATACCCAAATATCAACCACCTTCCATTCTTCCCCATCAAAGCCTTGCAGACACCTGGGTCTGCATTCGAAAGGCTTAGGGGCTCTTTCATGTGTTGAGGCCCTGCAGGAAGCGGGTGAGAACACCAGGAGTTTCCTCTGCTTAGAAAACCGAAGCCTGGTCTACCAGCTCCAGCCTCACTTGCAGGGATACTTTGGGGTGGTGGAGGATGCCGCCAAGATCTGCTACCCTCCCCACGTTTGGGCACGTATCTCTCCTCTGGGGCTCCATTTGTCTCTATGTATACTGGGAGACTGAGCACTTTCTAGGGGTTCAGTGTTTCTCCAGAGATATTACAAAACAAGCGCCAGAAGCCAGGATCGCAAGAAACAGGTGGCCAGCCTTGGGCCCCTCCTCTGTCCAGTGGGAGCTGGCAAGTTCTCCATGCCGCCCACTGTGCCCTTGGTAGCAGAGTCAGGTAAAGACGATGACCTCATTTGGTATTTATTGACAATCAACCAGCAGAACACAAATGGGCTGGGGAGATGCCAGGAGAGAGGTCACTCTTAGGCCATAGGCTGCATGAACGTGCCCTGCTCTCCTGGGGAATGCAGTGTGCAGGCCACACCTGAACGGCATCTTGCAGGGACCCAGGGCAGAGGCTGCCTCCCTCCGACCCCCGTCAGGTGTCCTGCAACCTCAGGACATATGTCCGATGTGTGGATCACCTCTGAGTCTTGGTAGCCATTGTTATTGAAAGCCACAGCGACAGGAGAGAAGGGTCCTGACTAGAGCTCTCATTCCTATCCCCATGGTGGGTGCTCTTCAGGCCTCCTGCTAGACCAAGGCTAGCAAACGGTGAAGGGTGGGCTCTATCCACTCCCACCCAAGTGCCTAACTCCATACCTCTCTCCTGTCCTCCGCAGTCCTCCCACCTCTATACGTGTCCCTAATCCACCCCAAACAGACCTAAAATGCTATATAGTCCCATGCAAGTCCCCCCACCCTGCCTTTCTGGCTCCCCCTCCCTGCTAGTCTTCATTCCCTCTCAGAACCTGGGAGCATCACCATCTCTAGCCACTCCTGGTCTCTGCTCTAGCAGGTTGGGCCTCCTCCTGGCTCAGGGGCAGCTCTGACCCATAAGCCTTCCCTTCTGCCTGTTCTGCAATCTCTCATCTCTCTCAACCCCCAAAGCTCCTGCCTCTTCTGGGAAAACTGGCCTTATCACAGGAACTCACAAAGACTTTCCTGCCCAGTTTGTTCACTGGCTCTCTCTATCCAGGACCTGGGGACTCTCCAGCGTTTCACTACCCTGAACCCCGGGGTTTAAAGTTGACTTGTATGGAAATGTATCTTGTCAAAATGTCTGAACAAAGATATCAAACATGGTGCTTGCTCCTCCAGGAGAAAGAGAATTGGCTGGCTGGAGGCTCGGGAACAAGTCCTCTTGGGCATGTGACCTTGGCCCAGCTCTCCTCTCCCTGGCTTCAACACAACCCCCACAAACTGAGGGCCGAGCTGGATCATTTCAGCTTTGAATGAGTTACCTAGTGTGTGTATGTCCATCTAGATAGAGGTTCCAGGAGATGTAGAGGCCACAAAGAGGGACTTATGCTGGGGACTCTCGTTGCCATGGCAACCTCCCATTGCCTGTCAGAATCCCAACAGGCATAGCTATCTCCTGCAGGCCAAGGAAGGGACTGTGAGGCCCTGACCAGCCCTCCTGTTTGATGGGTCTCTGGTCTCACATCATAGACTCCTCCTCCTCCTCTGCGATCTCACGGTCCACCTCAATGGCTGTATTCTCGAAGCTGGTGATGCCCCCGTATTTGCGCATGTGTACCATCAGTGGCTTTGGTGACTGGCTCCCAGCCAGTGTGGCCACATACATGCCCGTCCGGTTCTCTTCCAGTGATGGGCCCCAGTCCATAGCAGGCCGACTGGCTTGCTGAAGTCTCTGCAATAAGGCAATGATAATGGATGTTGGGTGTTTTTCATGCCCAGGCACCCTGCTCAAAGACCTGCCTCTGCCCAGTGAGAATCTGCTCTGCCACTTCTGGACTGGTGGCCTCCAGGAACCATCTAGAAACTCCACACTGGGGCATTGTAAAGAGGACATGACTGTTTGGTGTTGGGAAGGACATAGTTGCATGTGTTCATGCATGCGTGAGCGCGCGCGCACACACACACACACACCCTGACAAGCATTAAAGGTAGACTCCGCTCCTTTCTAGCTCCCTTCTGTGGAAAGTGGAATCCAGACTTATTGGAGACTTTTAGGAAAGAGCTGGCAGCTGAAACAGAGGTGGGGCTAAGGTGACCTCCCTAGACACTTCCCAGAGCCCAGTGTCTAGAAAAGAAGGAGCTGACTAAGGGGCTGACTAAGCCTAGACTTCCAGAGATCATTATCCTTAGCCACATTCCCAGGGCCCTCTGCCCATCCTGCTGGAGCAAGAGCCCTGTACCCTGAGAAAAAGGAGGCCACTGGCAACCGATGAAGCCCACCGGGTACAGGCTCCAAGGGCGCAGGGTGTGATGTGGTCCAGCAACAACAGCGTTTGGCACCCAGAGTGTCGTGTGGTGGCATTCATTCAGCTGTTAGAGCCAGCTCCTCACAAACTTGCCAATGGTATCTCCTCTTCCTCAGGGTGAAACCTGAATGCTTGCCCTGTTCTCTGTGACCCGCCCTGCTCTCTGTGACCTGCCCTCTCTACTTTCCCGTACTGAGTGGGTTTTGTCAACTTGGGACAGACCACATAAACCCTTTCCTCCCCATCTTGCTTTCCCTCATGGTGTGCAGGTGTCGGAGGAGACCAGAGGAAAGTGTCTGATCTCTTGGAGATGGAGCTACAGGTAGTTGTGAGTTACCTGATGTGGGAACTGGAGACTAGAATCCTCTGCATGACAGAGTGTCCCTAACCACTGAGCCATCCCCAGGCAATAGAAGACAAACTAAGATATTCCACACCCTTGGACCTCCCACTCCACCCACCCCCCATCTCCATCGTTCCAGTCCCATGGGCCTCTTCACCTCCCTCATCCCTCAGGGATTTTTGACCTATTGCCAGCTGCTGGGGATGCTCTCTTGATCACTGTGTCCATCTCGACATCTCTCCCTGACTCTGACTGCCCTGGCTAAAGCGTCATCCTTCAAGCCTTTATCTGTGCATTCTGGGTTCGGCTCGTGTGTTTGTTCTTTTGAGGTACGGCTCTTAGCCAGCACTACTGAGTCATTACTGTCTAGCTCCCACATTACAGTGCAAGGTCCCTGAGAGCAAGGATTTAGGTGTGCCCACACATGAAACAAACAACAACAACAAAACAGACCATAGTCTCTGAACCTGAGTACTACTGGCCTTCTGTCCGGGACAAGCTGTGGGGTTGTCCTGTACACGGGAGGGTGCCAGCTGTGGTCCTGGCCTATAGTCCTTTCAGCTTCCCTCCATGACAGTTAAAAATGTCACTGGATGCTGTTTAGGGAAAAACCACCTTCTGTGGGAACTCCTGATCTAGAATTGAGCACAGAGCCGCTCCGTGTTGGGTGCTGGCCTTTTTAATACTTGCAGTACTCTAAAAAAGAGTTATTTTCCTTCTATCTCCTTTACTTCCACAGATATTATCTGAAAGTTAAAGCTCAAAGAGGTTGCTTAAGTTGGCCAAAGTCACTCAGGTTAGACATGGGGACACTAGGATTTAAACCCAGATAGGCCCAGCTTGAACTTTTTCAAATATTCTGTTTTTCTGTTCTGCAGTCTGGCTGGCTCCTTTTCTCCTCACAGCAACCTTATAGGCTAAACATTCCTGTCCTTAAGGAGAATCCAAGGCTAGAGAGATAACGGGAAGTAGGGCCATAAAGCACTGCTGGGACTCTGACCCAATGGATCAAAGACAGCCTTGATCAGGAGAGACTGTTCCTGAGCCTATCCACAAATCCAACAAACCCAAATGTTGGCTTCCTTGGCTCCAGGTTGCTGTGTCCCGCTGCCCTCTGCACACACCTGGTTCTCGAGCGAGGGAGCAACTGGCAGATCTCTGGGAGGCTAAGGGGGACTCTGAGGCTGAGAAGGGGAAAGCTTAGCCCTCAAGTCATACAGGGGTTGGAAGCAGAGCAGTGGCTGAACTCCAGGCTACCATATGGCTGGGGGCACCAGGTGGGCAGAGAGAGAGAGAGAAAGAGAGAGAGGGGGGGGGCAGAGGCAGAGGCAGAGGCAGAGGCAGAGGCAGAGGCAGAGACAGAGCAGCTGTGTGGAGACAGGCATGGAGACAGCAGCGTGCTGGGGCGCAGACCTACAGAAGAGGCAGAGGACTGTTTTATCGGTCATCTCCTACCATTGCCGGTCTGTGGCTAGAGCTAATTTAACAATGGATCACAACATTCCTAAATTCTCAACGGTAAGCTCTCATGATCTGGGGCTAGCTGGCTCTAGCACCCTCCGATAGGTGTGTGTCGCAGGAAGGGCTCCCAGGCTCTATCCGGCCGCATGAGCCATGACGCTCGCTCGCTTGATCTCTGTTCACTCACACCATGAGTCTCTGGCCACTGGAGGACTCCAGACTCATAAGGGGCCAACTGAAGGCTCTTTGTACAAAGGGTGCCTGGGCGGCTCAGGGAGAGGCCAGGATGTCCTTGTGGTCATACAGCATATCTGGCGGCCCACAGTGGATTGCTACCGTCTCTTTCAAGGCCTGTTGGCTCCTATGACAATTACGTTCTTCCTGTCCTCTTTTTTTTTTTTTTGAAACAAGAGTTTCTCTGTGCATACCCTTGGCTGTCCTGGAACTCTCTCTGTAGACCAGGCTGGCCTAGAACTCACCTGCCTCTGCCTCTAGACGGTGGGGATTACAGATGCGCACCAACATCACCCTGTTAACCAATTGCTCTCTTTAACCCAATCATTCTATGCTATTCATGGGCCCAGCAGGGATGCTGAACCTAGGGCAAGGGGGATAACCTACCTTCTGGGGAATCTCAATGTTACTCACTGCCTCTGGTCTCCAAGTTCAAGTCCTGACCCTTACACTATCATCAGTGGTCTTTGGATTAGTTCTTCTCTGCTAGTCCCATGGATACATGGGCTGTGAGGTTTGGAGCCTGATCCCAGTCCCAAGGGAATCTAGATCCCATGGGGCCCTTGCAGGCTACAAGAATCCTGTCGGGTTCTGAACAACTGTCCATACAGGTGGGGTTTTTGTTGTTGTTTGGTTTTTGGTTTTGCTTGTTTTAACTGAGAGCCGGGCCACAGAGCCCTGTAGGCAGGCAGGGAAGGTGGACTCACCTCCCAGAGCGAACCCTCCTCTCGAAGCACAGCTACCAGCATACCAGCTGGGATCATGAGGCAGGAGAGCAGGCCCATCAGGATGCCTAGCAGCTCGGCCCAGGCGGGGAAACGATAGCTGCCATACTCCGAGGGCTGGTACTTGACGATGCTGTACACCAGCAAGGCCTGCAGAGTGGAGACTCCAGCATCACTGGTCCTTGAGTGGAACCCAGAGTATGGCGTGGCCTGGGTCTGGACCACTTTAAGGCTTGAGAGAGCCTAGCTGGGACCTACTCATGGTCCTTGGATGCACCAGAACTAAAGAGAGTCCACCTCTAGGGTCTTTACCAGACCTGAGCTCCAAGCTGGCTCAATATGAAGGTTTGTGACAGTCCAGCTCGGAGATATCCTAAGTCCTGAGGCAGCCTCTCTCTCCCAGTTACTCCCACCCTATGACAAGCAAAGCACAGTACTGAGCCCCCCCCCCCATGCCCCAAGAACTAGAAAAGCTCCACCCATTTGTAAGTCTAGGTCTCGCACAGCTCAGAAAACTGTGGTTTGGAGCGTGGATGTGTGTGCTCGGTCCTCAAGCCTACGCCACAGCTCCGGCAAAGGCTCACTCAGAGCCGAGATTACTACCCAGCTAGACTAAATGCAGAGAGGGACCTGCACTTGCCTTTAGGGCCCCAGCCAACCCCCTTCCCTCTCACCCCTGGTTTACCAAGAGTGTGGCTGGAGACAGAAACAGCCAGCAGGCCCTGAAGTAGAGGCCTGGCTTGAAGCCCAGCATCATGTGGATGTCTCGGCAGAACCGCTGGATGCCTGCACAGGGGAGGAGGAGGAGTGTTCCCGTGATGGGTTCCACTGGAGCCTTTGACCCCTCCTCCATGCTTGTCTCCTGGCCTGGCTGCAGTACAAGGCCCACACCCTGTTCTCTCACTCTTGGGAGTGTCAGCCCGCCTCCCCCCTAGCCCTTCTCACCGTATACCCTGGTGACAGCGAGGCACGTGGTGATCACCACCACCATGAGTCCGAAGCTGGCACTGTAGTCATCCAGAAGGACCAGCCAGTACATACCCCCCTAGAACACAAAGCACAGCGCTGGGCCTCCAGTCTCAGTCTCCTTCTCATCTCCTTCTGGGAGGAGGTGAGCAGGAAGCAGCGGCAGGTGTGGGGGGTGGGGGTGGGGTGGGGTGGGGTGGGGGTGGGGTGGAGTTGGGGGTAAAAACCATGAATTGGTCTGCCTGCTCAGCACTGTAGAGACAATGTCCCCTCCTGCTTCCCAGCAGCCTGGTTTCCTAACAGGACCCATGTATACGTGAGGAAAAAAATGGGTTCAGAGATGAGAAGTCACTTGTCCAGTAATTACTCTGCAATTACCGGAGTGGGTTTGAACCCAGTTCTCCAAAGCTAGAACTTAACCATAGATCAAGGTGCCTGCCACAGGAAAACAGGCCCTGGTAGAACCGGAAGCTATTCAGTGACTTCTCAGCTGGCCAAAAGTACTGGGGCAAGCCACACCCTGCCCAGCTCCCCGGCTTGGCGCCCCCTGCTGGTCACTCACATCAGTGGTGAGGATCAGTCCCATCAGGTACATGGCGACGCAGATGAGGCCTGAGAACACTGCCTTCTTGGGCCGCAGGTAGTACGGGAACTCATCGGTCACTGCAGTCACTATGGTTTCTAGAAAGGCAAACTGCAGGAGGATATTGAGGTCAGGGTCTTCCACACACACATACCAGTGCCCACATCCATGGCCAAGGCTCACCTGGCTATCCAGGCCAAGAGTCAGAAGCATGAAGAAGAAGAGGAAGGACCAGAAAGGTGACAGAGGCAACATAGTCATGGCCTGTGGGTAGACAACAAAGGCCAGGCCGGGGCCTGGGCCCAGGGCATGCAGGGTCAGCAGCCTGGGGTACACAGTGTGCCTCCATATGTATTCAAATACCGCAGGGTTGCTTATGTCTATGTGGAAGCGCACTCACGTACCACACCCAAATCCAAAGACAAATGCTAACTGAACACATTCACCACTTTCTAAGTTCCCAGGACCTAGGATGGCACACTGCAAGTGCTCAATACATGGGACTATTGAGTATGAATTAATGGGCATGTACAAGTACACACAGGAACCAAAGGTAGCACATAGTCAGAACACAGGTCGGCACGCACTCACTTGTACAGAGAGCCCCACCAGTACACATACTTACACCCACCCATTGACACAAAACACGCTGATTCAGATTATTGGCACCCTACATTCACGCTCACACATACATCTCAATCTGGGATGTGACAAACAAGACCTGAAATATAAGACAGCGTCATACAGAAATGCCATTGTCTCCAGAGTAGATTACTGTTGCATGCTCACTTGCACACCCATGCATGTCCCACACAAGCGTGTGTGCAAGCATGTGGTATGTGTGCCTGAGTACATGTGCATGCGCTCATGAACACACACACACACACATACACCAAAACAAAGCAAAGCAAAACAAAACAACAAAACAAAAACACTCCCTGAAAAAAATAAAAAAACATAGCTAGCTATCCCCCATCTTGCCAGTCTGTGTTGATAACACACCCTGTGACCCAGGCACCTCTCACCCCCAACCAAACCCTCACATGCTGCCCCCACCTACCTGCTTTGGCCACTTGGTCCACGGGCACACCCAGCTCCTGAGACATGTAGCCCAGCACCGAGAAGATAGCAAAACCAGCCAGGATGCTGGTGATGGCATTGCCCAGAGTGACAATGAAGGTGTCTCTGCCAGGAGAGTCCAAACCCAAGCCAAGGTGAGCTGGCCATAGCCTCAACCCAAGGGAGCCTCCAGGGCAGCCATCCTCCTGAGTTTGGCCCCCGGCCCTGGGAAGCTGCAGGCAGGCACTGACCTGTAGATGTTCTGATGGAATGTGTTGTAGGAGGCAAAGGTGAGGAGACCCCCAAAACCCACTCCCAGAGAGTAAAAGATCTGAAGAGCAGCTTCAATCCACACCTGTGCCAAGGAAAGAGGGACAGGGAAGGCAGGGAGGGCCCAAGAGAGAAGGAGGAGAGGGAGGGGGAGAGATAGGTTCAGGAATAGGGAACAGCCAGGGTTACAAGTGAGGGCCAGGAGCAGACCCAGCTCCAGCACTTACACTGCAAGATGTGGGCAAGTCCTTCCCTTTTCTGGGACTCAGTTTACCACCCAGGGTCTAGTAGATGGTCTCTAAGCCTGGTCCAGTCCTGAAGGAAGGTGTGGCCAATGCAGAGTTGCCGGCAGATTAGAGTTGGGCACAGGCCTAGGCAACCACTTTACTCCCTGCCTGGAGTCAGAGGGATCTGAACTAGTACCAGTTTCTAACAACTTCCTGTACAAGCCCTGTACCTCTGTGCATTCTGGGTCCCTCATCTGTGGTGAAGGACAGTGCCTACCTCATCAGGAGGCACAGTGAGTGTGAAATCATTAAGTGATTACGAAGTGTCAGGTACAGTCAAGCGATCAATAGCATCAGCTGTCAGGACCATGTTGTGATTGTCACTGGCACTAATGTCCCCTCTGGGCTTTGGAACCAGTCTGATCTGAATGGAACCCCTGCCATGAGACCTTAACACTCATCACTAACTCGTTTCTGCTCCTGGTCCAGTTTTGTCAAATGGAGAAAATAATATTTGCATCCTACGATTTTAAAGAATACACAAGGACACACAGGAAGGGTCGGGACAGCGCTGTAGCTGGAGGCTCCCCCATGGAGGGTCCCCCACCCCTGTCCCCTCTCCCATAGAGCCTTCCTTTCATGCTCCTCACTCACCTTTGAAGATAACAGATGGTGGAACTGGGGGGTGAGATAGAACTGGATGCCCTTCCAGGCCCCGGGAAGGGTCACTCCTCGAACCAGCAGCATGAGTAGGATGAGGTAGGGAAAGGTGGCCGTGAAATACACCACCTGGAAGAGCGCAGGTTGGAGTGGCAGAGGACCAGCCACACAGCTCTGCCTGCCTCTGTCCTCGATGCCAGAGACCCACCTTCTTAACTTTCGGGGGTCCCGAGCTAGGAAGCAGCCACCATTCTGAGTATGTGGCCTTCTCTCCCCATTGCCAGCCCAGGATTGCTACCCTGCTTCCTAAGACCACCCTGTCCCATGGCTACTGATTCCCCTGGTATGGGCTAGCACCGCTGGGGGGTGAGTCTCCCCCTCCTGTGCCCCTGCAAACCATCTGACATTCTCAACCTCCTGAACATCGGTCCAGTCAGCATCTTCTCTTCTCATCTCAGTAGGCCTCACCATCCTCTGTCTTGCTGGTGACCATGGCGGTCCCTCCTCTCTATCACTTTCCAGCCTAGATTGCATAGTGACATCCTCTTGTGTAGCAAAGGCCATTTAGAATCCGGGTCATTTAAAAAATGACCCAGATTTCTCAATCCTAAACAGCCTATTGTCCTTTTCTTTGCCCATCACCTGCAGTGAACGCTGGTCACCTTACGTCTAGTTTGTCTTGATTTGGTAAAAGCAGTCCAGCTTTCCCTACCCCCGGGGCTCACGTAATGTCCAGCTTTGGGGTTGGGCTCATAACAAGACCAGCAAAACAGATAACCATTCCCTGCCACAGAGACTGGGTATGGGGTCTTATCCAATAAGGTGAGCTCTGCAATGTCTGAAGACTGGGAAGCAGGTAGGGGAAGCTGGTGAGGAGCAAGGCTTCACAGAGAGGTCAGAGGAGCAGACTGTGGAAATGACCATGAACCCCAGACCCAGCCATGCCAACCCCCTGTGCTTTCCAGATAATGAAACATCTGGGTATGGGTGACCTGCAACTCCAAGAAGTCTGATCTATCTATCCCTCCCATAAGCATTCCACAGGCCCTCACTGAGTCTCTGCAAAGTGGCAAGCTCTAGGCAAAGATGCTGGCTTCACTAACCTATAGGTATTGCCTGAAGCAGGTACCTTGACTAAGAAAGGTATCTAAGGAGGCCCAGCGTGGCTACTGACAGTCCTCCGCCTCAGGCAGAGTCCTCCCCAGGTCCTCTCTTTCCCCATCTCTGGGTAAATTCTATCATCTTCTCAGCCTTGGCCAGCACCCATTTCCTCCCCAGCCACTGCATCTTGGCACCCAGTCTCCCAAGGCTCACCTTGCCCGAGGACTTCACCCCCTTCAGGATACAGAGAAACACGATGACCCAGGCCAGCAGCAGGCAGAGGCAGAGGTTCCAGCGAATCTCCCCGGGTCGGCCAATGCCCTGGCTACCCTGAATGTGCAGGACATAGCGGCTGTGGGAAATAATGATTAGAGAATCCTCTGGTTATCCTGACACACACCGTGGGTATGGGGTGGGGGAGGGAGCCACGCACAGCCTTCCAGGCCAGATAGCTCTTTGTCTTGGAGTCCAGGAAGCTTGTCTCTATCCCCCACCCCATATACACACACACTCCTTTCGGGAGCAAAGAGCAGATACAGATACAGGCTTGATGGATCCGGTATTTGCACACATATACACATGTATGTATACATACATGCGCATGTGTGCTCCATTCAGGAGCCTGGCCATGGCTATGCTCCTCTGAGCCATGGTTCACTTGGGTAGTCCTACTTCCAAGACTCCAAAGCCCACAATCCCTCCTTTTGCCCCTTGGTTCTGCATGGTAGCTGCTCTCTCTGGTGCCCTAACTCTCCATGTGGATTCCCTAATCCTCTACAAAGCCTTTTCATTAAAATACCTCCAATTAACCATCTTGGCGGTGCCCTCTGCCTGGTTGCACCTCACCCAATGCGATCAGCCTTAGCATTGTCCCAGAGACCCTTGGCAGCCACAGCGACCGTGTCTTGAGTTTTTGCAAGACATACTCGAACTATTAGGTCATACTTTAGCAGATTCAGGCTCTCTGGCTGCCCTTGAAATGAACAAGGGAGTGGACCGTACAGCCCGTGCAAGCTGGGAGAGAGACTGGTTCAAGACACAAACCTACTGGGAGCCTTTGGGAACAATCCTTTACAGGAGGAGGGAAGGGACTCTCCATCCAGAGTCTGGGAGAGTCTAGAATATCCTGGAACTGGACTAAGTCAGGAAACCTTGGTGTCAGCATTATTGCTACCGAGCAAGCCTCTGGCCCTTGCTTTCTCAGCTAGGATGGGCTGGCGAGCCACCATGTCTTTCTGTGAGCTGCCATTCCTGGGCTCATGAGTTCTCGGCACTGTAATGATTGTTTTATCCATGTTGCCTTGTTGAAACCTCCCAGGCAACCTTTGCCTCACCTCTGCTCTTACACAATCTGAGGTGGTTCTAACTTTGGTAAGGCCCTGGCTCTGTGTTAAGTGCTTTACCAGTGGACATAGCACCTCAATAAATGCTTATTCAGAGGCTAAATATTTGAGTAACCTAAATAGATGACGTCCCATGAAGCAGGTGCAGCTATCACCCTCCCTGTGACAGTGGAAGAAACTGAGAGTCTCAAATGTCACTTTTGCTAATAAACATCACCCCTGTCAATAAACGGACACTGACTTACTAACCCCTTCACCCCTGGGGCTAGATGGCAGTTTTCGTGTGTTCATTCTTCTAATCTGCACTAGCTGCCTTCTGAATTAAGTTTACTCTAATTGTCTTATTTTAAAAATAGCTGACAAGGAAAAGGAATGAAGACCAGAATCCTTTGTTCCCACACACACACACACACACAGCCCAGGCTAGGCCAGCACAGCACCCCTTCCTCCTGCCCCACCCTCAGTGGTCACCCCAGTCAGGCTCACCTCCAGTACTCCTCACTGGGGCTGACGGTGCTGCTGAGGTTAAGAGGCAGCACCCCATTGCCATCCTTGGGGCCCCTGTGCTCCAGGCAGAGCTCTGTGTTCCACCAGTTACCACAATGCTCCCAGGGCAGGTTGCTGGTGAGGGAGGCGAAGAGGTAGAAGAGGACATAGGCGATGATCATGTTGTAGTAGATGGCCACCAGGCCTACAATGAGCAGCATGGCCGCACCTGCACCTGGGTAAGGGGAGAGACAGCATCACCTCCCTGGAAGAGCCTGGGAGCGGGGCAACCCCCCATGGCTTCCAGGGGCTCTACGCCAGACAAGAACCACTAAGCCTTACCTTTGAAGAGGGGGCTGATTTTCCAGACAGCCAGGGGTCCCAGGCTGGAGAACTGGCCCAGGGAGAGCTCAAGAAAGAAGAGGGGGATGCCACAGATGGCCAGCATGAGGAAGTAGGGTACGAGGAAGGCTCCTGTAGGGAGGTAGCAGATAGGGTTGGGATTAGGTGGACCAGCCCCTCTAAGGCTCCATACTGGCTGGCTCACCGCTGCCCCTTGACAGCAGCCACCTGCGGTAGATGGAGCACTTCTCCCAAGGTCACTGAGGCTGGGGGAGCTGATGGGTATGTATTCACTTCTGCAGCTAGAGAGCCCAGAACATGGGTGGGCACATGGCAGACACTCCAGAAACACCCGCTGAGTGACTGCATGAAGAGTGGATGAATGAGCTATCCTCCACAGCGTACCAGCTCCACACCTCCAGAATCTGGCTCCGATGGTCCCTTCCTCATGAAAGCCACCTCGGATGCTCTGGCTGGCACCTGAGATTTCATGGGCCCTGCAGTTTCCTGGGCCTGGTATCCCTCCCCTTCTCTTCACACATAGACAGCCACCTCCTTCAGACAGCTGCCTACCAGCAGATGGTTCTGGTAGAGCTGTAGTCATACAACTAGCCCTCTGGCCTCCCTCCCGAAGCTCCGTGGGTAAATATCCCAAGTGACGCTTATCACTTTCCTTGCAATTCTGTATTGATTCATTTCAGGTGATCTTCTAAGAGGGTGGCCAAACCCTCCAGAAGAGAGTCTATGTCTGGGCTCCCCACCCTAACTTCATGGAGGAGGGATGCCTGTCTGTGGAAGAAGTAAGGTCAACACTCAAAAAAAAAAAAAAAATAGGGGGCTGGAGAAAAGGCTCAGTGGTTAAGAGCACTGACTGCTCTTCCAGAGGTCATGAGTTCAATTCCCAGCAACCACATGGTGGCTCACAACTACCCGTAACAAGATCTGACGCCCTCTTCTGGAGTGTCTGCATACATGAAATAAATAAATAAATCTTTAAAAAAAAAAATCGGGAAGAAGGGATTGGGAGAGGAGAGGATCCTGGAGTTGTGGAAGCTGGTGGTGGACTCACAATTTTGCTTGCTCTAGTGTTACCTGGCTTCCTCTTTGCCAATACGCACTTCTTTAACAAGTTTGGGGGAGGGAGTTGGAGACACAAGAACATGGAGCCCTGGAGAAGACAGTTGGAAGGTTGAATCTGCACCATGTGACCCTAGACGGGGAACTTGGTCTCTCCAGACCCCAGCTACTTCAGCATTTCCGAGGTGCCTACCCAGAAAGGTTGCTATCAGGGCCTGAGGCAGGCACCAAGCCCAAGACCTGGCACTGGTATACTTCACCCTAACTATTGTTAATGAGGCTTAGAATGGTAACTTGATGGAGAACCAAGGACAAAGGGAATTAAGTGTAAAAATAGCATAGCGTTTTCAATGTGAGTGGAAAGAACCAGGAGAGGAGGGAACATGGAAGGTTCTAGAGAGGGAACTGTGAATGGAGCAAGGCCATGAGGGTGATGGGGGAGGGGACAGGATACAACAAAGCATATGAATAGTTTACACCCACCATGGGCGAGTGGGCAGCAATTTCTGCCCACCATTGGGTCTAGGAAAGCATTAGATCTTAGGGGGGAAACCTGGGTATCAGGCTGGAGATGCAAAACAGGAGGAGCAGAGTAGGTGGTGAAAAGGGACAAGCAGATAAGCTTCCTCCCTCTAACCTAAGGTCATTTCAAAGGCCATCCTCTAGCTCCCCCAAGCCTTGGTCTGTCACCCCAGCTACCCCCAAGAGGCTCCCAGGCCCATACCGCCTCCATTGGTGTAGGCTCGGTAGGGAAACCGCCAGACGTTTCCCAAGCCCACACAGTAGCCGATGCAGGACAGCAAGAAGTCCAGCTTGCCCGTCCAGTTGCCCCTGTCTGCTGCAAAGTCTATGTCCAGGTCCACATCGCCCTGGTCACTGGGAGTCATCAGCAGGTCTGGGGTGACAGGCTGCCAGTAAGAGAAAAGAAGCAGAGAGAGGAGGAAGGTGAGGCCAGATAGAACTGGGAACCCGAGCTGAGACCGTGGACTGAACAAGGCTGAGTGGGAAATATCCTATCAGGTTCACATGATCCAGTGATTTCACCTGGACCCAAGGGGGCCTAGCTTGCAGATCCTTAGAGACTAGCAGCTTAGGAAGCTGCCTGACTTCATCGTGGCTAGCAGAAATCGGCCAAGGATGACCCACTTTAATATCACTGCCAGTGATGATCTTTGTGGCAGTCACTGCGTATCGTCACTGTGGGTTAGTGATCACAGCAGTAAACATGCGACACATGAGCCAACCACTCATCCATACTCCATTTCAAGCATGAAGAAAGCTGAGGCTCCAGGAGGGGTCATGACCTACCTGAGGCTTTTGGCTGCTTGGCCAGGAGAACCAGGCCCGGCACCAGAACCCATAATGCTAAGGGCCTGGTCTTTTCCCTACAGTGTGGTAGCCAGACTGGAAGGTGTTCAGGACAAGAGGCTCCAAGGGGGACAGAGGGAAGAAGCCAGGGCATCCTTGGCACAGGAAGCAAAGGACTGCAGAGAATGTGGGCTCCCTGAGGAAAAGATCAGAATTCTGTCTCGTAGCTCAGAGGACATGGGGGGGGGGCTGTGGGTTTTGCCTAGCACTCAGGAGGAAGCCTCTGACGCCTTGCTTCAGAAAGTCACCATCCAGCTATCATTAATGCAGAACAGAGTGCAGAAGAGAAGGCAGCCAGTTGTCTTGGCTGTCTCCTTCCGTGATTCATTGTGGTCAGAGAGGTCCACTGGGTAATCTCCCTGTGGTCGGGGCTGAGAGGTTGGGGTCAGCTCCTTTTGGCCATCAAGAATGCAAGTTGGCCTATTTACAAGTTACTCTGGTTACGACCTGGAGGAAGCTCAGAGGCACTAGAACCACCTGAAATTCAGAGAGGAGCTCCCAGCAGGGACCATGGGAACGGGTCAAAAGATGGCAGCCTACCTTGCCTGCTTGCTTCTGAAATTCCCTAGTTCCCAGGAAAATGGAATTACAAAGTAGGCCAATCAGTAAATATCCAGCCCTGGTATGCACCTCAGGAGAAAAGCCCCTCCCTCAATTCTATCAAATACACTTGGAGGAATTCCTGGGAACTGGGAGACTGTTTCTGGACCATGGTCTATGCTAATACACCGTGTGACCATAGTCTTCTGACCATAGTCTGTTTCCCCATCAAGACAGGGTGGAGACTGGGTAGATCGATGTTTCCAGAAACATGTCCTTTGAGACGCTCCTGGCATAGGCATTCTGTGGAAGAATTGTTCAGCCAAAAGCTGCCTTAACTCAATCTAAGCTGGGTGGTGGTGGTGCACGGCTTTAATCCCAGCACTTGGGAGGCAGAGGCAGGCAGATTTCTGAGTTCGAGGCCAGCCTGAGACACCTGAGAAACCCTGTCTCGAAAAACAACAACAACAACAAAAACCAAACAAATAAAAAACAAAACAAAACAAAAAACAAACAAAAAAAAACACAATCTAAAATTTATGTTTCACTTGCAGGACTGGTCAGCTCATTGAATGGGTCGGGACATTCCAAATAGGGACTAGAACGCACTGTTCCTAATTTCAGTTTCAGGAAAGGGTCTCAAGGAGCCAGCATGCTCCTTTAGAGATGTGAGCCTAGACAATGTCAGGGAGCCCTCTGTTAGAGGTCTTAGCCAGAGCCTCACCATGACTGAGGGCCTCCCCAGGGACTCTGAGCCAAGCCACTGACCAGAGGAGTTTCCGTCCCAAAGACGTTCCACCACCCAAAACAGAGAGGGACAGAGGAAGCTTCGCTGGGTACTGGCTACACAGGGATCAAGATGAGATGAAAGGAGGGCTGGGGTGTGGCTCTGTGGTAGAGCATCTGTCCGAGTGCACCAGGCCTGGCTTCCCTGTTCCCTGGCAGGAGAACAGGGGTGAATGAAGTATCCCACAGCTGGAGATGTCTGCTCTAGTGTTGGGCTGCCCAGTGGATCCTCACCCTGCACTGAAATGACAGTGCTGGGCTGGCTGAGTGATAGTCGTGTGACCATGATGGCAATCTTGTCTGTGGCTGGGCAATGGTGACAGGGACAGCTTGAGATGGCTGTGGGTGACGGTGACAGACAAAATGAAAAAGGTACTTTAAAACTGAGACGATGGCAGGAATGGCAGTTTTCTGCTGCAGCCTAGGACAGGCTGAGGTGAGGGTAGAAGCCACTCCCAGGCTTGTCTGGGCTCTCCCCTCCCCTCCACCTCTCTACTCTCTTCCCCTGAGGCTGCCTCTTTACTTAGGAGAACCAGCCTTTTGGGGGACCCTCAGGCTTCTACAGGAACTCTAAGAGGGAGTTGATGGCAGCCAGCTGACGTGACCCCTGTCGCTAGGTTGCAAGGTAGGCCTGTCATCCTGAGACCCTCTGCCTCTTTCAGGCCAGCTGACAGGAGGTCCCAGTAATGAGGCTCCTCTGATCCCCTCAGAGATGCTGCCCTTTCCATACTTGCAGAGCAGTCCGATCTGTTTCCATGGCGACAAGAGTTCTAAGAGCAGGAGGCTGCCAACTGGTCCTCCCCCAATCAGAAGGAAGCTTGCTCCTGTTCCAGGGCCAGGAGATGGGGGTCCCCCAAAGATGAGCCAATCAGGAACCTGCATGGAGCCCTAGCCCCACTGTCAGGTGAATCCTAGGAGGCTGGCACAATGAGGATGCGGCTGTTCCAGGAGCAACAGACGGCAGGCAAATAAATGGGGCAGGGCCAGAACCTACCTGGCTTGCTCTCCATTTCCACCTGTTTGGGAGCTCCCACTCCCCCCACTTTGGGTCATGCAGGAACACACTTCTGAGCATGCACCTGCACCCTCTCTTTTAGGGACCAATAGATATAGGTCCCCACTCTCAGGCATCAAGAGAAAGGGGGATTGAGAGAGAACACCCTGCCACCCAGGAAATATCTTCTACCTTCTTGGAAAGACAAAGGCAACCTGGATTCCCACTTCACTGCAGGAAAGAGAGCTCCAGAGAGAAGAGGGAGGGGCCCAAGGTCAAATGGCAAGCCAAGGTCAGAGCATCTACTAAGGCAAGATCCGGGCCCCATGATGATGCTTCTGCTGGCCCAGCCTGGTCTTGCTCCTAGAGGCCCCCTTCTCTCTGAGACGGTGGGAGGGTGGGTTGTCAGTACTGCTCTGCTTGTTCTAGGTAGCTTCTACTTCCAGGTAAGTCACGAAGCACTCCTGTGCTTCTCAGCTGCTCTGTCTAGAAAATGGGGTTACTGGGGTCTAATGGATGGCTGAAGGAGCAAAGGCCGGAGAAGATTCTCCGAGGTACTCCGCAAGAGCTTCCTACCACGTGGCTGTTTCTATCATGTGTGGCTGTGACAGAGAAGGGCAGGGGCTCTTGTGGGAAGGGAGAGCATAGGAGAGAGAGAGAGAGAGAGAGAGAGAGAGAGAGAGAGAGAGAGAGAGAGGACCCTGGGGAAAATGGGGACAAGACCAAATAGGAGACTACAAACAGTTTCAAGAAGTGACTCTTGCCAGCCAATAGAAAAGATCCCAGTGTTCCCAGGTTTGGGATCATAAGGTCAGAAAGCTTGAATGAAAGCGTGTGTGTGTGTGTGTGTGTGTGTGTGTGTGTGTGTGTGTGTGTGTTGTGATAACAGCAGCCAGTCCCTATGTAGTCTTCTCACGTGTGCCTGCCCCTTCCAGTTCATAGCATCTCCAAATCGCACACAGCCCAGTGGGGGAGGGGTTCTTAGCTCCATACTGGAGATGGATGGTTGGAGATCCGACTTGACCAGTCACCACCAAGCGTAAGCTTCAGTAACAGTGTTCGGGAGTTCTCTTCCCTTGTCTAGCGCTGGGACTTCAAAGCTTGTCACCGGAAAACTTACCTCAGTACTCCCCCTCCCCCACAAACAACTGAGAAGTCCAGCATGGACAGGTGGGGGATCAAGTTCTGGCTGACATCTCTACTGCTACCCCTACCTCTCATTCTTAGGTTCCCGGACCCCACCCTTGCCTCCCTTCAACCTGATCACGGACTGTCTGGGGTCTCCGCGGGGGAGGGGGGCTTTTCCACAGGAAAGGGAGGATGCGGTGAAAAGGGACAAGGAGGACATCAGAGGGGCCCCAGCCGGCAGGGCCCAAATCCTCAGGACTGAAGTGCGTCCGTCTGCTAGAGGCTGGCAAAGGCCCTTTTGGTATAGAGTGCCCAGGTGAAGCCAGGGCGAGATTCCAGCCCCAGGAGAGCCCAGCTCAATGTTGACATTCAGCTTCTAACGCCCCCACCCTAAGTCAGGCCCTGGTAGAACGGATGGAGTACCGGGAGAAGGATATTTGACCCCTGCCACCCATCCGTGCCTCCTGGGGCTGCAGACACCTGTTTGCAGGCCGGTGCACAGTGAACCTGGACCCTAACACTACACCCGGAGACATCCGGAGAGATCGTGACCCCGCCCCTCCCTGTAATCCAGTTTGGGAGGTTCTCTAGTCCAGAGCAGTGCAGGGGGCATCCCTTTGGCCCGTCGATCCTCCCAGCCTCGCTTAGGTGCGCTCCGCCCTCGTGCCCTACCTTGCGGAGGTGAGCGTCCTGGAGCTTCTTCATCTTGGAGAGCCGGCGCGGGCAGCTTCCAAGAGCGCAGAGAGCCAGCGAAGCGGGCGCCGAGCACTGGTCCTACCTCTGCGCCTTTGCCCCCACAGCTCCCGCGCACGAGCTGGGGAGGGCGCAGGCGCTGCCGTGAGGCCGCTGCGGGCGTGGGGTGCTACGAACGCCCTGCCTCTCCCTGCGCAGCGCCCTAGGCTGAGGAGACACCCAGACGGATCCGATGACGGACAGACGGCGGCGGGGTGGGGGGGATGGGCGCGCCCCCGCACGCAGAGCTGCGGATTGGAGCGGCCCGAGCGGGTGGGGAGGGGGTGCGTGACAGAATCCATCGGTCGCAGCTACAGTCTTCTGCGTGACCTTGGGCAAGTGAATGCCCGTCTCTGGGCCTCCCTTTCATTAGTTGGGTGAGGAGAGAGGCAGGCAGAGTGCTCCTGTCCATTAAAATGCCGGTGTGAGGTTCCAGCACCGAACTCCATCGTCTTTGTTGATGACCTTAAGTTTCCTGCAGGGCAACCTCGTTCCTTTATGTCACTTTACTGGGGTGTAAAGAATTCAGAGAGACCAAACATAGAAAACAGCCAGCATGGAGCTGCTGCACACAGTAGGCACACAAATAATGTTAACCTGCTCACTCAGCCACCAGCCATTCGCCCAGTTGATCAGTGCTTATCCAATACCTTAAAATGATCCTGGACCACATCTTGTTTTCTCAACCCAGAGAAGCGGTTGTTTAGTCCTTTCAAGGATGAGGAAACCGAAGGACAGGGAAGGTAGTTACTTACTCAAGGCCACGCAGTTATCATGTGACACCAAGGGATAGAGTTCCCATATGCATCGGTTCTCAGCATGACTTCTTTTCTTGGGATAAAAGTGTAGTTAGGAGGTTTGGGGGAGTGGAAGGGCCAGGCAAGTGTTACCACGTTGTGGCTCGTGATGTAATGTTAAAGCAGGTTCCTGTCTATCAGCACTATTATGGCCTGAGGGCTATACACTTATCTCTGACCCCAGCCACCAACCAACAGAAGTCTGGCTAAGCTCTCAGAGAGCAGCATGACCAGTCTTTGAGCCTTCGGCTAGGATGGTTAAGTGATAACTGGAGTGATGGAGCAATCAGTGGACTAGTTTGCTGGGATGAACCACCCGTTGGGAGCCAGGTATGGAAAAAGATCCTCTAAAGCTCCGCTAAAGATGCCCTCTTTAGACATTCAGTGTCCAAATTTGGGAGAGGCTCGGGTAGAGTCTGCTCTGATCTTTGGGGTTTGAGAGGAGGGCTGGATTCCAGAGTTCCTGAGCTGGGGCGGGAGGCTGCGTCTCCTCCCCAGCCTCTGAGATACAGCTAGCAAGCCACGGCTTCCCTGACTCAGGAGGACAGAGCTTCTTCTGGCTGCTTCTACCCCTAGGAGCCTCTGGGGGCCAAGATGAGTGTACTTCTTGAGTCTTGCTGTATTGTGATGGATGCCCATGTCCAGTATCCAACGATGAATTCTCCCCAACAGCTCCAGAAAAGCCGGTATGTATAGATTACATGTTATACATGAAGAAAACTTTTTCAGAGGAATGATACCGTGTGCCCAAGATCTCAGAGAATCTCTGGGCTTTGGGAAGAAGCCTGGGGAGGAGCAGAGGCCTGGGGGCCAAGGAAGGAGGCTCACGTAGGTCCCATTCTCCAGTTTCCTTTACCCTCTCTCTCCCCCTACCCTCCTTTGATGCTGGAAGCTGTCAGGCCTTTGGAAGGTCTAGAGAACTTTGAGAACAGTAGATAGGGCGAAGCGGCTGATTCTAGATCCCAGAAAAAAAAAATGGCCTCTTTCTGGCCCTTGCATAGCAACACCTGCTTGGGATTCAGGGGTGAGACTGAAACTTAGCCTTCCTCGAGCAAGTATATTATGTGATGACCACTGAGCTTTGGATGACAGTCACTGAGGGTATGGTGGTGTGTACGTGAGCTGAGTCCATACTTTCCAGATGGGGAAACTGAGGCCCAGAGAGGGCGGGGCTTGCAAAAATCACTCAGGGTTGGGCAGAGCCACACCTGGAATAAAGGACATGAGCCTACCCACACTACACTTCCTGCTTACCTCTGCCACCATCTCCCGGTCACCAGCCTTGGGTGGGAAGAAAAAAGTGAAACACTAAGATTTTCAGGCAGATGTTGCCTATGTCAGTCATTCTATCCCCTGAAGCCCCAGCTTGGCAATGATGTTAACCAAGGGTCCACTGACCAGGCAGCTTGCCTGTTCCCTATCCTCCATCGGGAGGGGTGAGGGTTGTTGAAGCTAAATGCTCGCCTCTTCCCTTCCCTCCCCTACCCCTCCTTCTCTCAGCGTCTCCTGGTCTCACCACAAGCCAGAAGTGAAATGGGAATGTGTGCTGATTTAAGGAGAGTGTTAGATGAAAATGTACTTCCTTTATTATATAGGGAGATATTTTTAAAAGCATATAAATAAACATTTTTAATTTGCTTAAGCGTTTGGATTTTTGTCACCGTAGAGCATGTGTTTTGTCACACGAGGAGTGGTGACTGTGGGAAAATGAGGCTCCAGACTGCCGGTCCATCTGGTGCAGCGGGGAGGACGGCGCCCTTCTGGAGCATCCCGCAGGCCAGGATCACCCCCAGGGCCACTTTGGTGGGGCTGCCAGCCTGTGTGTCCCCATCTCAGGGCCACACTGCTTGTCTCAGAGATCAAAGACCTCCTTCAAGTTTCTGCTCTCTCGCATGCGTGCATAACCTCTCAGCCAATGCAGCCCACCTCTTCCAAGGCACTGGGCTTCCAACCTTGAGTCTCTCTAGATCATTCCTGGGCTGCGGATAGTGGCTTCGTAGTTCTTCCACAGGGTGAGAGGTCTCAGTGGGGAGTTAGGGTGCTATGGATCCAAGGAAACTATGCACAAAATAGTCCTGGCATGTGGTGTTCTCATTTGCAAGGGCCCAGCTTTGTGCCTCAGAGGTCCAGGCCAAGCCAGATCTACTATGGGAGCCTAGATCCCCAGTAGCAGCTTGGGACTGCCACCCAGCAGAGGGACATGTACAGTTCTCCTGTACAAAACAGCATCTGCTGTCCCCAGAGGATAGATAGGTGGATCCCTCTCTCTCTAGGGCAGTTGCAGGGTCTGATGCAACCTGAAGAGGTCTCTTTTCTTAGTTACGGCTGCACTGCAACCTCTTCTGGAACTATTTTTTTTTTTTTATCTGAACAGAGTGTCAGTATTCCAGGTTGGCCTTGAACTTACTATGTAGCCAAGAATGAGCTTGGATTTTTCATCTTCCTGCCTCTGCCCTTCAGGTGTGGCGATTACAGGCTTGTGCTACCATACCCCGTTTTTCCCCATACTGAAAACTGACCCCAGGGCTTCGTGCATCTCTACCAACTGAGCTATATCTCCAGCCCCTCCAGTGGAGTGCTTTAGGTGGTAGTATGCTTGGAGAGATATATAGGCAACTTCTCTTTCCCATGGAGTTTGAAAGCTCATGAACAGGTGACCCACATGCTACCTCCTGAGCTCCCATATGGGTGACAACTGTAGCTCCATTACCTGCTGGGAAGATAGGTCTTCTAGAGCCAGGGCCTCATCTCATGCCACGGACTATCCTCAGCGTTGTGGTGGTTGCAACTGCAGCTAGATATAATCATCTAAATGATTATCTATTTAGATGCTAGATATAAGCATCTAAAATGGGGTGCAAAACATGGGCTGGACTTGTGCCCCTCAGTCCCAAGAATAGCTACTATAGTTCCCCTTGACAGACCAGGAGACCCCGAGAGGCTAAGCACCTTAGTTAGCTTCCAGGTTTCATAACTGGAGCCCAGCCCACTTAACTCCAAAACCTGAGGCTCCATTCAGTCATGGAGACAGTATGGCCTGCCGGCCCCAAACTTCCAGAACTCCCTTGTGTATGTGTGTTTGTGTGTGTGTGTGTGTGTGTGTGTGTGTGTGTGTGTGATGCTCATAGGTACTTGTGTGGGTTTACTGGGTAGGAAGCATGGGGAACAGACAGAATATTTAACTCAAACCTGTAATCCCAGCATTCTGGAGGCTAAAGTAGGAGGATCACCATGTGTTTGAGGCCAGGCTAGACTATATGGTGAATTTCAGGTCAGTCTGGCCAGGTAAAAGCATTTGCTGCATAAATTCCATTTATGCCCAAAACAAGTGCACCAGAGCGGAAACTGGAGGCCCAGAGAGGGGAAGGATCTACCCTCTGGGTCATGCAGATCAGAAAGCTCAACTCACTGCCAGCTCCCAGCCTCTCCCGGCTCCATTCTTCTGGTGCCACCTGGTTCCACAGGCTCAGATGTCAACTGCTCCAGAGAAGCCCTACCTGTCCCCTCAGAGGATGGCAGGAGGAGAGGAGGCTGGTGTGCTGGGCCTGGGAACACCTGTACACTGTTATCCCAGGCCAGGAGCAAAGGGCAAAGGCAGGCAGGCTGCACACGCTTTTTATGACCTAGCCACCTCCCAGAACAGTAAACAAAGGGGCAAGCAGCTGGCACCAGAGCCTTCGGGGCAGAGAAGGTCCTAAGTAGTTGGCTTCTGCCTACCTCTGGGAAAGATAGGTAAGGAGAACGTCTCCCAGAAGCTCAGAAAATGCTTTAAGTTCCCATTGCTTCGGTTCTTTCTTCCCTCCTGGATCTGACCAGCACATACAAGTCCTAGTTCAAGTACTGCCTCTTCCAGGGAAGCCTTCTAGGCCTCCCGATGTGCAGGGAGCCTGCTCTACTCTCCGTTTCCACAGGCACCACGGTTTCCTGCCATGTTCAGAACAAAGTTCTGACTGGCCCTTATCTTCTTACATTCACACCGCTATATGACATGTGACACTCTTCCCACTGGGCCAAGGACTGTATGCTTCTCAAGGCAGCCATGCCTGGCACATAAGGTACCATGTGAATGGCAATGCTGAAGGAAAAGCCTGAGTTAAAGCACGGAAGGATCAGAAGGTGGACAGGTGGGCGCTGGAGCTGCCGCTCCCACAAAGAACAGTGTCTCTTCAGCCCCGGACCTGCTTTGGCAGGGCCCTGTTTGATCTGTCTTATTTTAAAGGTGACCTCATTGTGTGTGGGGGAGAACCACAGAACAGAGAGGAGACACACAATCATAAGAAAGAGTGATAGTGACTAAACTTTTTAAAAAATTCCTTTAATGCCATTGTATGATTTTTATAAATTGTTTAAAAGGGAAACACTTATTCCTGAAGCCGCATCCAAGAGATTCCACTCTACTTAACCCCTGTACAGTTGTGAGTCCCCCATGGTCTGGGGGCTCCCTGGGTGTGATGGGTAGTCTGTGGGAAGGTGGGCATGAGCAGGTAGGTAGACTCATAGAGTCTACCCTGAGAGCCTTCCCCTCCATCCGCAGGCCTCCCTGGATGCTAAGGAGGGGACAAGCTCTGTGTCAAGAGCAGTGGCCAATTGCCCAGCCTCTCCCTCATGCCCAGTCCTGATGGCTTTGTGGTCCTCCAGGCTCGGGGGTGGGGGGCAGAGCATGGGGTGCTAGGGCAGGTGAAGGTGAGGCTGGAGGAGGAGACAGGTGGGACAGATAACACCCTTGTGCTTCACGTGGGAGTGTAGACTCATGTACCACCTTCTCTCAACATGGACTCCTCTCCAGAGCCAGTGTGGTCCATACACCAGCCTTCCACCTCACTCTGGAACCCTTGGAGGAGAAGGCCGAGCCTCAACTTTGTCTTGACAGCTCACTGAGCCCTCTGAATCTTGGGGAATCTCCAGGTGACTGAGGCTTCTCATTGGGCTTCCCCATCACCACCGTGGCCTAGGACATAAGAGCTTGTCCAACAGGCTCATCACACAGCCCGGCCAACAAAAGGCAGAGAGTAGGCAAGCTACTTTTCCTAGGTAGGCAGTTTGTCCACAGTGACCCCCAAAGGTCAGCAGCGGGGCTGGAACTCAGAACAGACTCCTTGGGCTCCAGGAAGCCAGGTGCCCAACATTCAAGTCCCTAGATCCCTGGACCCCAGGCTGGAAGGGCCTAGGATAGAAACTCCTCCTTGACGGGCACCGGGGAGGGGGTGCCCAGAAGGCCAGCATTGGTGTGGCATAGACTACCCAGGGGTGGCCCTGATGGTGTGGGGGTGCCATCCAGGGGCAGGGGCAGCTGTGTGGGAGGCAGGGGCGGCGGCTGCTGCTGCTGCTGCTTCTTCTTGTTGACTTTGCGCTCCTTGGCCCGGCGGTTCTGGAACCAGATCTTTACCTGTGGGATTGCAGAGAATTTATACCACAGGGTTAAGAAGGAGCTGAGTTGGGGGAGGGGGTCTTCATGATCCACTGTCTGCTCCTGACACCAGACCCCGGGGACTAAAACACATTCTCCCTGTGCTCTAGACACCCTTCTCTGAAACCTCCTTCCTCCCTTTCCAAGGCCCCAGTTCTCCAGAGCCCCTGTGTTCTATGACTGCCCTTCCTTTGGGTCTGAATAGCATTGATCACCAGCCACTGTACCATGTGTGTGTGTGTGTGTGTGTGTGTGTGTGTGTGTGTGTGTGTACACGCATGTGTGTATATGTTTGTTTGAAGTAATGTTGGGCTTAGTTGGGAGTGTGGCAGTGGTCCAGGTGTGTTTTTTGTGCCAGAAGTCTGGAGACAACCTATCTCTTTTCTTTTTGTGGGCTCTGTCCATGCACAGCAGCCTGAAAGCCCGACTCTGGGCCTTGCTACTTGAGCTGAGGTGGGGGACCCACCTACCTGCCGCTCTGTGAGCCCCAGGTTAGCAGCCAACTCAGACTTGCGCCGGATGGTGATGTAGCGGCTGTAGTGAAACTCCTTTTCCAGCTCTAGGCGTTGGTGGTCTGTGTAGACCACACGGTACTTGTCCTTGGTCCGAGTCTTACCTGCGGAGAAGAAGGGCAATGAGGGAAGGTGAGTGTGGCAGATGCTCAGGAGGGACCAGGCAACCCCTGACAGGAAGCTGATGACAAGGTTGTGGCCTGAAGCCAGCTATGTCAGCTGTGACAGGCAAGGCTGTTCACTGGAGGGCCTCAGAGCTGTGTGGTAACAAACTTTCCAGATGGTTTTGGCTCTGGGGTCTCCAGAGCATAAGTTTGAGCATGAGTCATGAAGGGGACACCTGGCTGGTTAGAAGACACCTGGCTGGTGAGGGTAGACTAAGGATAAAGGGGATTACCAGATGCTCCTCCCTCCTGTGCAAGGATGAGCCAATGGTGAGGGCAAACAGGATTTGGAAGTACCCTGTGACTGGGGGCTTCCCAATTCTACTGAATGCTAGCCCAAAGTAAGACAGGAAGGCCTAGAGCTGCTAGTAGACCCTAGAATCTGCACGGTGTTCAGAAGGAACACTCAAAACACCATTCCCTACTCTAGTCAGGAGCCACAGGGTTGATCTGCCCTAGCTGTCCACACTCCCTCCTATGTTCCATGTACAGAACGTCAGTGACTCAGTTCGTTCCACTGGACAAACCGAGTCACTGTCTCAAGTTACACGCTGTGGTGGGCAGGGAACAAAATAAAAAGTCCTTGCTTGGATGCTAGGAGAAGACGACAGACAAAAAGAAAACAAAACCAGAAAGCATTTGCTTCGTTCACCGGCAATTATTTTGAGGAAAAGAAAGAAGGCAGGGAACCTAAGAATTGGGCGGTGGGAATTTCAGAGCGGTGCTAGTGGTGTCAGGTGGCAGGCACCTATGGTCCTAGCTATTTGGTTGGGTCACTTGAATCTAAGAACTCAAGAGCAGCCCAGGTAACATAGCAGGACCCCAGTTTCAAAAACCAACAAAACAAAAATCCAACACAGTGGTTCTTGAAGCCTAACGGAGAGAACGGGCAGATAGATACCCAGGGAAATGGAATCTGGGGCAGTGAACATGGAGGGCAAAGGCTTTGAGGTGGGGATATCTGAGGATGAGTGAGGAAACTCGTGGGACAGAAGCAAAGAGGAAAGGGGCAGGGGCAGATGTCAAGGGAAGGGCCTTAGGTTTTACTCTGTCTGGAATGGGAGAGCCACTGTGTTCTAAGCAGAGGCGACATGTTTTTCTTGTTGTGTGGTGAGTGGAGGAGGGGGAGGCTGTCATGTCTCAGGACGAGAGGGTGGTGACTTGGTTTTTAGATGCTGTTGCTTGGGCCAGGAGCTGGACTTAAGGGCTGCCTGCGGTTGTCTTTGGAACTGAGCTTGGAAGGCTGTCTGGGGCAAGTATTACAGTATGGGGCCTGGGTAAGCACTAGCTTTCTCTGGAAGAAGCTAATACATGGCCAAACTAGAAGGTACATGCTGACAGTAGGCATGCACACACACTAGGGCACAACGGATCTTGTATAACCCTGGAACCCCTCCTGCCAAGTGCCCACAAAACAGCCTGGTCTTTGACTCCCTGCTCTGGCTCTTCCTGTCTCCTCCCCCCACCCGTGCCCCTGCACTAAAGACCTGCACTTGGCCCACCTCCACCCATCCATCCCACACAGCCTGGCTGGAAAGCCCTCGGCTCTTCTCCAGGCAAGTGGTTCTGTGGGGAGTGGGAGACAACAGCTGTTCTTAGGCGGCTTCTCCTTGGGTTTCTGCCAGAGCCGGCAGAACCACACTGGCCATTTCCATATGCGCCAAGCTTGCAGGACCACCTGACAGCAGGGACAGAGCACTGGACAGCCTGCAATCCTGTGCCAGGCCTGGTTAGAGGAGGGGTTGAGGGAGAGGTTGTCGAGGCCTTGGCTCCAAGTGTGGCTCCTCCTTGACCTAGAAAAGTCAATCCTGGCTCAGAAACAGCTCTGCCTGGGGCTACTACCACCACAGCCTCTCTGGGCTCTGAACCCACAGTCCACTGGGATCACTAGCTGGGGCTAAGAGTCCCCGGGTTTCAGTCCCCTGCCATCTTACTGATAACGAGACTATGGTATAAGGTGGTCATGTGGCTGCTGGGGGTTTCCCAGGCAGGTCCAATTGCAGCTGTGGATCAAAAGTGTTCCATGGTAACTATGAATGTGGTCCCACACACTTTCAGATTATTTAATGTACTCTATGTACTCTATAATTCTAATGTATTACTTCATGTAATAACATCAAAAAGTTAGGTACTCCTGCTAGATCTACTTCAACCTCCCCACAGTCAAGGTCACCCTCTAGTCTCTCTGCTGCCTCCAAAGCACAACTCCTGTCTCACCATGGTTAAGTACCACTGAGCTACCAACATCCTTTGTGTGAGCAATAGAAGCTTACAGAGCAGACCACACTTCTGTGGCCATTCCCTGGAATGATGGCAAGGGCGGACTGTAAAACGTGGATTGGACTATGCTTGAGGGCCTTGAGCTAGAACTTTCAAAAGCCGGCAAGACTCCTAGCTGTCTCCAGGAGGATAAGCTAGGCAGCAGATGGAGCTCTGCTTGCAAGAGCCCAGGCTCAGTCATGAAGGCAGCTGCTCTCTTAGAACCTAGCTCGACTGCCCCATCTCTGCATCTGTCTCTGTCTCTATCTCTGTTGCTCCCACTCCTTGTGGTGAGCAGAAGGGACCCACAACAGTCATTTACAGCTGGGATCCGGGCCACAGAAAACTGCTCTCACTGAGGCCGTCAGCCGGGTGATGACATGAACTGAGAGTAGGGTATTTTGATCGCCAGCTAGCTCTTCCTAAGACAGAGAGAATGGTAACTAGACAGTACAGAGTGCTGGCTGCATTGCAGCACCTCTGTTCCCAGCAGGGTCAGGGTAGCCCTAGTCCATAGGCTTAGAGAGAGGTTGATAGGAATAGGAACCATTGGCAAACTTCTATATAGTCCGGCTGCTTAAAGAATACAGATTGATTCTAAGAGAACAGCCTGGCAATGAACAAAATGTTCGATTCCCTGTGAGGCCCAGAAACAAGAGACTCGCACATAGTATTTGGGGTGAGCACTAATTAGATAGAGCATGATCCTAGGACAGAACTAACCACCGTGTCGTTTGGCTTTGTGTCAAGTCTTAGCTTTGGGCCACAAGCTCTATTTCTAGGACACAACCTCACAAAGAACCGCCGGCAACAGTGAACATTGATGCTAGCACAAGACTAAGAACAATGTCCACATCCCTGAGTAGGAAGTGGCTGCACTAAGATACGGAGCACCCAGGGAGAGGAGCACTAAGCAACTGTTGAGGCATCCAGACGAGGGAGCAAGACACAGGATGCTATGAGCAAAGCCTGCTCCCAGGCTGGGGAAATGGCTGTGAGCAGGAAGTGCTTGCTAAACTAAGATGAAGACCTGAGTTTGGATCCGCAGCACCTACGTAAGCCAGTTGTGGTGGCTCCCTCACCTGGAATCCAGTGCTGTGAGTATAAGGTGGAGACTAAATCCCTGGGGCTCACTGGCCCAGTCTTGCTGAAATGCTGAGCTGCAGGTTCAGTGAGAAACCCTGCCTCAAAAAACAAATTGGAAGCCGGGTGTGGTGGCACACGCCTTTAATCCCAGCTCTTGGGAGGCAGAGGCAGGCGGATTTCTGAGTTTGAGGCCAGCCTGGTCTACAGAGTGAGTTCCAGGACAGCCAAGGCAACACAGAGAAACCCTGTCTCAAAAAATAAAAAAGTAAAAAAATAAAAAACAAGTTGGAGTGCAATAGAGAAAGATGCTCCAAGTTATGTTTGGTCCCCACATGCCTAGGTACAGGTGAACACATCTGCTTATGAACATACACACACGAAAGTGTATAACTTTTTAAAAACTTAAAAAGTACGACATAACTCTGGGCGCTGGTGGTATACACCCTTAATCCCAGCACTTGGGAGGCAGAGGCAGGCAGATCTCTGAGTTTGAAGCCAGCCTGGTCTACAAAGGGAATTCCAGGACAAGCAGTGCTACACAGAGAAAACATGTCTCAAAAAAAAAGTGCCATATCATCGTAGATGTGTATAATTTTTTGGTTAGTTTTTTTCTTTTTTCCTGAAGATAGAGAAGCTGCCCTCTCTGGGAAGCCAGGTGGAGGTGGGAAGCTGGTGTGGGGGGGGCGGGGGTTGGGCTTTAGAAGGTTTCAGTTTTATTGTGTGCAAATGTCCAATGTATTATTCGTATCTGTGGTGTGTGTATGCGTGAATGTGCATGTGATTGTGCATGTGCATGTCTAGGTGCATGTATGTGTCCCTGAGGCTGACTCCAGGGCCTCGTCATAATAGACAAGCATCCTACCTCAGGACATATCCCCCCAGCCCTTTCTGTACTTTTTAAACTTTGAGACAGAGTTGCCCAGGCAAACCCTGTATTCACTTTGTTGTCCAGATAATTCTTGATCTTGAAAGCTTCCTGCCTTGGCCTCTTGTGAGTACCGTGACAGATTTGCATCACCAGGCCTGGACTTTAATTGTTTAAATTTTGTAAGCTGGCCTTGGACTCACTACTATGCAGTGAGGGTGGTTTTAGGCTCCTGGTCTTCTTGCCTCTGCCTCCAAGTACTAGGATTACAGGTGTATACTACAACACCTGGCTTATGCTGAGAATTGAAGCCAGGGCTTTGTGCATGCTAACACAGCACTTTACTGAGCTACATTCCCAGCCCCTAAACTCTGTTTTTTTTTTTTAATACTTTTAGAACTTCATACATATATACAATGGGTTTTGATCATATCTACCCTGTGCTCTCCTCCAGCTCCCCTAAGATTCCCCTTCTCGTTCCCACCATGCATCTACCCACTCCTTCCTCTTCCCTCTCCTCTAACCCAGAGTCCACTTAGTGCTGTTTGCATGTGCATGGGTGTGCACTCATCCACTGGGGCATGGGCAACCTAGAGTGGCCACACCAAAGAAGAATGACTCTCCTTTCCCCAGTGGCCATCAACTGCCAATAGCTCCTCAGCCAGAGGTGGGGCCTTGTGAGCCCCTCATCCTTGGAAACTATTTCCAGTGACAGTCAGGAGCCCTGGGTTCTGAAGCTCTGGACAGAGCTCAAACTTGTACTCTCCCTAATAACTGTTAATGAGCACATGAGTCCCCTCTGGAACCCAGGGAGGAAGGGCAAGGTGGTGCATGAGAGGGACAGAGCAGGGAGGGGGCCAGGGTGAATGATTTACAGGTTCCTGGGACACTGGGGCTGAGGGGGAAGTCCAGGCTCCTGTAACAGGTGTCTGATGAGGGGCCGGCCACTCCCAGGTTCAGAATGAGTAACTTGTAGGCAAGATGCCAGTGAGAATTGGTAAGGGGAGAGGGTACAGACCTTCAGGGCTAAGGACAGTGCCCAGGGCCTCAGCTCACTCATCTAAATGGAAAGCTCACTCTCCGCTCTGGTTCTGTCATCTGCAGAATGTCTGCAGAATGCAGCCCATAGGACAGGCTGTAATGAAAGGCGTGAATGGATCTCCACATCTCTAAAGCATGTGTAGATTAAGGTCTAGAGAAGGCACAGGCAGACAGTATTCTGTGCCTGGCCCTTAGCCTCAGTACTCCTGGTGAGCTGTCCTGAAAATCCTGGCCCCCAAGATTTGGAGTAGAGCTGACACTGGCTCCTAGGGGTTAGTACTCAGCTAGCTCTCCAGGTGTCTCTGCTATGTGCTTGTTTGAACAAGCAGACCTCTACGGATGTGCAGGGGACCCACGTGCCAGGGTGGCTAAGGATCATCTCTCTACCTCTCTGGGCCCCATTTTCTTAATCTGTAATATGGAGATAACCATTAAGGACAGTCATGGTAGCTATGGACCAAACACTTTGTGTATGTGCCTCAACAACTTGGTTTTTGTTTGTTTACTTGGTTGGTTGGTTTGTTGGTTGGGTCTTTTTGTTTTGTTTTGTTGTTTCTTTTTGTAACAGCCCTGGCTGTCCTGGAACTTGCTTTGTAGACCAGGTTGATCTCAAACTCACAAGAGATTAACTTGCCTCTGTCTCCCAAGTGGTGGGATTAAAGGCATGCACCACCACAACCAGCTATGTATCCAGTTTTTTTTTGTTTGTTTGTTTGTTTGTTTTTTTGAGACAGGGTTTCTCTGTATAGCCCTGGCTGTCCTGGAACTCACTCTGTAGACCAGGCTGACCTTGAACTCAGAAATCCACATGCATCCAGTTTTTTACATAAAAGAAAAATGAGATTCAAGACCATCTAGGGATGAGGGGATGGTCCAGGAAAGCTGTTTACTGCCAAGCCTGATGACCTGAATTCCATCCCTGGGACCAACAAGGCCCAACCAAATGTAGTTAAATATGTTTAAAAAGCTAGGTCTATCTGTTCTCAGAAACACACTAGCATCGTCCATCACACAGAGAATGGTTTTCTGTAATCTTCTCCAGCCTTGGGATGTACAGAGCTTCACCTGAGGTGAGGAGGGCTCCTTGTGCAACACCGGGCATATGGCAGGTACACAGAGAGGGGGATCAAACCCATTCTTTCCCAACAGTGGTGGGGTAACCCCTGTAGGAATGCCAGGAAATGGGGCTGTGTCCTACTGGTATGCTGCATTTGTAAGGTTCCTTCCAACTTGGAAGCAGGAGGCTCCCAATGTTTGTTGATTCTTAGACTGTGTTTGTTATTATTACTGAAAGAATTCTAAGGCTGATTTCCCAGTCTGAGAGCCTGGACCACAGGCCTGCCCAGCTGGAAGACAAGATAGTGTTGCAGTGGCCTGTACTGTGGTCCTTATCCAGCCCAGGGCAGCCAATGAGAGCCTGGCCTCTGCTCCAAGACAGACTGAGTCCCAGAAAAATCAAGTGGTCTCTAGGTCAGCACTTTTTCTGGGTTTGTGGCTCCAAGGGCTGACTAACTATCAGGATGCGGGCCTCAGGTTCAGCCCAGACCCTCTGTGACTTCTCACTAAGTGGGCTATCTCCTGTAGCTGTACATTAAGATGACACTCTCACCCAGCATGCACACACACACACACACACACACCACACGAGTGTATGGGAGTTTGTTAAAAATACCTATTGCTAGGTTCTACCATTTGAGGGCAGGGGGAGTGGTGATAATGGTACCAAGGATCAAGCTCAGCTCAGCCTCTCAGCTACATCTCTGCTCTCTCATCTTTAGCAAGCTCCAGCTGGAGTGTTCTTAAACAAATCCGTCACCTGTGGGTCTCTCCTGATGAGAGATGGGCGTCAGCACCAAGGTATGGAACCCAGAACTTCATGTATGCTAGGTATGTCCTCTTCCATTGAAGTACAACCCCAGACCACAGGTCCTGTATGCTCAAGTTCTATGCCATTCTGAGTCGACCTTGCTACTCACCCACTACCCAGGTACACTCGTAGGAAGGGCACACCCACACACCCTCCAGCCAAGTAGAGCAGGGGGAAATGGCTTGCCCACCTGTGTCTGTGATGCCTGCTTGGGGGGATGCTTAGGGAGGTGGGAAACGAAGCCACTGGATCCCACTTCAAGATGGAGATGAGAGAACAGATCCAGAAAGGTCACTGGGTCATGTGATGAGGACAGCTACAGAGCCAACGGACAAAGAGAAGGAAAGAAAGATAGAGCGGGTCAGAGGTATTTGGAGGATCAGCTTCCCAGCCATCCCCTGAGCACCATTGGCCAATGCGTTTCCCAGGCCTTGCGGTGACTGAGGGACAACATCAGAGAATAGGTTCTGGTGTGGGTGATTTGGGCCACCCCTGGCCCTGACCCTTGGCAGGACCCCTCTTCTCATTTTGTGCCCGCATGTCCCATCTACTGAGGGAGAGCTGGATGGTGTGTCCTGGAAAGGCAGACAAGGACAGAGTGGCCATCTTTTGTATAGAAAAGATGTATGAGAAGAAAGAATTCCAAGTATGCTGAGCCTACAGATTACTTTAAAGACCCCTGGGGGTGTCATCCAGATTAACACAAGAGGGCTACCAAAAAGTGACAGGGTATGAACACCCCCATGGTGTTAGCACTACACCAAGATCTGCAAAGGCCAGGTGCTCACTGAGGATCCAAACCTAGCACCAAGAGCTGGCAGGTGGGCCAGTCTGTATCCTTTAGTGAGAGGACACGGGTTTGAGTTTCCCTGCCCAGCACACAGAAGAGATGTGAAAACAGTTTGTAAAGGGCAAAAGGCTACGGAACCCCTAACCCCTCCTCCCCAAAAGAGGAACTGAGCTATTTGTAGAAGGGGATGTTAGAGGCCTCCCTTGGGAACAAGAGGAATGTTGCCTGAAGGGAAGTCACAGGTCAAAGAACACCCTGGAGTGTGGAGATCTGATGATGCCATCGGTTGCCATGCCTTCTCAGTTAGTGCCTTTTCTCCCATCTGTGTCACCTGTAGCAGGGTCTCTGCTGCAGCAGTTCCAGCCCTGCCTATCCTCAGGATACTGGAAGCCATTCTGGAGTCATGGGGCTTCCTAAGCCCACCATCCATCCTTGTGTTGGCTGAGGGGAAACTACAGCCTATTCTGTCATGGCTCCTCACTCAGTCCCTGGAGGAAGGATGAGGCTGGCAGGGTTGGGTTAAGCACAGCCAAGTCTGAGGAAGCCTCATGAAGAAATCAGTAGCCTGGGGTAGGGTCCTCTTCAGCCACCTCCTCTTCCCACCCGGAGTCATCCATCGCGGCTGCACCTGGCAGCTCTCAAGCTGCCTGTGCGTCTAGACCACCATATTTTCCTTGAGGCCCACAGTCAGACCTGGCTTTGGGAGGCAGCAAAAGGAAGGAGCTTTACAGTCTTGGGCTAGAGAGATGGCTCAGAGGTTAAGAGTCTTCTTGGCTGTTCTTCCAGAGGGCTAGGTTCAATTCCCAGCACCCACATGGAGGTTTACAACCACGTGTAAGTCTAATTCTAGGGGAATCTGATGCCCTCTCCTGATCTCCACAGGTACCAGGGACACACATGGGAAAACATTCATACACATAAAATAATAGACTAATTTTAAAAGTTTAGGGTTAGATGGCCCTGAAAGTCCTCACCTAGATTGGCCATGCGCTGCTGGTACGTCCCCACGTAAGCCACTAGAACCCTTCTGGGTTTGTTTTTATTTGTTTTCTTTGTGGCATTAGCCAGATTTCAAGTGGTCAACTGCTGTGTGTTTTGGTCGCTGGCTGCTAGACAGTGCACTTCCCCAGTGACAGGAAGTTCTATGAGACACCACTGTTAGTTCACTGCCCACCGGGAACCAGGAGCCCTAGCTACCTAGCTCGCCTCACTACACTGAGGTTACACTAGCTGCCCCATTCTCATTCTTCCAAAGTTATTCTGCAAGGACCCTCAGTCCAGAGTGTAACTCCATCCCTCCCTCTGATGGCTCAACCTCCAAAGCCCTTCCTGCCTGGTGTTACTGCTTCCTCATCTTTGTTCGGCCTCAAAGCCAGTCCAAAAGTGTCCCATTCTAGGGTCAGTAATCCCACTTTTGAAGAATAGCTGAGCATACACACCAAGTGCCTCAGAGACACCAGCTCATCTCGTCCCAACTATGTTGGTGCTAAGCGCTAGTCTGGTCTGTGCTCCCGTGGCAGGCCTGTGAAAAAGCTAGTATGCCAATTAAGTAACTACCAACTGTGATCAGGAATGTGGAGGACCATGGATAAGGAGTTAAGGCTGGGTTAAATTGGTTAGAGGGTGGACCTTCTTTACTTAGCCTTGGGGAAATCTCTTGGAGGGAGTGGCTTATAGGCCAAGAGCTGAAAGTTGAGCAGGAAGCAGCTTCCATGTCATATATGGGAATAATGCTCCAGAAAGAGAAAATGGCTCATGCAAAGACCCTTGGATGGACGATCCGAATAGGAGCTGAATCCCAGTTCTCTGAGGGCAGGCAAAGATCCTACCTTTGTTCAACCATAGCTCCCATCGCCCAACCAAACCTTCAGCACAGAAGAGCATTACCTGCCTTCCTGGAAGAATGGATACAGGACGGAGGGATATACAGAGGGATGGACAAGCTGTGGCTAGAGAACTAACATAACTTCTGGCCAAGGGGGTCTAGGTTTGACTTCAGAGCCCAGGTAGGCCTGAGGGGGCAAGCTCAGGCTTCTCCTCCCTGCTCATGCCAGGATGCGGGCTGAGGGGAGACACGGGGAAAGGGTAGCAACACATGGTGACGACCCTGACTCCAGATGTCATGGCCGCTTGTGAATTCCAGCAGCTCCAGGACTGTCCCGAGAGGCCTGTGCAAAAAGAGGATTTCCTTCCCAAAAGCTGGCCCCTGCTGGCTAACAAAACTGTCTGGATGTCAGAATGACTCCTTAGGCTCTCCTGCCTGGGAAAAGGGACACATATTCCACAACAATAAAAAAAAGAAAGAAAGAAAGAAAAATCTCCAGCCACTTTCTAACTAGGTCATCCCCAGCTCCATCTGAGAGCTGAGGTGTCAGGTGCGGCTTCTGCTGCAGGGAAAGCCAGCTTTAAAGCGTCAGCCTGCCAGGCCTACTTCCCGCTCTCCCCCTCCCACCTCACCGAGCTCCTCCCTGCTGGCCTCGTTTTCCTCACCTGGGTGGGCACTGGCTGGAAAGCAAGCAGCCAGTCGAGTTCTTGGGCTGGGTCCTTGAGACTGTTGCTCTGTTTGACAAACCCTTGACAGGCTGTGGATCCTGGTTGGAACTGTATGTTGACATACCCTAGTTGTGTGAGCTTGGGCAGGCCACACGGCCTCTCTAAGCTTCTTCAGTTTTAACTGTAAATGTGTCCAATGATAGAGCCTTTCATCTCTCAGGGTAGTTATGAGGCCTAGGTAGAGCGGCCCAAAAGGAGATCGTTGCCTAGTACCTACATGATGAGCTCCTACTATGTGCATGCCAGAGCAGGAGGAGGTTGATTAGGGCTGGCCCTTGATAGGATTACAGATGGCAACTCACAGGAACAAGCCACTTGATAGACATAGATATGATAGAGATTTTTTTAAAACAAGGGACCATCAGTAGGGCTATAATTGTCTTTCACTTGGAGTGGGGTTAAATCAAGGAGGGTTTCCTGGAGAAGGCAGCCTTGGAGAAGGAGCAGCATTTGAACTGCTAAAGATGTGGTAGAGGGAAGAGAGGGCAGGGTAGATAAAGGTCCCAGGATGTAGATGCAGAAAGTGTGAAGCTTAGGCCTGTTCATACATACTAAGAAGTGTCACTGATGATTGGCTACCTGCCCAGTGCTAGCTGTGCTTTAGCAACACCCTGGCTTTGAGAAATTGTCCAAGTTAGGGGCCAGTGAAAAGGCTCAGCAGGTAAAAGCATTTGCTACTCCAACCCAACACCCTGAGTTTGATTCCTCTAGCCTCTGCTACAGTTGAAGGAGAGAACCGACTCCATGCAGTCATCCTCTCAATCCCACACATGCTATGGCATACAGCTTCCCAAACTAATAAATAGAGTTCTTTAAAACAACAACAGTAACCAAAAGGCCGGGCTGGGCTGTGGTGGCGCATCCTTAATCCCAGCATTAGGGAGGCAGAGAGAGGGGATCCCTGAGTGTGAGGTCAGCCTGGTCTACAGAGTGACAGCCAGGGCCACACAGAGAAATCCGGTCTTGATAAACCATGATGATGGTGACAATGAAGACAATGACAAAGAGGAAGAAGAGGAAGAAGAGGAGGAGGAGGAAGAGAAGAAATGACCCAGGTTAACAAGGCCCTGGCTTGGAATTGGAATTCCAGAGCCAAGTCTCCCAAGCCTCAACTTCTAATAGTCTCCAATAAGTCCCTGGGCTTCTAAACAAATTATTGGGAGTGTCTTCAGTACTGAATTGGGCTGTAGGTGCCAAAGGCTTCAGAAGTGACATGGCTCCCTCGGAGCTAGGTAACCCTTTGTTCCTGGATTGCAACCTAACTGGGTCTCACCGCCTCCCCATTCGGATGCCCAGCGCCCTACCCTAGAATAGGACCAAGTCAAATTGCAGTCCGGCCTGGGCTGCTCTATTGATTGCTTAGAGTCAGGAACACTGACCAAGTATGGGGAAGGCATCCAATCTTTGACTACTAGCCTGAAATGCTAGTTTGGACAGTCATGGGTCCAAGCTCCAACTCTAGAAACTTGTGGAAGCTGAGCTCTTATCCCTCCCCTGGTCTCTCCAGAGATGTCTCCTGACCTTCATCCAACGGAATGCACTGAACACATGCTTGATGCCAGGCATAGAGCTGGAGCCCCAACCATTCCTAGATCAGACAGACATGGTTCTCGGCCTTTTGGGAGCAGGTAACGTGCAAACGTACGTGGGAGAGTGCGTTAGGATTTGACAGGGTTCTAAAGGGCACCCAGCAGAAATCATCAAAGGGAGAGGAGGTGGAGAGTGTAACTCGGGAATCACAGAAGGCCTCTCCTTCAGCCATGGACTAAAAGGGAGAAGGTGCCAGGCATGCAGAGAGAGAGTCAGAGGGAAGAGAAACAGCAATGGCAGTCACAACCAAATGTGTACACAAGACCTGAAGCAAGACTTGGCAGGCCTGAGGAGCTAAAAAAAAAGAGGGCTGGGTGCTGGGGCAATAGTGGCCAAAGGGAGTGGCCTGGGGTGAGGTCCAGAGGTGGGTGGGAACCAAGCACTGGTGCTGCAGAGTCTCACAGACCCGAGGAAGGAGTGTGCTGGTCACCCTCAACAGGATTGGAAACCACCAAAGAAGTTTAAGCTGACTCAAGTGCATCTGAGCCCCACGTTCCTCATCAGCACATCTGCCCTTTCATTGTCCAGTGCAGAAATTCTAGGCTGTCTGGGGCTCAAAGGAAGGAAGAGAGGTAGCAGGCTGAACACGATATGGATAGAGCCAGTGTGGACTGGAGGGTGAGGCAGGCAGTGAATTTCCCTCAGCTGTTCCAGACCACTGCCTAAGAGCTGTCTCTGGAAGCCCGTACCTTCAGTGCCCAGGAGGAACTGAGCCAGAGAAGGTGATGGGCTTTCCCTTGGGGAGAGTCTATACCTTTCCCTCGGGTCCTATTCTGCCTTCCTTCTGCAGCATTAGTGAGAGTCAAGTAATTTGAGCAGACCAGAAGGCCTAGACTCCTGACTCTTTGGTCAAAGGTGTCTAATCTGGTTCCTGAAAAAAACAAAACAAAACAAAACAAAAAAACCCTTCATGGAATCCAAACCTGTAGTCCCGGCCTCGATTCTTAGAGCTAAGAGAAAAAACGGTTTTGCCTTTGGACATTCATGGCCCCATCTGCATGCCGAAAACAGTTTATAAGTGACTGGTGTAGGCTCATGCCCACTCATCCAGCTTCACACCGAGGGCCTTTCTCCAATGCTCTCCCTGAGGGACCTCCTCATCCTTCTCCTGAGCAGCCTGACCAACAGGAAGCCACTAGTGGAAGATTGGAAAGGTGCTTTCCTTCCGAGCCTTCCAAAGAAGACCACACAGGTGGCTGGGGCGAGGCTATTATGCCTGCTATCCTGTCATCCTTCCGATGTAAAGTTCTTCCCCTCCATTTCCCAGGCTTCAGAGCACCACCCACCTACTTACGCACACACACACACACACACACACACACACACACACACACACATACACACACACACACAT